>NC_139923.1:7326953-7809453 GCF_963514095.1 Eutrigla gurnardus | reverse complement strand
TGTCCAGTATTGTTCCCGCCAGCTGGTCCCCAAGCACCAAGTCAGGAGCGATCTGGGAGATGGGAAGTGTGCAGCGGGGATCCTCCGGGTTCACCAGCAGAAAATCTGAACGGAAATCATGGACATCATCGGTATGAGATCATTGGAAACATGCACGAGGAATGACTGAAGTGATGTGATTTTACAAACCAAACACAATGTGTTTTACACTACATTGACCAGACGTTCCAGTTTGTCAAAGACAAGCTCGGTTCCCCGAGTCCTGACAAATATGTGAAAATCACTAAAATGTCCCAGTTTTCACATTAATTCAAATGATATTATTATTATACTGTTTTCAGTACATAATAGTAGTTTATTATGTCCTTTCTCACTCATTATTTCCTAACCCGATATAAAAATGCATAAGGATGCATCACATGTCTGCGTTCAACACTGATTTGTCTAGATTTGTGTCAGCCAATGTAAGTGTCGTTGTCAAGGCTGTTGCTATGACGCTTCCGGCTCTTTCTGACGGAACCATTCAGTACATTTACGGCCGGCACGCAGAAAAGAAAGCCGTTCTTTTCGAAAGAGCGGAGAGTAGTCGGCAATGAATGAATGCACAGCAGAAATGTCGCTATAAATGATCGTATAACATCGACCAGAGAACAACAGCACATCTAGTGCCTGCATAAGCACCTGGTTTTGGTGGTTTGGAGCTATAGTCACCCTATTTCATACCTTATTATTAGGCTGCATTCATTCAAAAGCAGAGAGTTTGTCACATAAAGGCCCATTTAGACCAAGCGACTGCATTGTTCCCTCACGGCGGGGTTGTACAGCTCTGGATTGCTGGTTTATGCAGCGTGACGTCGGGTTCCTACAACAGCTGTTCCTGCTACAACTTTCACTGCTCGCTGGCAGATTAACTACACTACAGTCAACTGAATAGGAGGACTGGTATTTTTGCCTTATGGATTAAAAAAAGGAACTTTGTTGAATTCATACTGATGAAACGGGCCTTGTTTTTTTAGTGATATGTGTACCGTTGTCAAAATAGGTGAAGAGGTCTTCCAGCAGAATCTTGCTCCACTCTTGTCCGTCCTCAAAGCTGTAGAGAGCCCACTTCTTCAGCAGAGACTCCCCGCTGCCGTGCATGTCGGTGTTCAGCAGGCCGGGAAACCACTCCTCCAGCACCGAGTCCACGTGGTCCACCACCTGACCCAGCAGCACCCGGCCTGGCACGAGACACACCACAGTTAACTCTTTTCATATCACACATATCTAGCCACCTGATTTTGCTTTTTTAAGTGACGGCACCTTTGCGTGAAGAGGGCACAGTGATCCTGACGAAGCTGGAGGGGCTCCCCTCCAATGAGGAGGCCTCCACCAGACAGTAGGCCTCCGGGGACCAGCTCAGGTACAGGCCTCTCCTCCAGTAGATCCGGTTGGGTCGCACCACTTTTCCTGGATAACACACAGCAAGATAATTCATGTTGTGAATCCCATTCTTTGAGTTTGTATCTGCCGAGTAGATTAAAGACTGGCCGTGTCTACTAAATGTACTTTAATGTACCTCTTCCACAAAGCAAGTAGGTAGAGACCTCCAGCAGGCGACTGATCTGGCGAGACCAGTAATCCATGGGGAAGTACGGCATCTCATACAGACGCACAATCACCTCCGAGTTCTCACAGTGAGGCAGCTCTATCACCGGTCTGTGTTGAGGCAAACTGGAAAGGAAGGGGTACGTGGATATCATGATGCGGCCCCTCTGCACTGGCCCAATCCAAAAACACCTCGCCCACATCTGCAGCTGCACATTTAAAAACATACTTGCTGGGTACCAGCAGCTGGTCCTCACTGAAGGGAAGGGCGATCTGAAACTTCTCCAGCAGCTTGAAGAACTGCGTCAGGTGGCTCTTGGGGAAACATTTCGTCTCAAACAGAAACTTTTCCACCACCGAGCGCTGAACAACTCCTTTAGGATGCTCCCAGAAGCCACAGCTCTTTGATGTCAGTTTCTACAGACACGAGTGTGAAGAGGGTGTTTAGAGGGCTTTCATGGCCGCTGACCGGGGGGAAACGTCTGGTTGTGTGGGTGTTCGGATGAAGCTACCTGGGAGATGATGTTGCACAGCCACTGTGGCTCGATGAAGTAGAGCTCCTGGAGCTGAAGTGCAGGATCATCAAAGTGCAGTAAAACCCCTTCAGAGACAGAGAAGAAGAAACAAGCAGGCTTGGTCAGACTTACTGTTCACCTTCAGACTGGAGGTACGTCACTAAGTGCTGATGCTGAGATGAAGGAGAGCTGAAGGATATTGATATAATATATTATATGAGGACACCGTATACGTAACAGCAGCTCTGAGTGGACTGACCGGCTTCACTGAGGAAGTGGACAGCGTGGGGCAGCTCAGCTTCCTCCAGCTGCAGCTGACTCTCCTGGATGAGCTGCAGCAGCTCCTGATGCCTGAGAACGGGGAACTCTGGGGGAACCCTGGTCCTCTCCTGCAGAACCCGGCGCTCCAGCTCCACGTAGCTGTCTGGAACCAGCTGGCCCATCACAGGCTGGCCCTGGATCTGTTGAAGTAGGAGGAGGTGGGGAGATGAGGACAGAGAGGGCAGCCAGATAAAAGGTTTCATCTGCCGTTCATGTCTGTTTACCTTGAAGCTGGTGACTTCCCTGGCGATGGCCTTGCGCAGCTTGGCCATGGCATCCGAGTCCTCGCAGGCGGAGACCATGTGGTAGTCCCTGATGGCAGGGAAGCCCTGGTGGGTCAGCAGCTCCTCTCTGATCTTGGTCAGGCAGGCCTGAAGCTGCAGCTCATCACTCACGTCTGTGTGGGTTCCCACCAGGATGACGGGGGACAGAGGGGCGACGGCCTGAAGTGAAGACGAGGAATTCTCAAGAGACGGAAGAAATCTCTACACATGTGCGTAATCGACATTCCAAAGTTAACTGTTATTTCCATAATTATATTTAAAAAAAATGTTCTTTTGAATTGAGAAAATGTGACACTTTCCTAGAAAACCATTGTAGGGCTTCTGCAGATAAAAAACAAAACAAATGGATGAATGAATTATGGAGACGGGGGGGCTGGTTTCCAAGAAACAAGATTGTACATTTATGAAAATAAAAGGAAAAGACTCTAATTAGCATGTTATTTTCTTCTGAATAAATCCAGATTCTTATGATAAAATGGTCATTCTGGACTAAAGCCACAAGTGTTTCTTTATTGCCAAATATGATTGTAAAGTTTTTTCTTGTAAATGTAAGACTTTAATTGTTTTTCTTGGAAATGTAAGACTTTAATCTAATGGAAGAGTGACTGGGTTTTTTAATGGGTTTTTTAACCTTAATATTACATCATAACTCCTATTGAGATTTTGAGATTTGAATTCCTTGATCAATATTTCCAAATGAAGCCGTTTCCTTATCTATTATGTTGACTGAGTAATAGTCATCTGAAACAAATCATTTTAGAGAGACTCACTTTTTAAGGTGGATACTTCTCCAGTGTATTTTGTTTAATAAATGTTAATAACAGACAGACTTTGTGACAAACAAGTAACAGCTGACCCAGAACATTTATACATTTATCATTTTCTCCTCATATAAAAATCCTTTATCCTCTGAAACATTTGTCAGTGACTTATAAATCTTACAATGTAAAAAATAATCAGAATTTATCTCTATTGTTGGAGCCTTGTTTGTGATGTTCTAAACACATTTGGGTATTGGCAGCTCCAACAGAAACTCATGAGAACGACTGCAGGACTCACTTTGATGTTGAAGAGCCAGGGCTTGAGGGCTTCCACCTGACCGGCTCCTTTGCTGAGGTTGTACACCACCAGGTAGAGAGCTCTGGAAGTCAGGAAGTGAGGGTGAGAGCCGCTGAACTCCTCTTCACCTGTGTGGTGAAGAAGAAGCAGGGAGTGAAACTAAACCACGACAACACACACGTGTGGAATATAGATTAAACATGTGTGTGTGTACATTCTTCTCATGTTGATGACCTTTGAGCTTACTGGAGGAACATAATTCAATAAGTTTAGATACAATTCATGCAGGTTTACAGTGAACTGAAATTCTCCAATATCATCTGGTTGATTAAGAAATGAGGGCGACATTTAGAGGAGATGATGAATGAACGAGACAAAGAGACACAAAACAACTACATCGAGATAACAAAGCAAAGACACAATAGTCATGACGACTAAGAAAAGGGACAAAACAACCACAAAGACACTTTAAAGTGTCCAGAACGACCACAGACAAAAAACTAACTAAAAGCCCAAAACAACTACAAAGAGACACATGTAGGAGAGGTGGTGGGGCCCATTGTTTCATAATCCACCCATGCTTGGATACTGAAGATTTCAGATGTGAAGTCTAACACACATCTCTGCAGCTGCTTCATGGACTTCTGTAACATGTGTACCTATGAGTTTGTAAGTTGCTCTGTTAGTTGGCAATCTCGTGCTTTGGACGTCTAACTACCAACCTGAGAAATCCCAGACGTTTAGCAGCATCTTCTTCTTGTCCCGCTCCCTGATGGTCCAGTCCCGCACCTCGATGCCAACAGCGTGCCGCCTGGAGTTCAACTGGGAGCGCTTCAGCTTCATCAGCTGCTGGATCAACGCCGTCTTCCCGCTGCCGGCATTCCCCACCACGATGAGCTTCATCCGGTAGTACGGCACTGCCTTCTTCAGCCGCTGCTGCAGGAACCTGGGGGTGAACAAAGATTTATTCATTCATCTATATATTCAAGGCTTTTATCTTTACAAACAGCACCTTGGGCGTGTGAAGCCGCTGACCTGACGATGTCTTTGGTCTTGCTGCCGATGAGTTTGAGGTCCAGCTGGAGTCGAAGGCCGTCCAGCGGCAGGTCCCACAGTCTGCCCAGCTTCCCCATCTCATCGGGGAAGGAGCGCAGGTTAGCGTTACGACTCACGTCCAGGGAGGTCAGTCCGTCCAGCAGGCCGATCTGTGGGGGGATCTGAACAGACCGGGAGATGTTACACCAAGATGTACCGTATTTCCACAGCATTCATTAGATTGATCCAGATTTCTAATGAAACATGGGCTTGTGATAACCTCCGTGAGCCTGTTGTCACTCAGGTGGAGTTTCTCCAGTCTGGTCCATTTGTAGATCGGCCCACTCAGATCCAGAACTTTGATGAGGTTCTGACTGAACATCAGCTCTCTGAGGTTGCTGGACTCCCAGAGATCTGGGCCAGGCAGAGCGGCGATGCTGTTGGTTCTCATGTCCACCGACCGCAAGCTGGACACACGGAAATGTGAGAATGAAACGTGCTATAAGAGGAAGGACGCATAGAATGTGCTAATGGTCCACACGATTGTAAACGTTAGAAATATGCAAAAGTGAAGACCTCTCTGACTTACTTTGGGAGACTCAGGATGGCCTCGGGAACACAGGTGAAGCCGTTGTTAGCTAGCTTCAGTGTCGTGATCTTGGATGGAAGATTTGACAGACAACCTGGAGAGGAAAAAGATGTTTCTGTCTTCACTAAATATTATTGTAGAACACTGCTCGTCAAAAGTGCTATGTATAAATGATATGGATTTATTCAAATAAATCAACTGGCCTATGAAGCTAATCATAGACTGTCAATTTTGATAAAAAAAAGAAAATGCTTTGTCAAATATCCGGACTGACCTGATGCAGGTGTTCTAAATTTACTATGAGGAACTCTAATTTTGTTCATCTTTCCAAACACCAGAGTCCCTTTAGAAACTAATTTTACTCTCCGCCTCCCCCCGGAGCGCCACCTGCAGGTCTAAGACAGCAGTGAAGCCAGATCTTGGTCTGTCTGTGACGGGCTGGTCGCTGCTAGAGGCCCTGCTGTCTCTGGTGGATCTGCATTATTTCACCAGATTTCAGAATCCGACCCGTGACACCGATGACAAGTACTAAGAAGGACTAAAGCTGATGGCCTTGTTTCGCTTATGTTAGCGGTTAGCACCACACTTCTATGTTGTGTCAACGTGGGTTTTCTCCAGCTTCCTCCCACATTACGACCACATGCAGGATCGGTTAACGGCTGTGTATCTACAGTATGCGTCACCCTTGTGATAAACTGGCGACCCGTCCAGCTGGCTCAGGATCAGCTTGGTCTTTCAATCTTAGTCACACAGTGCTCAAGTGTATTCCAGAGTAGATAGAAGATAAATGAAGACGGCCCATTGTTGGTCAACAGCAGATCTTTATACTCTCACAACACAATCGATTGATAGTACTCACTGATGTTGTTCATGGAGGCGCTGAAAGTCTCCAGTTTGGGGCAGCCGGTCAGGAAGTCTGCAGAAATACTGTCCACGCTGTTCTTGCTCACGTCAAGCAGCTTGACCTCCGGGAGAACGAGAGGCACACAAAGCTCCGTTAAACTGTTACTGAAAAGAGAAAAGGAAGCAAAATAACAGTTGACATTAAAATGACGACGGGAATGAGATGCTAATAATTAAGTTTTCAATCTTGTTTGTTAAGGAGCAGAACATCTCAAAACAAAGTTTACTGTCTTCAATAAAAATGTGTTGCGAAGGTCGTGTGCCAAGACTTAAAGGTTGAGGAGATCATTTGGAAAAACCACAGAGATTTTCAGTTTGAATGCATCGGCGACCCGAAAAAGTCCCGCCCCCTTGGTTCGGACCCCTGTTCAATGATTTTCTCTGGCCCGGCTTTGTTGATTGGACGAGGTTTAATGTGTTGATGGCTATCGGCATGTTACGAGGATTTCAAGTAATATAACAAGAAGTGTTTCTGAATAGAATCACCAACTCAACCTTGAAGTGTAATTGGTCTATCTTCTTATGAAATCGAACATTTACAACAAAGACGACGGAGATGTGTACTTTTTGAGGTTTTTTTACAGCAGTGATGCCTCTGGACTGTTGTACAGCACAGTATAGTTTATTTTGAGAAATCCGACCCATTTAGAAAATGAAATAGTTTATTTACTATGATTTGGATTTTCAGCAGACAACAATCTTATCCTATTTCTGTACTGATATAGAAGTTCAGATCAAAAGGCAAAATTTAAAAACCCTTACACATGACTGAAGTCGTTATATAGCCAATTGATGTGTTGGCCCATGTCAGGAAATACCCCCTCATACTGGAGACATGCCCAGCGTTTGATAAACTGAATCAAATGTCATGACTTCTTAATGTCCACATTTCCTTCTTTAAGAAAGAAAACCTTATTATGCAGCTTTGTGGTTGGTATCACTTCCTAACATTGAAAAATGCCCTTTTAATCGGTTTACGGTTTAAATCCCTTGTATGCTGCTCAATATTCCGTTTCACTGGAGAACACTCATCAGTACAGAAGCTAAAGAAACATCCGTTTCACTCGGACTTTAAGAAATGAAATGTTCGTTGCTCCATCGTGACAGGCTGCGGCCTACCCTTCCATAAACAGCTCCTCCAGCTGATCCATGGCGCGGCCCAGCTCGTGAGGGAAGGTGGTGATTTTGTTGAAGGACAGATTGAGCTGCCGCAGTGATGGACAGTTGACAGCGGGGTGAAAGGTCAGCATGGGGCCCACGCAGTTACGGGAGACGTTGAGCATGCTCAGTGAGAGCAGAGACAGCAGCTCCACCGGCAGAGCCTGCAGCTGGTTGCCCTGCAGGTCTAGTCGAGTCAGACTCCTCAAACTCTGGCAAATCAGAGACAGACAAAAATAAGTTTGTTGTACGTTTCCATTTATTTTTTAATAAATCGATGATTCGGCACACATACTTGGCAAAGAGCTGGGGGGAACTCCAGCAGACTGTTGTGGCTCAGGTCCAGGCGGAGGAGATGCCCCAGCTGCTGCTGGACGAAGCCATCGTCCATCAGACAGGACAGAGAGTCCAACTCGTTCCCCGACAGGTCCAGCAGGCGGATCCTCTCTCTCTCTTTGGACGGAGCAGCAGAGCTCTCAGCGGATCCCAGCCCTGAGGAGACGCCAGATCGTCAGTTAGGATGTGAAGGAGAGACGTGAGGCGAGAGCTTCCTTATCGGCAAAATGACGTGTAGAAATAAATGTGTGAATAAATAAACATTGCTGCTCTGACAAACCTTTAAAAAAATTAATACCTTCCTTTTGCATTATCCACCTTCAACTGATACTGATCAGATATATGCCCCCCTTTTCAACTGTCATATGACGAAACCATCGACATTTGCGGGTAATTTTTTCCGATCTGCTGTGTTTGACAGAATGTCAATGAAGTGGAACTGAATCAAATCTGACAGAGAAACCTTTTGGTCCTGAGCCGGTCCTTCCATATCTCCTGTGTGGGAGCTCACTGTGTTCACACTCTGTTGGACCACTCTGGACAAGAACAAGAGAAAGGAACACCAGAGAGATAAAAGACCACAGTGAGGGAACAGGAGCACATCTGGCTGGGATTTAAACATCTACTAGCAAGAGAGGGACATCTTTCACTTTACAGTCATTCAAATTCTGCTTTAGGATGTGAATTAAATGAGAACACTGGTCCGCATGCGCACTTAACACAAGATGTGAATGAAGAGGTTTTACCTCTGCACTGGCATGTCTGCGGCGTCCCTGCTTCCTCTTGATGGACCCCCCCCTCAACTCTTCTGTCGATGTATTGTGTGGCTTCGGAGACGGGACCCCTGACAACGAATCACTTCCTACATAGAGGTAAAAGAAATCACACAAAGAAATGATCTCCTGATGATGATGTCGTCACCTCTGCTCATCAGAAAACAGCGCAAACTTTTCCAGCCACGCCTATATGGTATGTTTAAGGTTACCTAGGTAACCACTCCCTGTTGCATCTCATCTGATTTACGAAGGGTACAGAATATAATTTGTAATATAAACAATGTTGGTACCCAAAGCCACATACATACACTTTATTCTAATTTATTCTCTAATTCTTTAATTTCAAGGATTTTCTCTGTTTTGTTTACATGGAATTTAATTTTCTTTTTAAATTAAACCCAAAAACAAACATAAACAACCTTCCAGACAAATGCCTATGGAGATGAATCTATACCCAGACACAATCACAGTCTGTAGGTGCTCATATTTTATCATGTGGTGCATTGCATAATATATTTGATAACTCCTTCAGTAACTTAATAAGTTAGTATGTTTTGTTATCGAAAAATGAATAAACATGCGCTAAAACATCTGCTTTTAAAGTTACAGTGTCACAGAGAGATGCCGAACATTTAACTTGTGTTTGAAGTGAGTGGTCAGATGACAAATTAATCATTTGAAGCCTCACTAAACTAAGTAAGAATAGACCGAGACCAAGTCAAAATCATCTCTTACTAATCAATGTGGCTTTTTAATGCATAGCTGCCTCTGTAACGAGTAACATAACGTTAATCACAGGATGTAACTTCAGTGTATGAACTCAGATTAACGGTTTGAAGAGATGCTACTTCTTCAGGTCCTGGAGCACTGAAGAACTAATAAAAATAATTATTAAATAATCATTTCTCCTCAACTCAAGTCTGTTGGTTGTATGTATGAACAGCGCCTATGAATATAAATCTATCTACGCTCCATTTCAAGCCAGTTTTAACGCCTAGATTGTGCTCTGTGTGGCTATGAATTTTACCATCACTCTCCAGGTCGTCATTGAAAAATAAGCTGTCCTCCATGGAGACAAAGCTGAAGCTGGAGTCGTCGCTCTCATCAGAAATGTAGCCGGAGGTCAGACAGGGGTCGCACAGAGATCTAGGAGGGCCGCTGATACTCTTGGACCTCTGGAAAGACTGAATGCACCTCGCCAAACTCATACCTTTACCTTAAAGACACAGCGTGACACATAGAAGCAATGAATATTGAGTCCTCATGTCTGTCAACTTTTCTTTGCAAAATATCAGAATATAAAAGAGAGAGAGGCGTTGACTCGTCCTTACTGCTGTTGCAATGGAGACTGTACGTTCTGCCTCTCTCAGCCAGCAGAGGGCTGAGCCAGGCTGCGTCCAGACGGCCCAGCCTGAAGCCCCCGAGGCAGAGGGCGCTGTTGTTGAGGTCCAGACCCAGACGGCCCAGCAGCTGAATGACTGTGGGTCCTTCGCCCCTCTTCACGCTCACAGCCAGAGCCCTGCGGAGGTGCTGCTCGTGGGCTCCTCGGCTGAGGAGGAGCTCCACCAGTTCCAGAGGTCCGCCTCGCTCACACACCTGAAAAAAGACAGCAGAGGTGAGATTAGAACCGATGATTATTCTAATTATCGATTCATCTTTCTGTCTATTAGGAGGACTTTAACAAAGGTATTGAAACTTTCGTTATTTTTGGTACCAAGTAAAAAGCACTGCGTGTGAAGTGGCAGCATCCGAATGTGAAAAGTGAAGCCGATACGGAAGTGCCTAAAACTAAAAATGAGGTATATTGGTTGTACTTGGCCACACCCCCACTCTTGTGTCACCTCTGGCTGCAAAAAGCCCAAATGCTGCCAAACTCGAGGCCTCAAACCGTCCACTTCTTATATACAGCATAATGTCTGGTCACATTCATAATCTTGTTTACTTTGATTAAATATCTCCTATAGCAAACTAGAAATTTGGCAATTTTTGTTGTACGTTGTTGTATTTGTTTTTTTTAAATACATGAAAGTTAGGTAACACTAGTGTGACTGTATCTATTATGGAACTCAAGTAGTATAATCTTTTTTTGTTTATTGGTCTATAAAATATCTAAAATATTGTTAAATGCCCCTCAAAACTACTTCAATAATTATAAAAATAAATCACAAATCTAAATGACCTATTTTGTGTCATCAACAGCAGAAAAATGCAATTTACAATAAAACGTAACAGAGATTTTAAATTCTCACATAGGTGATGAACAAGAAAATATTAAGTATTCCACTGAATTCCTGACAAACAATTTAATTCTGCTGATCGGCTGATTAATTGACCTTTTATAGTTTCAGCGCTATTCTCAAATATATCTTCATGGTTTAAGTCGGGGGACCATCCAAACATTTTGCCATTCATCCTGAGGGGAACATGAATGTTCTCCATCTGACAGCTTCAGAGATCTCAGTTCATCTGTTGCCAGATTTTCAGCCGATTCTGTTCTTTGATGAGATCATGTGCGAACATAAGAACACAGACAGCCATTCAGCATGGCCCGCTTGGATTTGTTTTGTTGTTGTGAGGTTTCGTGACCTCTGACCTGGTAGATGAGAGACTCCGTTTTGCTCTTCCTGTTGATGTCGGCGCCCAGCTCGATCAGACACTCTGCCAACGCCGTGTCTCCGTCCTCGCAGGCCTTTTCCAGCATGCTGTAGTGTAGCTGGGAGTCGCACCACATCTTGGACAGAGCCAGGCACACCAACTTACGCAGCTAGACGGGGAGGGAGGAGAGACAGTTAAACGTGTTCCTGTTCAAATTAGTTTATTCAATTATGGTGAAGGCTTCCCAGCTTTACACGAAATAGACAAGAGGCCTGTATGCTTAATCTGAACATTGAAGCATGTCTGGTATTTCCTGCAGGGCCCTTCTTGTACTATATGTTAATAAGTACAGCATGCGTGTCAACATGACCGCCTGCTGATGCACAGAATGTGACTGAGACTGATCTCCTCATGCAGTTATATCATTGTTCATGTTTCTGCTTTGTTAAGATGGTGTACTGAGTGTAGACTGATGAGGGAGAATAATTAATTTAAACGGTCTGAATACTTTCTGAATGCACCGTTTATTGACGGTGAGAAAATACATTACAGCGTGTTTTGCATCTGCAGCGTTCTCACTAAATACTTGACCACAAATACTCATTAAAAGCTTTTTTTCCCAATCTTATCTACAGTCTTTGATGAGAAAATTGTGTATTTTTTCGCGTCTAATCGTCCAACTCACAGCTTTGTTGCTCTGGTCGGGAGTCTCTTCTCTGAGGTATTGGAAGATCTGCCTGTCAAAGTCTTCCCTCTGCAGTTCAGCAGCTGCTCCTGAACAGGCGTCCAGCATCCTCAAAGCCACCTGGAAACACTGCAGCACACAACCAGAGAGAAGTCAAGTCAACTTTACGCTTATAGGATAAAGTCACAACATGCACATTTGCTGAGAGAGTTTTACACTCTATACAGTTTACGACATCGTCTGTCAGGGAGCCTCTCATTGGATAAAACTCACTACAAACATTTTAACAGGGAGGAAGGGCAGAAACCTCAGGGAGAGCAACAGAAGTGGAATAGGTGTCACGTGTACAGAATAAACCTACATAATGAACATAATAATTACAACGTAGTCAATACATATGACAGAATTAAGAAATGAGAACAGTAGTCACAGTAATGGTAAGAAATAACAGTAGGAACATGATTACCACTATGTAGGTGTATGAGTAGATGGCAGACGCCACGCCCCCAGTTTGGAGAAACAGAAGTCGTACCAGGTTTACCCTCATCGTCAACCCTTTCTGACGGGGAACTGAAGCATCCATCTATGCTCTCTTCAAAGCCACCACATGTGAGAAACTGTCATTTTACCTCACGCAATAGGGAAGTTGCTGTACTACCACAGCCTCCATCAGACTATGTTACTGACGGACAAAATCCAAACTAACCCTTTAAAGTACCAAAGTCACTCAATAACACAAATAGACTAACCGATCGAGGCAGCAGTAGACCAGCAACCCCCATGTTCTGTGTTTTTTTGTCAAAGGAGTCTTATGGCTTTAAAGAGAGCATCGATAACGGCTTCAGTCACACAGGGACGGCTGACGGCAATATAAACTTCTCATTCTTATTCTAAATACAGCAGTACATTGGTTAGCTTCTGTGTTAGTACTCCAATCTGGGCTGATCTACTGTACTGTAGGTAATATATTGACTATGGATAACAACCTAATACAGCCCCCCAACACATCCAAACTATTCCTATTATTATCTCAAGATAGCTGATAGTTGGACTACTACTGTAAATGTGAAAGGATAAGTAATACTACATAAACAGAAGTTATTGGCTGTTTTATTATTCTGACAAAGGATAATTTACACATGTAAGATAACTCGAGTTTTAATCTGGGCTGCATGATGTGACTTGATTTGTGTTAGAATGTTGTCGCTTTGCAGAGCTGCTCACACTCAAATCTATTTATTTATTTATTATTTCTCTACAAGCTGTGAAGGATGAGATTTCAGGTTTAGCACTTGACGACAAAAGAGGAGAACCAAATATTGAACACCTTCAGGAGCATCTCGGAGTCTTCTCTGTACTGGACCAGCGAGGCGACCACGATGGAGGCCAGGACGGGGACGATCATCCTGGACAGCTTCTTCTTGGATACGAGGTAGTTGAGCAGGGTGAAACCCCAGTAGTGTATCTCTGGAAGGAGTCAGTGAAAGCATGATGAGTCATCTTGAATATGCAACGTTCAGACGAGGAATTATTAGACGAGCTTTGTCTGTTTGACATTTCCACTGTTTTGTCTGCTAGTTTCGTAGCTTCCTCATGGATGTGTGCTTACGATCCGACACCTGGTCGCTACTTTTCTAAAGGAGGTTGAAACGTGCCGAACACAGAAAAATAACAAAAAGAGAAAATACAGACAGAGAGCAGGATCTCTGTTGATAAAGACACACACTTCTAGTGGGTCATAGAAGATGAGAAATATTTTTTTTATTTTGGATCCAATTATGATTCTCTACATTCACTTTGACTAAAGTGCTTCCAAACCTGCGTTTTGGACTGAACCTGAAGAGGAGACATTGTTTATGAATGACAACACTGTACCTCGTTCCTGTGGGAACATCTGTAGTGTATGCAGCACTGTGTCTATGGCCCCCTGCTGGCAGAGCAAGTCCACTGCACCGGAGGAGTCAGCCAGGGCAGACAGCACCTTCAGACCACACGTCTGTATGGAGAAGCTGCTGATGAACTGCACACAGACACAAACAGCTCCGAACATCATACTGGGTCAACATATGTATCGCATATATATTATATTATAATATTTAAGATCAATAAAAGAAATACAGTTCACAATACACATGCTTCAACATCTTGATTCACATAAACATGTTATCTCGTGACCACTGCTGCAATGTTTGATCGAAACCAAGACAACCCAGAAATTAGGCCCGGCTACGCCCGGCCAAAATCTACTGTGACTTTATTACATTTCATTTTTTCCAAGCGAGAAAGTAACCACTTAGATTCCCAAATATAGTCCGTTTTTACGAAATAATAAGAGGGGGGTACCAAACAACCACACAGGGAGACAACATGTTTACCATTCATTCAGTAAATCAACTGGCAAATTCTTTTTGGAAATGTAATTACACCCTTCCGACGTTGTGGCTGCATGCCAATATGATTTCTACAATGAATGGATGAACTGTTGTTTAATCTAAGCAATGAATGACAACTATACAGTATGTACAGGCTGAATGTTTGTACACTGCTGCTCCTTGTGTACAAAACTAAATTCCATGCAGGTGTTTTTTCAAGCTCTGCACTCTTTTTGGTTTCTGCGACATCTGAGTCAATTAATTATGTCAAGCATGCAAACTCAACTTGACACCTTGCACAGTGTGAAATTCAAGTGCCGGTACTGTAGCAGTAGTACTGTAGTTGTGTGAGTGACTTTAGAAGACCTCCTAAATTGAGGTTGTACACTTCTGCCAACCAGTCAAGTTGGAGGTGACATCCATGTCTGTCCAGAATGTCATAGTTTTATGTGAAATTGTCATGATTAGCACATGAATCCTTGAGTTATCCATGAGTTTTAAGTTCAAAGAAATCACCAAATGCTAATCAGTTCATCTCTGAGGCTAAGTGGACAAGAGCCTCCGGCCACAGCTGCTGCTGGTGATCAGGCTTAAAGTGAAAGGCGGTAAGAAAATGAAGCGTTTGAGAGAGATATTTGGGGTCCGTACCCTGTTGAGAACCTCCAGGTAGAGGGTGTGAGCTCCTTCCACCACACACTGGTTTTTCAGGACCTTCAGCGACACGTCGGCCATGTCGGGATCAGCGACCGAGTCGCCGTGCTCCCTCAGACTCCTGTCTGGGAATTCAAATGTGAAAAAAGCAACAAGTCAACACAAAGTGGAAAACAAACAAACAGACACTCTTACCAATCCCTAATCTAATTTGGAGTGTTATGAGAGCAGAACTGGGGGCAGAAGAAGAGCACACTATAACCTCATTGATAGAATTCAAAGCTGCTCCACTGAACCAGCTTTGTTCCGTTTTTATCCATGCTTCAATGGAAACTTGTTATATTGACATCCGGGGACTTTCAGACCCCAGAGCATGCACAATCGATTGCCCCCTTTGCAATGTAATGCCTGTTATTGCAGCTTTATTAATACATTTTTGGTTGCAGATTTCCACAACAGATTGAAAGACACAGAATCTAACATGTTCTGTAATTGCACATTATTGAGGAGTAGCGTTACTTGCTCTCCTTTCAGCTCTCACATCCAGAGAGGCAACATCTGTTTGTGTTCTGCTGTCTTCAGCAGCTGGACAAGTGACGTACAGCAGGTTTACCAGAGTGTGTTACCTGGGCAGAGGAAGACCAGGCTGGCCTGCAGAGCCTCCAGCTGAACCTCTAACTGGAAGTTGTGGACCTTCATGGTGCTGAGGATCTGACTCATGGCCATGTTCATCTCATCCAGGCTGGCTGTCCTACACAAAGAGATGCGTTTCAGGCCAAAATTAAATATGAATATCATTGTTTTTTGAACATGTATTTAACTAGTTTTCTACATCGGGGCATCATAGAATGGGAACCAATGTATTTGTGCCCACCTTCCCTGAAAGAGCAGGTTGAGCAGTTTACAGGCGCTGATGGAAACTTGTGCCGAGGTCAAATGTCTCTTCATCATCTCCACCAGGTTGACGTGGAGGCCACTGGACAGCAGTAGGGAACGCATTTTACCTGCAAACGGAGCACAGAGGACATTCACGGTCCAGGTAGTTCAACCGTAACCATTAAAACCTGCCATCATCACCATTTAAGATGATACTTATTCACATATCTAGCAGTTACAGAACAACATGATCATTCATTCAAAACATCAAACTCATCACTAATCTCCATAAAAGGCAGAGCGGAGCTGCAGATTCTGGTGATAACTCTGTCAGTGCATCACTACAATGAACCCTCTGGCACCTCACGTTGTTTTCACACTGACACACGTTGTCAGAGATATTGATGAGCCTGTTGAAGACTCACCATTGTGTGTGAGGAGTGTGGCGATGGCACTGGTAGCAGCTTGAAACACACTGGGAGAGGAGGAGTGGAGCAGCATGGCCGCCATCAACTGTCTGTGAACAGGAGTCCTGAAAACAATTTCATACAGTTTATCACTCGAACACCCCTCAGGAGATTTCACAGATAATGATCGTTTATTTCTGGGGGTTTCTGTCTGGCTTTCTGTTTTTGTTTGGGAAGTTTCTATAGCAACCGTCTACTACGGTGGCCCTAAGAGCTCAATGCACTGCCAGATGAGAAAACACATGCAAACAGACAACAATATCTTCCATTTGACGCGCCATTTACAAAACATCTCCACTGACTTAGACGACACGCAAAAACATCAACTGGAGAAACTGGAGGCTGCTTCCAGGGGACACTTCAAATTGACGCACTTAAAATTATTATTAGCCTATAATATACAGTATTTTTGCAAACACTGCTTATGTGTCGTTAAATTGATGTTTTTGTGTGTCATCAAGTTGACAGATGTTTTGTCAACGCTGCGCTGTCGTCAATTTGAGGAAGATGTTGCTTCATTTGCTCGTCTTGTGTCTATTTGCGTGTTTTCCTAATTTGCAGTACGTTGAGCTCTCAGGGCCACTGTAGTACAGAACACACATCTGTGGAGTGTGTGTGTGTGTGTGTGTGTGTGTGTGTGTGTGTGTGTGTGTGTGTGTGTGTGTGTGTGTGTGTGTGTGTGTGTGTGTGTGTGTGTGTGATATGTCATGGCTTCAGTGTGTACCTGTAATGCTGCTCCTCCTCTGAGTGGTCCAGTCCCGCTCCGTGCAGTAACAGGTTGTGAATGGCCCAGCTTGCAGCTTCCTGAGGTGTTGGAAGGGATTCACACAGGATGACATGGTTTCAAAGATGGTAAATCGTGTCTGTGGCTCGGGGGGCCGGAAGAACGTGGGACTGACCTGAACATGTGGCTCGGCAGCGTGGTGGTCCAGCGCCGTGCAGCAGGCCTCCATCCAGCCCAGGCCCATGTCCTCCACCTCCTCCCTCCCTCGGTTCTCCTCCTCCTCGCCTTCCTCCAGACCCTGCTCGGCCACCGCTTTGTTCTGAACAATGGTTGCAGCTGACAGCAGACAGCGAGGTGTGATTAATCGATCAGCAGCAGCTTTTTAAAAAGATACGACGTGTTCGCCTCAATGCTACAGACCAGAAACAGACCATTTCTACGCTCATTATTAATCAGACGATTCATGTAACTGGCTGTGTTTGTCAGCTTGTTTTGCTCTTACGGAGATCATATCATAGCTAACAAAGCTAACTACATTTTCCTTTGTGTGTCTCTCTCTTTCTCTCTCTCTCTGCCAACTGAGCAGCCAGACACAACAGCCGAGCATGAGAACAAACAATTCCTAGCTCAACGAGTGCAAGAATTGAAAAAGTACTACAGCCCTAGGGCGGGGTATCGCCACTGATTTCCCAAATCGATTCGATTCCGATTTACAAGGTCCGGATCTCCGATGCAATTATTCAATATTGATTCGGTTAGGGATATTTCAAGGCTTTGCTTTTGTCCAGCTCTTCTCTGTCTTCATAGTTTTTGAATCTGAAATGCACATCTGCCTTTAGGCAGCTCCCGCCATGTTTTGGTTCACTACTATCTGCACCATTTTTTCAAGTACAGCCATACTTACAACACAAAGTCTACAGGAGAGCCGCTTTAACTGCAAAATATCAAAAGCCATCTCCAACTTAGCATATCTGCTTACTTATTTGTCATCCCACTTAACATACAGTACATGTAATACTTATTAATTATTTAGGGCCCTATGAAATCCGTTTTCATTTTTTCCATCAAATGGTGTCATCATCCATCCATCCATTTTCTACCGCTTATCCTGTATTTAGGGTCACGGGGGGGGCTGGAGCCGATCCCAGCTGTCATTGGGCGAAGGCGGGGTACACTCTGGACAGGACGCCAGTCTATCGCAGGGCCGACATGTAGAGACAGACAACCATTCATGCTCACATTCACACCTATGGGCAATTTAGAGTCACCAATTAACCTATCCCCATCTTGCATGTCTTTGGACTGTGGGAGGAAGCCGGAGAACCCGGAGAGAACCCACGCTTACACGGGGAGAACATGCAAACTCCACACAGAAGGAACCCGGGCCGACCCGGGAATCGAACCCAGGACCCTCTTGCTGTGAGGCGAGAGTGCTACCCACTACACCACCGTGCAGCCTGGTGTCATCATATGGTTGATTAATCAAAATTAAGACATAAACAGTTCCATTCTAATAATTATATTGCCTACTATACCACCTACTTTTTAAAATCCCCCCCCACACACACACACACACACACACACACTTTGACCATGTCTAAAGTCTGTCAATCCACTCGCCGCTATTTAAGTTTCACTTTCAGTTGTGAATCGGTTCATTTCTGAACGTTTCTGATGTGACATTCTGCTTGTAGCTGCTCATCACGGATTCTTGCCGGTCGACTCATTCTTATGTTGACAAAACTCAGAGAAAAGTTATAATAACTGTTATCGACATGATGTGTGTGTGTGTGTGTGTGTGTGTGTGTGTGTGTGTGTGTGTGTGTGTGTGTGTGTGTGTGTCTAAGCCCCGCCCCTCAGTGAATCAGAGAGCAGAGATGCTGGATGAAGCAGTGTGCCCGTTAAATACCCTTTTAGGGCCCTACTATTATTTTACCATTGAGACGAGCCACAAATTGAGGCTTGGTGACCGGCAGGAGGAGAGTAACACGGCTGACAACTTGAGGAAATCAATCAGCACAATAGCAAATACAGAGAGTGTGCTACCCTGATAACATGTATCTTGTTGGGTATAACACTGCTACGTGTCATAGACGTGGAATGTGTGAGTGTGCGTCCTCACTGAGATCCGCCAGACAGGAGAGAGCGGCGGCTTGCAGCCTGGCGTTGTCGGGGAAAGTCTGACAGGCTCTCACCGCGACCCTCTGCACGCCGTTCAGGACCAGGATGTTGTAGTAGTTCTCTGCGAGAAGACACAAAGCAAGAACGCCCTTGATGACATGAACGCCCTCTACGGGCCACTTCGATCTTAATCTGTCAACCGGCAAACACGTTATTTTATCAGGATGAATAAAATATCGATAGTCCGGATTCCAATTTCACTAACAGCGTCGTCAAAGATGAGGAGAAGTCTTTCACTGACAGACCTTCTGAGAGGTTTCAAGAGTTAACTCCAAAACATTAAACTACACAAACATGTTGCATGCTCTCCTAAGTAAGTATTCACATCATTGTTCATGTAAATAGTTTATTTCTCACATTTAGAAATAAGAAAATCTGGAAAATTGGAGAACATTTAGAAATGTGACCCTGATCTGACCTGATGTCAGCCTCTTGAAAAGGCAGCAGGCCGTCTCCTGCAGCTCCTCCACCTCGGGGAAGGCGTCCATGGCGGCGATGATCACGCTGTAGCACCGAGCGCCTCCCGACATCAACATCTCCACGTTACTGCCTGGAAGACCAACAGTTTGGTTTTCTTTTCGTTACAAATTACAACCTCCATGTTCATAACATGTAAATACAAATATGCTCCTGCCTCACCCCCACTGTACATTTGTCAAAGCACAAGGTGAATGAGTCTTATGTTGTTGTCTTAAAGAAAACATTAACTCGTAGAGTATACATGAAAATAAACAACTGTACCTTTCCCGGAAGAAACAGTATACGCTTGTATCCTGTTTTTCATGTGCTTTATTATTTATTTTAATTATTTTACTCATTTTTCAGTTAATTTTTGTTTTATCTTGATCACTATTGCTATCTCTCTTTTATTTTATTTGTATGTATTATTATCATAATTATGTATTCATTTACTTTAACTACTCTTTTTATTATTATCTCCATCTTTCTGAGTATAGAGGTATTTTCCTATTTGTATTTAATTAGGCATTGAAATCTCCATTTATATCCTGAAAAATGTAATAAACCAGACTATAAACACAGAATAGTGTCAATCACAGGAAGATGGTAGGCAGTGGTAAGAAGATACATCTTGTTCTCAAACTAATTCTGAAACGCAAACTGACGATGAATAGATAGCAAATAAAGGCTACAGGATAAGCAGAAAGCCAGAAAAAGACCCTCACTAATTACAGGGAGGCTTCAAATAGCCTGGAGTCCCCCATGACCGTAATAAATAGAAACATCTGTGAAAAACACAGATTAGTAGTTGGAAAAAATTGTTCATTAAACTTTTCCACTTTCTTTTTTCATGTCCAGCTCCACTATTCATGCAGGAATAATCCAGCTAATTACAATTTCACTGAAGAGCAATGTCAATCGCAATATGTGTGGTTTTTCAGAGATAATGTATGACATGATGTCTGCTGCGTGACAAGATTTTAATACAAACATACAACCTACTACGTAACATAAAGCATTAAATACTGCTCTCCTAGTACAGTTATTATCATGTTTTAGCAGAATCCATAATCCATTGCAAATTGCAAACATACTGATAAGAGATCAGCTTCTTTTTGCATAAAACAAGGAGCCTTGCAAAGCTAATCTAAACCATTCTGCATCCCCCTCCATTGACTCTTTTAAGTCCTGCCCCTATTTGTGCCTCTGCTCTGGTCTGTACAGCACTTTGGTCAACGTGGGTTGTTTTTAAATGCGCTTTATAAATACATTTAAAAGTATAACAATTTTTTATGGAAAATAACATGACCATTACATCAGCATGGGTGCTCCTGTGTAGTGTAAATGAGCTGATAAATGACACAATAACGTGTAGGGCTGGACCTATAAATAATATCACAAATGTTTTAAATAATAACCGCGATACGTCGAAGTTCATTTTACGAAAGTAAAATATCCTTCTCAGTACATATTTTGGTCTTTAATAATCAAACAGAAGCTTTCCTTCTCAAAAATACTTTACTCATTTTATGTGTTTAAAAACATATATGGACTGAAATGCTCAACTAATGATATTGGGATCATCCTTAAAATCCAGTGAGTTATGTTATCAGAACAGGAGGAAGTTTGCTGGAAAACTAAATGAGCAAAATGTGCAGTAAAGGCACAAAATGTGTGCACGCCTTTCTTTTCTTTGCTCTTGCTTTCCAGACCCTCCGACCCTACTATCCATCACAAAGGTATGTATTAAGAAAGTCTCACTCAAGGAGCTGCTGTGATCCTCGTCATGATAGGATCCCCAAGGAGAGCACAAAGCACGTCTGTCCCATAAACAGCTGTTCTGATGCAGCAGTCATTTGCGTGCTATGCATAATCGCATTAACATGCTTTTTAAAAAAGCCTTACGGTGACATCATGATCTTGTGTTTAGAAATGGACAGTGCAAATTGTGAAATAGAAAAAAGAAAAGAGAAGATAATTCTTCTTCTTTCATGATCAATATGTTGGCATCAGTCACTACAGTCACATTCCTAAACCTCTCCACATGAGGAGAACTACACAGACCCTGTCCATTCACCCGTCTGGACTACATCCAGAGACCAACGTGTGGTAGGAGTCAGAAATCTGGTTTGAAGAGTGATAAAACCCTTTTGACGTATCCAGTAATATAGTTAGTACTCCAGTTCTGTTCTCTCCCCTCATCATAGACATCATAGGTGTGAACATGGTCTTACCAGGACCGGCCAGTGGGAGCAGCACCCTCATGGCCTGCAGGAGTAAGTCGGGGTTGTCGGGGAACCTCTGCAGGGCCGCGAGAACCACAACGTGATCCTGGTTCTCCACAAACTCCACCAGATGGTCATCGCTTACTGCAAACACGGACAACGAATGATAGACATTCAGCGAGTGCACATAAGCGTATACAGAAGTGTTGCATGCAAAGCTCGCTGAAATCCTACCTTTTACATACAGAGTACAAACATTAGCTAGCTAGCATGCTCATGTAAGCATGCTTCTCTTTCTTGGATGGCTACAGAGGCAGGCAGAAGGAGAAGGAAGCGGTTTGTGGCCAAAGGGCATCATTTTAACCTCAAACACTAACTATATTAAAGCTCTACCCTGGAAAATGCCTCTAAGCCGGAAATCTTTTTATTTTTTTAAGTATCAACATGTGCCGGGAGAGGTGACATGCACAGATGAGTCTATTGTAGGCTCGGTTTTCCAAAGCACAGCACAAGACTCATTAAATCATTAGCATTATAACATTTGATAGCCATCTGCTAGCGATGCGATAGCGATAGCAATATGCTAATGTGTGAAGAATTAGGTTGTTCAAGTTTACCTATTTATTGGCTGGCTACTTGCTTAGCTATCTTGCTAATTTCAAGCTACAGATACAACAGACAAAAAGCACCACAGGAGCCTTTTTGTTACTTTTTGTTTTTAACTTAACAATAAGGTTATGCTAATAGTTAGCAGTACTGCTAATGGCTAAGGCTATTGATAATCGCTGATTATGATCACTAGCATGTTGGCTACTGTGGTTATGGCCAGATAGGTGCTGTAAAGCGTCTGGTGACAAAAATGCAGTATAAACTGTGAGTTTGAATTTACATGCAAGGCTCTACATATTATTATAATACAGTGTAAACATTGCTGCATATGTAAACGTGTCTATTTCATTGTATGATCATTTTTCTATTTATGTTCTTGACTGCAGTACTTTTCTTTACTTTTATTCATTTTAACTATTGTGTGCACACCCAGGCAAATTCCTCCTCTTCTCTGTATGCTCGTGATTAGCTTTAGCTCATGCTACTATGAGTAATTAGCATTACACTAGCAATTAGCATGAGCAAATCACAAGCTAATTGGAAGGGTGAGGAGACACGCATTGACTAAAGGATGACCCCCTCTACCATACTGCCTGAGCAACAACTGCCCCATGAGGCCTGCTCTCATCTACAGCCTAGTTATTATATCAGAGAGAATGTGTGTGTGCTCACCGCTCTCCAGGAGGAACTGCAGAGCTCCACAGCCTTGGAGCTGCACCTCCTCACTGTTAGGAAACGTCTTCATCGCCTGCACCACCAGGCCAAACACATCCTCTTCCTCCTCCAGCACCAGCAAAGGAATCTCATCTATAAGGAATTAAAGAAGCATTCAAAAATAGGTCGGATGCCTTAATGGGAACAGGAGTTTATGAGTAGTAATGAGTAATGAGTAATTTTTTTTTCTATTTGAGATTATGTAAATATTTTCAATTTTACAAGACGAGTCGAGGCAGTTTGCAGCCTCTGCCTTCCTCAGAAGCTTTCATCACACAAAGTATAAAAAAAGTACATCACTGAACATTAAAATAAAAATTAGCATAAGCCTAGAGATTAAAATGTAACTCCAGAATGACTGGGATTTTAGACATCAACGCATCATAAAATAAACCATTGGGGCTTTGCTGCCCTCATCACATACTCCAATCAGATGTAAAAATCCCTGTTAAGAATACAACCTGTGTCAGCTATGTGTCACAAAAATCAAAATAATATGCCTGTTGTAGCATGTGGTTTCCTGCGTAGTCATGTACCTGATCTGAGCAGGAGAGCCAGCGCTCTGAGGCCGACCATGGTCACCGTGCAGTCGGCCCTGTACTGAGATAAGACCTTCAGGATCTGCCTGGAAAAACACAAATGAACACAAAGACTCAGTTAAATCATTTCTGCAAGCGAGGGCCTAACTTTTGCAAACTTAAAAGAAAGCTGGAGGATATACTGCATATTTAAAACAGACGCTGGTTTACAGGCATGCTGGTCCGTAAATGGAGGAAATCACACACTGGAATACAAAAAGAAGTGGAAAGTATAGTGTGATGAGCACAATTCAATAAACAGGAACTGAAAACTTAAAATGACGTTGGTGTACTTTCAACCTGGAACATCTGGAAGCCAAAAATAACTTAATGAAATGAGACGGAGACACGGTCAAGTGGCTTTGATTCATTCACAAATGAGATGTGGAACGACGATCTCACACTTGGACTTGATGCTATTGATTTATCCATAGTTTATCTAGCAGGAACCATGCCTAATACATGTATTATACTGGATACAGCCGGAAGCTCATTTTCTTCGGTTAACATGCTGATGTTTAGCAGCGGTACTGCTACACTTACTGGTGCACTCCCATTACTTCCCAGTCCTTGGCTGCCTGCAGCGGTCTGGTCAGCTGCTCCAGCGTATCGGGGCATATTTCAATCAGCCGACACAGCAAGGACCAACCCACCTGTAGCGAGAACAACACGGCGTCACATGCTGAGGTCAGCCGTGAATGAGCAAGTCGACCTGTCGAACTCAAAATAAAGAAAAATACAGCTGGATGGATTTCTGACTGAACTTCTAATCAGCAGGTAGAAGTGTGGCTTCAGCTGCAGATGCGTTAGCAAGAAGAGGAGCTCATGTCTATTCGACATGGAAGATGTTTTAGCAAGCTGAGGACTTAAGTCAAGTTAGTTGATTTATATAGCACACTTAAAAACAACAGGCGTCCACCCAAAGTGTTTTCCAGCAGAGGCGGGTGGGTGATGATCAGCCTCAAGCCAGTCATACACAATTAAAGGGATAAAATGTGCATTAAAAGGCAACAAGACATAATGTACGCTAATAAAAAAAAATTAAAGAAAGTCAAAATTAAATAAGTTCGTAGAAATTGAATAAAACCAACAGTCGATTAAAAACCAGTAAGAGTTAGTCGCCTCAGACTGAACTCAAAGCGAGTGCGAGAAAAAAGGTGAGTATCAAAATTTGTTTGACGCCACTCTAGCAGAAACAAAAGCAATGCTGGCTCTTCCCCATTTACAGTATTAGTATGAGCAGCTGGATCGGTGTTACTCTATGTGACGCAAACAAAAATACAGCTGAGACAAAATCCTACAAGTAGGGGTTTCAAAGTATTTACAGTATCTGACCAGATGAGCCACACATTTTGCCCAAAGCTCTGAAGGAAGCTTGACTAATGGAGAAACCTAAGCTGACTTTGAATTCAATTCAGTTTTAACCTGCTAATGAGTCTGTTAGGACTGACTGACGCTCAATCTGATTTTTGGTTTTGTTTTTTTTGCGATCATCTCGTCCCTCTGATAGGCTGACACAAGACGCCATAAACACGCGAGATCAGGCGTGGGCGTGTCTTCTGTGGATGACCTGAGGCTCAGCAGGTGATGCCGTTGTAAACACTGACATCTGCGTGTCTCGTTTAAAGGTTGAGTAGGCGATTCTATTCAGAAACATGTTCTGTTGTATTACTTGAAATCCTCGTATGTACCGATATCAATGAATACGATAAGCATCATAGAAATAAAAAATCTATGGCCGTGGCAGGACTGTAATTTGTCATTAATTAAAATAAGGCCTGTTTGAAGCCACCATTCATCCGGGTACCTGCTGGACTCCTTTGCTGCTGATGTAGGATGACAGCACCACCATGAGGGGGGCGTGGACGTCTTTGTGTTCAAATAGTTCGGCTGCTGCAACAGAAGATGAAAAGACACGACATGAATATCATCATAGCATATTCTCAAATGTATTAAAGTAAATTACTATCATCAAAAAAAGGACAACAAAAACTAAATTATGCATTATGACAAATTAACAAATATTCTTAATATTATTAAACCACCATTACTTAAAACTCTAATCTGTGCATGAAACTGACAAGCAGACCATTACATTTAGTACATTTAGTGAATTGTTGTACTCAAGTATATTTTGTGGTATTTGTACTTTACTTTTGGCCCTGCTCCTTCACGTTTATACATTGTACTTTTTATTCCCCCTTCACATTTGCACGCCATCAATTTATAAAATGACACTGAGTGCTGTAAATTAAACTATCCAACAGCATGTAAATAATGTTCAAATAATGAGAGCTCTCTGCCAAACAAGTACTTTTATTTTATTAGTTCAAGTACATTTTGCCTGTTGATGAGTACCTCTTCTACCACTGCCACTACAGTACATCAATTAAAATGATGCTTTACACATCAGAAATAATTATCCAATATTAGAATACATCATAATTTAACATTAACATTACGTTTTATATTCCAAGTAGATACATGTGCTGGTACTACTTAGTGGGAGTGTTTGTTACACTGTGGTATTACTACTTACAGTGAAGTCAGGATGTGAGTACTTGCTGGTAAGTCAAACAACATGGCCAAAGGAATAAAACTGTTTTATGAGCGGCAGCGTGATGCACACACGTAGGAAGCACGCGTTTCCTACCATTGTCGGAGTGCGCCAGGAAAAGCAGGTCCTGGATGATCTGGATCAGCGTGCATAGTTGTCGGTCTCCCTGCGGGATCCTCAGCCTCACCAGGAGCTTCTTCAGCCTCTCTTGCAACTCCTCCTTGTCGACCATGGTCTCTGAAACGCTGCCGTCTCCCGGTCGACGACGTCAGTCCGTCAGTCTGTCAGTGCGATCCCTCGGGATAGCCGAGCGTGACCCAGTAGCGCGGAGGGGAAGCACCAAAGTTTCCCCTGGAGTCATTATATTAGCGTTTAGCTTTGATAAATCACATCACGTTGACAGCTAACAGCGCGACGAGAGAAGCTGTCGGCCGGACAGCGAAGTTTCCCCTCTGACGCTGACATCACCGTCCTCGGCTAACTTTCCCCGGCGGAGAAACGTGTGTTCCTCTTTGCGGGCAGAAAACAAATAACTCTCTCTCTCTCGCTCTCTCTCTCTCTCTCTCTCGCGCTCTCTCGCTCTCTCTCTCTCTCTCTCTCGCGCTCTCTCTCTCGCTCTCTCGCTCTCTCTCTCTCTCTCTCTCTCTTTCGCGCTCTCCCTCCCTCTCTGACAGCCGTGTGGCTCCGCCCCCTTCTTCTTCTTCGTCTACTGCTATAACTACCACTTCTTCTTCTTTATGGTGGGTGGTAAAACAACTATATGGCGCCTTACCGCCACCACCTGGCTTGGAATATATAATCGTAATAATAATAATTAGTCTAGTAATTCTAAGGAACTAGTACAAGTCGTTAACTCTCAACTCCTGATTGTTGTGTAAACCAAACTGAAACACGTTGGGCAGTTGAATCTGGTGACTGGAAACATAAGTAATGCACCAGATACGAATCGGTGTGTTTTTATGTTGGCGCCACAAGAGGGCGCCCCCTGATATTCTGCATCTTAGGCGAATATTCTAGAATTTAACATCGGGTAAAGATGTGAGTGAAGACAATTTATCTTTGCCAGAAATATATAAAAACAATCGTAGCATAAAATATCAGTTGTTTATAAAGTGGCTGTGAATACAGCTCCCAGTTATGCCAACCAATCAGGCCAGTTATATCCACGTGACTTGAATGCGGCACGGCATCGAGGCAGCGCGTTCTTTGGCTGCTAGGCAACCAGCGCGCGTCACGAGACACCACTTTGTATGAGAGCGGCGGAGTATCCGCGTCTCTGATTGGCCAGTGAAACAGCGCTGACAAATAAGCACCGAGATCATTACAGTTGGACGTTAACGTTTGCTATTTGGTTTGAAAGGATGTCGTTCAACCGGAGCATCGGCAGTAAAGAGGTACGGTTGATTAAATGACAGCATTTCTTGTTTTATGTACCCGCTAACTGTAGATAATAAAACGTACTGTCAACACAGCGAAACATATAGCTTTCCTAGCGAGCTAGCTAGTTAGCTATGCTCCGTGTTAAGTTACCAAGTTGCCATATCAACGTCAAGGCACCTGTAACAACCATGTCGTTAGCTAAATGGGCTCTTTCGGGAAGCTACCATGATTGCAAGCTAACTGAACTACCGTCAGACATTTGAAAGCCAGTGTGTGTTTCCGGTCACACAGCTAACACACAACCTCGTTGTCTTTTCCTTGTAGTTCATGAATAAAAGGACACCGAGAAGCCAAAAGTTTCAACATGTCAAAACCACGCTGGACACAGGTATCCGTGCAGATGTACTACAATGTTATAAACAGGTGTCATTTGTTATGACTAAAGTCGTGTATGCATGATTTATTATCAATGTTAACTGTCATTTATTCATAATACAGGATGCAGCTATACTAAGTATATGGAAAGACTGGAGGAGATTCAAAGAAGTGAGTAACTCATTTATTTCTGTGATGTTGGACACTCCAACACTCCAACTGGTCTGTTTAAACCAACAGACCAGTTGGAGTGTAGAAGACATGAAGAGAATGCTAATATATGAAAGTTGAAAACAACATTATAGTAACTGATTTGAAAAGGAATCAGAATTGGCAAGTTGTTGTACAGATGCCGTTTTAATAACATATTTCTACTCCACTATATGCACTTTATTTGATGCACTCAAACATCTCAGAAAAATATATATTTTTAAATATTTCAACTTCGGTGAAAACAAAATCTTGTATCCGAAAACAGCAGGAACTGTTTCATTATTGAATGTTTGCCAGGTGCATACACATTTTTCAGTGTCATCAGGGCTTTTAGGCTCTTTCCTGCTCTAATTGTTCTGAGATTTTAGCATTTTCCCTTTTTTCAGATTACAGGTACCAAAAAGATGAAATATTCAAGCGGTTAAAGGTGACAACGTTTGCACAATTGGTAAGCATCAATGTTTATTTTCTTGCAATACTGTAACGGCTTGCACAATCCATGTGTCGTATTCCTGGGAAAATCCATTGTCCAGTTATGTCTGTATTGGAGATGGGGGAAAGGGAAACCCTGATTAGACTACTTGTTTGAATCGTTTTGAGTGGACTGCTTTGAATTCTTTTAGCTCGGTTAGTTACGTTCATTTACAGACAGCAGGATAATATTCTCTTTGCATTTCTTGCAGTTGATGTTCCCAGTGCAAACATCTCAGATTCCTAAACCTGTTTTTCCTCTCAGATACTTCAGGTCGCCTCTGCAGCCGATCTGAATGAAAATGACATTGACAGCGAATCACACGACCCAGGAGGTAACTAACACAATTACTCATTCAGCCAACATTGGGAAACTTTATTTATGTCCAGATGGGCCCTTAACATTTTAAAATTGGATTCAAACTGTCTGTCACTGTCAGTGGATGTGGGTTAATTTCCCCCTCCCTGTTGGTTTACAGACAGCGGGTCAGTCGTGTCCGATGCAGACCTGGAGTGTCTGTCTGGACGCAGCAGCGGCTCCACACAGGCGTCGCCTCTGTCAGATCACCAGGATGCAAGAGACAAAGACGTCTGCTGTTCTGAGAGGTCAACCCTGCTCAGGTACCGTGCAGCTATGCACCCTGGGAAACATTACTGAATACATCATACTGCACACAACACGCCATATCGCTTAGTTAGTAGTTTGGTTTGGCAACATTTATGCAAAGTACCTGGACTGAAGGCAAATCTCATTTACAGCTTCAAACATGTTACTCTTACAGTGTTATTAGCGGAGTGGGAGAGCTGAACCTCAACAGGAAGCATCAGGAGATGGAGACCACGTTGGTGTCCAGCCCCCAGCTCGCCGAAAGGCCCTACCCCGACTGCCCCTACCTGCTGCTGGACGTACGGGACCGCGACCAATACGACTGCTGCCACATTATCAGTGGTAGGTGGCAGCAACACCAAGCCTCTTATGAAAAAGGATTTCTTGTTTTAATCCTCTCTCTCTCTCTCTCTCTCTCCCCTACAGCACACAGTTGGCCCGTTGCCATGCTGTCTCGAACAATGAACCCCTACACCAAAGACATGCTGAAATATGTATCCTTCAATGCAAACGACACACCTGACCAGCCTTTTTGAAAAGCAGTTAACTGACCATCGACTTGTCTGAACTTAACCCACCATCTGTAGAAAAATGCAGCTGGGAGGATCATCATCGTGTACGACGTGGATGAGACTGTAGCCATCCAGGCCGCCAACATCATGTGTGAACGGGGGTTCGAGAATCTGTTTCTGCTGTCTGGAGGTAAAGTAGCAGCTGAGTGGAGCTCACATCTGTGCGTGTGGTTGCATGTATGAGAAGGGTGATCGTCCCACTCTGCTGTCCTCTACCAGGTCTCAAGGTCATCGCTCAGAAGTTCCCAGAAGGGCTGACGACGGGCTCCATCCCGACCTCATGCATGACCTCTCCCAAAACGCTGAAGGTGAAGAAGAGCTCTGTGCCGCCGCAAGCAGCAGAGAAGCGCTGGCGCTTTACCTCCGACGAGCTGGCCCAGATCCAGAGACGGCTGGAGGAGAGTTTCACCTCCGGTAACGCCAACAGTAAGTCACACTGTCGTTTTGTGTCAATGTTTTTGGTTCGTAGAGTTTTGTCAAACTAGAAATTGTGGTTTAGCAATTGTAGAGAAACTGTAATTAGAGCATTGTTTCAGCGTTTCCCCGGGAAAACTCGGCACTAAGTTTGAGGAAAATAGAGCCAAAGTTCTGACAAAGTTATTATTTGTGACTTTATAAGCAGTCTTTGATGTCCAGAGGAAATTCCTTTAAAGATTTGCCTAATTTAAACTAGAATTAATTAATTATTGTTCTATTATTAGAACAATATTCAAAACACTAAGACCATAGATTAGAGAAAGTTGCCTGTTCCGTCACTCTGCTGCCCTTCAGTGTTTGCATGTGTTCCCTGCAGGTCGCCGGTCCAGCCGCATGTCAACCAGCAGCTCCCGGCCTCAAGCATCCAGCGCTCGCAGTCGACATAGTTCCTCTGCAGCTAGCAAGGACGGTGGCGGGCTTCAGAGCAAGAGAGTCTGGAAATAACCCTCCAAGCACAATCACCAAATAAAAAGCATCCCTCCAACAGAAAGTCCTTTTATTTCAGGTTAGTTACTGTAAATAAATCCTCAACGACGCTGTTGTACAGTCAGAGGTGGACAGGAAACTCAGCAGCTGCTATAATACAGCAACGTGCACACGTCTGTATAAATACATACACGTGTTTCTGAATACAACACCCTGGAGAGTAACTAACCCCACACACATCAACGACCAACTACTCAGATCTCTAATTGAGACTGGACAACAGTATTGCATTTAGTTTCAGTAACCAGTGTAATCCAACACTCTTCATCACCTGGAGATTTTAGTTTTACTATTATTTGTCTTCTAATATTTACTGAAAGATGTATATTTGAATGTTTGCACAGTGCCTCATCTGTGAACCTGAAAACTGAAGCATCTTTTTTGCACTCACGTTCATTTTTCATGTCACTATTCTATTAATTTCTATCTCACCAGCTGATGAGCCAGTAAAAATAATCACTTCATTCTGTGAATAATCTGTACTTTTAAAAAAACAATCATTATTAATCCCAAAACAGGTGCAGTTTAGCAAATAAATGGCATTCCTCCAGATATGCTGGGTATCTATGTATTACATGAGATGACATTTATGTTACAGAGTTGAACCCGTTTTGTAAAATGAAGTAAAGCTGTGCTGTGTTTTTGTAATTTTCTCCACATTGTGATTCTTAAACTGACTAACTTCATGTCCAACCGCTTGCCGCTCTGTGCCTGTGGTGGTCTTTGTGTGCGTGCATGGGTGTGTGTAAAGGAAGTTGTGATCACATTCACTGATCAGCTGAGGCTATAGATCATCAATGTGTATCAGAGTCCCTGAGGGAAGGAAACGGGCATGTTGACAGTCGATCTTAACTCTCAATAAAGCGTTCAATCAATTTGCTGAATCCTTTCCTTGCCTCCATAAAACAGACATGTTGATGAACAAATCACAAAATGATTGTTGTTGTTTCTAGAGACTGATTGAATTTACTGGATGAAACATGTCGCCACTTCTTATAAACCAGAAAAACGTGAAAAACTAAAAAAGGATAGTTGTACCCCACGAGCATGAGGTCAAGATTAGAACAGTGACAGGATCGGGTTGAGATAGGGGGAATAAATAGGGATTATTTACTATTCAAGATTTAAAATATCTCTAAAAAGCAGATAAGACTGGTGATAATCTTAGAGATGTGAGGTTTAAAGGATGTGGAAAGAATGCAGATGAGTGTGAAAAACAGACATGTGTCCACTGAGCAGCCAATTAAAAAGTAAATCAAAACTAGAGAAAACCACAGGGTGATGTCACACGACGCCAGAGCTAAACGCTGCATTAGCAGTATTGAACCTTTCAGTCTGCAGAAGTATGTTATGTTATGTTATGGACACTCAGCTACCTTTAAGGACGAAGGAGACACGGTGTGTTCAATGGACTTCTGTTGGGAGAGGACCCCTTCATGGACTGTGGGAAATGTGGTTTCATGGGGAATATTTCAGTAGTGTATTAATTCTGGAGTGATATTAGGGATTTAATTATCATCCAGGGTGGGGGTAGTGTTGCCGGCCTTATGGGTAACCTGCGTACCGGTATGTGAGGTGAGGTGTGATGGGAAGCGTAGTCTCCGGATGTGTGTGGATGTGAGAAGCCGCTGCTCCAGTGAAGTTGATGTACAAATGAGTGTTGTTAGCCAGCAGAAGTGTATTAGATGAGCTCAAGTTTACAGCCTCACAAGACTGCAGCGTTTGTCCTCTTGTAGACGACTCAATGAAAGCCTCTGGTTGGACGGTGAAGGATCTCTCCTGTCATTCTTCTGGTCGTGTCACCCGGACACTAGAAATGCGGGTCACCAGCTGAACGAGCAAAGGTCACGTTAGCATCCACAGCGTGCTCCCTACTAGGGTTCAGGGCCGATAAGCTGGAAAGGTAACACACCGTGACAACAGTGTTTACGGAGGCTTCTGGTTGGACTTATAGCAACACACGGCCACCACAAGATGGTGCTGTTTCACTGCTATCTGAAGTTATCTGAGGGCTTTATGATATCTGTAGGATGTATGTTTAGAATACAGTCTAAGGTTGTTTCTATATAGAAGTTACTCAGAATGGTTCAAGACTGATTCCATGATGATGTGATGTGAAACTATTTGAATTTGATAACTGCAGCAAAGTGACTGAGAGCAATGATTTTACACGTTTGAGTCCACTCCATGTTTTCAGCTTCTATCTTTTTTTTTTACATCCAACATTAAAGACAGAGACCAATCGTAAACGTAGACAGACTTTTGTCTTTTTATTGGAGGAACTGTTTTGGTGGTCTGATGATGTACTGTAGACACTGGAGATGTCTTTCAGCTGGGCACTTCCCAGAATGCTCTCTGCCAACTGGTCAGCTGGTTGCTCACAGCTGGAACAAAAAAAACTAACATGACAAAGGTGAACATGTGCTACAATGTGACTTGACATAGCATGAGTGTTCTTAAACAACGTTAACAAGCGAGGCAAAGGTTAGAGGAAATGTTTCCATGAACTAAGACACGCCCAGCAGACAGTTTGTCACGTACCTGTTTACCAGCGGGTGCAGACGGCAGCAGCTCTCATAAGCAGAAGTCTGGACATGTCTCTGGAGGAGAGCATCTTCTCTGGAGCTTAGATGCTCTGCTGCTTTGCTGCTGGTGAGGAGACAGACAGACTTCATAGACCTGGACCTGATGGACCTGAAGAGAAAGGACAAGAAGAACAGAAAACACTTAGAGCAGCAGTGAGGAGCAACGCTATTATATTCTGGAGGAAACTTACAGTATCTAGAGAGACATTTTACAGACGTGCGCTCACATAAAGTCACTGCAACATAATCAAGTTCACATACTTTGATGCCTCGCTGTGCTCGTCCAGGTTCTCTGTGGACACGTCGCTTCCCTCATCTTCATCTCTGGGCGCTTGGTCATCTTTCTCATCCTTTGGCTTCTTTATGAATGAAAAAAAAAACATTTCATTGATTTCTTAAATTGACTTCATGAAGAAAACAAAGGTAAATGTATTGTAATAATAATAATAATAATAATACAGTTATTCCTTACCTGGTTCTTCCATGTCAGTATCAAGGCATTGCTTCCCTCGTCTCTCTGGTCTGGTCCTGGGGGTCCTGAAGGTCTTGGGGTTCCTGGGGGTCTTCTTGCCAATTCGGGTCCGAGGCAGTGCGCAAGACAAGCAAATGGAATCCTACATACAAAATGAATGTAATTACACTGAACAAAAATATAAACGCAACACTTTTGTTTTTGCTCCCATTTTTTATGAGATGAACTCAAAGATCTAAAACATTTTCTACATACAAAAAAAAAAACATTTCTCTCAAACATTGTTCACAAATCTGTCTTAATTTGTGATAGTGAGCACTTCTCCTTTGCCGAGATAATCCATCCCACCTCACAGGTGTGGCATATCAAGATGCTGATTAGAGAGCATGATTATTGCACAGGTGTGCCTTAGACTGGCCACAATAAAAGGCCACTCTAAAACGTGCAGTTTTGTTTTATTGGGGGGGTCTGGGGGGTAAAAAAAACCAGTCAGTATCTGGTGTGACCACCATTTGCCTCATGCAGTGCAACACATCTCCTTCGCATAGAGTTGATCAGATTGTCGATTGTGGCCTGTGGAATGTTGGTCCACTCCTCTTCAATGGCTGTGCGAAGTTGCTAGATATTGGCAGGAACTGGTACACGCTGTCGTATACGCCGATCCAGAGCATCCCAAACATGCTCAATGGGTGACATGTCCGGTGAGTATGCTGGCCATGCAAGAACTGGGATGTTTTCAGCTTCCAAGAATTGTGTACAGATCCTTGCAACATGGGGGCGTGCATTACCTTGCTGCAACTTGAGGTGATGTTCATGGATGTATGGCACAACAATGGGCCTCAGGATCTCATCACGGTATCTCTGTGCATTCACAATGCCATCAATAAAATGCACCTGTGTTCTTCGTCCATAACAGATGCCTGCCCATACCATAACCCCACCACCACCATGGGCCACTCGATCCACAACATTGACATCAGCAAAGCGCTCACCCACACGACGCCACACACGCTGTCTGCCATCTGCCCTGAACAATGTAAACCGAGATTCATCCGTGAAGAGAACACCTCTCCAACGTGCCAGACGCCATTGAATGTGAGCATTTGCCCACTCAAGTCTGTTACGGCGACGAGCTGGAGTCAGGTCAAGACCCCGATGAGGACGACGAGCATGCAGTTGAGCTTCCCCGAGACGGTTCCTGACAGTTTGTGCAGAAATTGTTTGGTTATGCAAACCAATTGTTTCAGCAGCTGTCTGAGTGGCTGGTCTCAGACGATCTTGGAGGTGAACCTGCTGGATGTGGAGGTCCTGGGCTGGTGGTCTGCACGTGGTCTGCGGTTGTGAGGCTGGTTGGATGTACTGCCAAATTCTCTGAAACACCTTTGGAGACGGCTTATGGTGGAGAAATGAACATTCAATTCACGAGCAACGGCTCTGGTGGACATTCCTGCTGTCAGCATGCCAATTGCACACTCCCTCAAAACTTGCTACATCTGTGGCATTTTGCTGTGTGATACAACTGAACATTTTAGAGTGGCCTTTTATTGTGGGCAGTATAAGGCACACCTGTGCAATAATCATGCTGTCTAATCAGCATCTTGATATGCCACACCTGTGAGGTGGGATGGATTATCTCGGCAAAAGAGAAGTGCTCACTATCACACATTTAGACAGATTTGTGAACAATATTTGAGAGAAATGGTTATTTTGTGTATGTAGAAAATGTTTTAGATCTTTGAGTTCATCTCATAAAAAATGGGAGCAAAAACAATAGTGTTGCGTTTATATTTTTGTTCAGTGTAGTTTAAAGGCCAGGTGCATAAAGAATACAAATCGTAACATAATCATAAATCATGCTTGTCTTGAAAAAAAAAGTGAGACAATGCTTTCATTGTTTTCATGACGTGTGGTGATGATGATATTTGTCTTGAAGAGGAGATTTTTAAGGTGACATTTGTCAACAATATCCTATTCACAGGGAGACACACACACACACACACGCACACACACACCAACTCATGAACTGTTTAATCCTGTATAAACTCAAATGAAATGATCTCTTATGTTCCTTTGGAACCCTCACCCTTTTTTCAAGACATTTCTGTTTCAAATGAAGACAGAATCAGGAGTGCTCCTCATTGTTCTTTTATTTTCTTAACACTGAATGACTGTGCAAGAGCAAACATTTCATAATGTAATAGAGCACATAACCCCAGATAATCAGTTCATTTTTTATTTTTATTTTATTCTCACAATCACAGAGGGAGGAGATATATTGACCAACATATGCAGACAGTTCCAGGAAGTTTGGCTTCTTACCAGAAAATTTAGACTTATGTATGTCAAATTTGGATAAAATAATTAACAACCATATAAAACTGAGAATTTAGTTTTTTATCATATCCAGCATAAATTAAACTAGGGGTAAATATGATCACTGATAAAGCGTGCCAGTCTGCTCCAAAGTTGTGCAGGCAAGACCAAAATAAATGAACCAAGGTTTCGTTGACAGAGACACAGTGGGTACAGTTCACATCAATGTCCTTCTTAAGCCTTTGTATATAATGATTAGATGGGTAAAATCTATGAAGCATTTTAAATGAGATCTCTTTGACCTTGTTGGTTAAAAAAAACGTATTAGGTAGTAGCCAGACTTTTTCCAAATTAATATTTCCAACAAATGTAGACTAGTAGGATAAAGCAGAGGGTGAACTTACAATATCTTGTTGAAGTAGTTGACGAATAAACTTGTTTTTATTTTTATTATTACTGCAGCCTGATCTGCCTTGTATTCCGCTTGACACCAATATGCACCAGTACCCACACAGATCTGACAGAAGCCCATCACCTGTGTCCTGTTTGCTGTATTTCTATTAAAAGTGTCTCTCCGACTGAACTGTAAACCGACGAGACAGGAGCTTATGGCAAGTCGTTTTATCATTAAATAGCTAGACTGGATATGTATTGCAGATATCTGCAATACTCATTAAATAGCTAGACTGGATATGTATTGCAGATATCTGTAATTCAATTCCTCCTAGTCAAAAAGAACATTTCAGATATCCACAATGACATTCTGGATATCTAGAATGAACATTCTGGATATCTGCAATTTAATTCTTAATAGGAAAAACTCCCATTTCAGATATCTTCAATCCAATTGTTACTAGTCATAATTTTCATTTCAGATATCCAAAACGAAAAACTATTCCAGATATCCAGAACGTAATTTTGAATATCCAAAAATACATTGTGACCAGTAGAAATGTCGTTATGGATATCCACAATTCATATTATGACTAGTAGAAATGTAATTTCAGATATCTACAATTAGAATTATGACTAGGAACAATACAATTGCAGATATCCATAAAAGTATTGTTGATATCTGTTGACAGGTAGACAGGACGCCATTTTTAAAAATTTAAAATTATGACATAGTAACAATTGGATTGAAGATATCTGAAATGGGAGTTTTTCCTAGTAAGAATTCAATTGCAGATATCCAGAATGTTCATTCTAGATATCCAGAATGTAATTGTGGATATCTGAAATTGAAAGCCCAATACACATGAATGGCAAAAGTGACGTCATTTGTCCTAGGAAGAATGTATTGTGGATATCTTTAATTACCATTTCTGCTAGTCGGAGAAATGCTATTATGGATATCTAAAATATAATTACAGATAGCAGTGTGGTTCGATTAAATGTTAAAACGGCTTGCCACAGTAGCTGGAATCTGCGCATGTCACCCAACCGAAACGTAAATGGGCGTGTTCCTCCTGTAAGGCAACATGATCATGTGATCCAGCCAAACTTCCCTTTTGTTGAAGCGGAGTCGGACGCTAAGGACGCCTGCTGCAATGCTATGCTAGGTATGATATTCACGACATATAATGTATCATAAGAAGAGATAATACGAAGGTGTGTGATCGTCGATGTTATGTGCCAGCGTGTAGATGAATCTTTGTCAGCTGTTCAGGGACAAAGGCGGAAGCTGCTCATGATGGACATACATTTGTTTCCTTAACTTGAGCAGTGGTTTCAGCGTGTGCCAATCAGGTGTCAATCAGGTGCCAATCAGGTGCCAATTAGGTGCCAATTAGGTGCCAGTCACACACCTGTGACTGGCATACACCTGCCAGCCTTTGAAGCTCAAATTGAGAGTGAATACCAACAGAAGAACATTGCAGGGGATTTTGGCACATTTCTTTGGGCCACTTCCAACACAGTTAGCTGTGAATGCATGGTCCTTACAGTTGTACCTCGTTGTAAAGGTGACTAATCAGGCTTTCCAATGATATAAAATACACAACTAATTGGTATTATTAAAGGGGAGGAATAATCGACCGAAATAACGTTTCATTTTTTTTATTTTGAGGTGTTTATGCCACCCGTCGGAGCAGCAACCTTCATTGTAAAACTGGAAATACATGTACTTATATAAACAGCTTGGTGAGTTACTGATGATCATAATTCAAACAGCTTTGGGCTCTAACAGTCTAAATAGAAGGGCTAAAAATGTTATATTGGTTGGCCCCAGGTATGCCGAATTACCGAGAAGATAAACATATTGTATGATGTGTTTTTATTAATGAAACAGTTACTGATAAACAAGGATTTATTACAAATATATATATTTTGAACGGAGTTTGGCGCTGCGCTCTGGAGAATGTGTAAAACGAGATGTTTCTAAAAAAGTGACTGAAACATGATTCGGAATGCAGTTGAGACAAATTATTTATGAAATATAAATGTATATTTTTTGTACATTACAAGTTGCGAGACACATTTTGGAGTGTTTGCTTCGTCTCGAGTCAGGTCATGTGACCAGCACGGAAATCTGTGACTCCCAGCTGAACAGAGCCTGATTTCAACTTAAAATACTATTAATAATTTTTAGCCTGGTATATAGCTTGTATTCAGTTTTTTTGTGAGTGACAATGAGTAAACTGGGTCAAGTCATTTTGACATAAATCCATTTTTGTCAGAAAAACTCTAAAATAATAGATATGTCTCTTTGAGACCACAAATTCAGGTAGCATTTACATTTATGTAGATTATTCCATATGTTAATATTAACTAGTGTGTTTGTATCTTTTGTAATGTGTATGCCGAGGTATTTAACGACTATAATATCCCTTTTTAAAGGGATATTATGAATAGTTGTCAGAGGCGAGTTATGAATGGGGAGTATTTCAAGTTTTTTAAGGTTTAATCTTAAACCAGATGCTCTAAAAGACAAATCAATAGCATTTAGGACTTTTGGGATTCGGTTCCTATTTTTCATGAATATGGTTGTGTCGTCTGCCCGTTGACTGACTGACTGCCTGACTGATGTTAACTCCTGGTGTCCCCCTTAATGTGTCCAGCAGCCACGATGAAGAACACAGTGTGGAGCACATGAGCGACTCCATGTTCAGCAGGAGAACGAAGCCGGCGGACGACGGAGAGCAGAGTCTCATCGGGCCTCCGTCCGCCACCGGTGGGCATCTCCTGGACCCAGATGCCTCCACGTCGGGCTTCGTCTATGTGCTGGCGTTCTTCTCCGCCCTGGGGGGCTTCCTCTTCGGGTATGACACCGGGGTGGTCTCCGGGGCGATGCTGCTCCTGAAGGAGGAGATGAACCTGGACTCTCTGTGGCAGGAGCTGCTGGTGTCCAGCACCGTGGGGGCCGCGGCGCTCTCCGCCCTGGCCGGAGGCTACATGAACGGCTGGCTGGGGCGCCGCGTCTGCATACTCCTGGCCAGTTTGGTCTTCAGCATCGGTGGCATCATCTTAGCTGTCGCCCCGGACAAGGTGGTTCTCCTCGTGGGCCGGATCATCGTCGGCTTGGGCATCGGTGAGTTGGTTTGGAGAAAATGAAAAATGTGTAATAGTGACACATATCGTCTTTATCCATCCAGCTAAAGTAAGTTTAATATTGAGCTATAAGACTTATATCAAAAAATATAAATATTACTCAGCGTGACCTGTTGGTTTAGATGATGAGGCCTGTATTTATTTCTCCTTTCTCTATTGGGTTAATTTTGCACTAAAGGTCTTAAATAAATGAGAAATCAAGTCGAGTTTTCAATTCACTCAGAAGTGACAACAATAGGCTATATTGTGTGCTTTATTTATAGACTCTTTATCTGTAGAACTCACAGAAATGTCCTGTATCGTGATGTACATCGTGAGGAAGATATGTAATCACCTTCATCAGGATAGAAGGTTTTGGCCTAAATCAGAAACTCATCATATCATCATAAACATGGACAAATGATACGCAACGATTCCCTCTCAGTTCCAGCGTTTTTTACAGTTTCAACCTGTATGTCATGTATTTATATTTCTATTACACTCCTGATGGGCTTTTCCGGTCCGACTCCAACCAGTGGCTTTTATTTGCCTGAAAGGAAACTCATCTGCAGACATTTCCACGTAACAGCTCAGAGCCGAACCCAAACATGAAGCAACTTGTAGCCAAGAAAAGATGCCAAGCATCTGGCTCGGAGAAATGAAATTAGAGAGAAAACCAAATAGCTTATACGTTTTTTGTTTTGTTTGTTGCACTTTTTCCTGAAATCACATCACCATTTTCTATCTGAAAGATTTGCTGGTATTCACCAGCTTGTTCACATTTTAAAAATATATAAAATATTCTCATTTTGCGGTGTAAGCGTGGGTTCTCTCTGGGTTCTCCAGCTTCCTCCCACAGTCTTTCTTGTCTTCCCATCAGGCATTGCCTCTATGACAGTTCCTGTATACATCGCCGAAGTGTCCCCCCCTCACAAGAGAGGTCAGCTGGTTACTGTGAACTCTCTCTTCATCACCGGCGGCCAGTTCATCGCCAGCGTGATCGATGGAGTGTTCAGCTACATGAGCCACGACGGCTGGAGGTACGCCTCGGCTCACTACGCCGTCTTCTCTGCTGGCAGCTTTCCATAACAGATGCTAACTATGTTTGTTTACCTTCTCTCTGCACGGCCCATATTGGCCTGCACATTCGTTTGCGGTTATCTAGTATCAGTCAATCAAATGGAAAGATAATATCATTCGACAATCTGGCAGTTTGATAATGATAAAAAAAGTTAAAAAAAATTAAAAGCTAACCATAATAGTAGAAAAAAGTATAAATTTAAAATCTAGATTAAAGAAATAACAATAAAATTGAATACAATTATACAACTTAAATACAATAAAATAAGTGATTCATTCAATTACAATAACATGAAATAAAGTTGTACAACTAAAATAAAATAAATAATTCATAAAAATTGTTCAGGAAAAGCACAGCTAAAATACAATAAAATTATGTTTAAAAATGCATGGGCCTGGCTGAATACGGTATGTAGGTTATAGGTCAAGGTATCAGGGTTGCAGTTACAGTGTTTGTCCACCAGAGAGCACAGAAGAGTTAATTTTGCACCTGTCAGACATCTTGGTCACAACTCTTTATTTTGGCTGATATAATGTTTCCAAAGTTTTAAACCATCTGAGCTCATCCTAAAATGTCCAGTTTTGCTCAGCTCTCGTTCTGTGCACTCAAACAGGATCATAAATGGACTGGACCTTAAAAAGGCCACAATGACTCTAACAAAGCCAAATTCAATCCTTGCCTGTGTGTCTTTTCTGCCCCGATTCATGAGGTTCATGCAACCCAAAATCAACTTCCTCTCCAAGAACCCCGGGCGTCTCAAGACCCCCGGGCGATGTCCCTTGCAGCAGGAGCCGATGTCACCCCTTCAGTCAGTCCTGTTCTCTCCATACTCGTAGGTTCATGCTGGGTTTGTCCGTTGTACCTGCACTGCTTCAGTTGGTTGGCTTCCTCTTCCTGCCGGAGAGCCCCCGTTGGCTCCTCCAGAAGGGCCGGGCCGAGGAGGCCCGCCAGGCTCTCAGCCGGATCAGAGGAGGCCAGAGCGTTGACGAGGAATACGACACCATCAGAGCCAGCATCGAGGACGAGGAGAAAGAGGCGGGCGGAGGTGAAAGGAAATCATCCAGATGTGACATTGATAGCAAAACATGAATAAGAAGTCCCAGGAACAGGAGTTTGACTTGTAATACATCTGTTCTTTAGGTGGCCTTGTTATTCTGCGGATGCTGCGCCACGGTACGACTCGAAGGGCTCTCGTCGTTGGCTGCGGCCTCCAGATGTTTCAGCAGCTGTCTGGGATAAACACCGTCATGTAGGTCATCCGTTTGTATTGTAATAGCTCCCGTCGGTGTTAAAGCCCCGACCCGTCCAACTGGAAACGGGCGTTTTTCATCCTCATTACGGCTTCTCCTCGCTCACGTCCAGGTACTACAGTGCAACCATTCTGCAGATGGCGGGGGTGCGGGACGTTAAACAGGCCATCTGGTTGGCCGCTGTCACGTCTGCTACCAACTTTGTGTTCACCTTGGTTGGAGTCTGGCTGGTGGAGAGAGTGGGCCGCCGGAAGCTCACCCTGGGGAGTCTGTTAGGTTAGTCATTTGCATGTTTCCAGTCATTTATTGATTAGTTTTATTGGTTTTTTTTTAACCTTGGGTAGCTGATTAAAAAGCAATTTGTATACAAATCTATAACAGAGTAGAATAATGATCTTGCTTGCAGTAATTTCATATTTTACTGACAGTAATGTCTCTGTTATAGATTTGTCTAGTGTAAGTTATTGATCTTATTCAGAGGGACACACATTGGACTGTAGGCTACAACGTCTTTCTCTTTAAGTTCTGTCTTATTCATCATTTGTTTCATGTGTTTACTTTTTGTGACGCAGGTACCGGTCTGAGTCTGACTCTGTTGGCAGTCGGGTTCCTGTTGTCGGCCCAGTATTCTCCACCCGTCAGCCTCCACCCGGTCGACTCTCAAAACTCCACCTGCAGACTCTACGGGTGAGTTTTTGGTACAACGGTCTTCAATGTCTGATTGTTCAGTGAAAACCTGCTGCTTGCTCTACGACTCTGAATCACAAACTCTCGAGTGGAAGTTTCCATCACGTGTGATGAAACCACATAAACAGCACTTAAGTTTAGCTATATATGACTCCCGGGGGCGTACCCGAGGTGTGATCATTTGAGAGGTTTTACTCTCAGCTCCGTCCTCCAGGTCCTGTGAACTCTGCATGTTGGATCCAGACTGTGGATTCTGTTACCGTGAAAACGGCACCGGAGTGTACGAGTCCTCCTGCGTGCCCGTCGGTCAGTCGTCCACGGATCAAGCTGCCTGGGGAAGGTCGGACACGCTTTTTTACCCTGTGTGTGTGTGAGACACAAAAAGTTTGCTCTCGGCATCCTTAAAGTTGAAGCTAAATTAAATCTTTGTTGAATACAGAAATAAAAACACCATAGAAGATTTATTTTGCTGGAATATCAAGATTGAACTGAAATGGTTTTATCGACAAAAGCTGCTATTTTGATTTTGTTTTCAAATGTTTCTTCCATCCAGGTGTTGGAACCGAACGGAGGCAGCCGGCAGCCCGATCTGGGCCTACAACTACTGTCCAACCTCCTACTCCTGGGTCGTCCTCATGGGCCTCATCCTCTACCTCGCATCCTTCGCTCCAGGTCTGAAACCACGACCATCTCACCTCCGTCTTCCTGTGAATATCTCTTTTTATGTTTCCATATTTAAAAAAACAAAAAAAAGATGGAAGATGGTGGCTTGAAAGAAATCACGATTGTACGATAAGTTTACAACTAAAAAGCATGAAAATGTCAGCTTCGTGACAGGAAGCAGTTGCCAGGGAAAGCAGATGCTTGTTTTCTATTGTATCCTAAAACTTGGCACATCCTTCGAACAAACACCTGAAACAACAATGATTGTGTGTCTGATCAGCTGATGTATTCTCACGCCCCGGGTGTAATCCCTCTCTGTGTGGTAGGTATGGGCACCATGCCCTGGACGGTGAACTCTGAGATCTACCCGCTGTGGGCCCGCAGCACCGGCAACGCCTGCTCAGCCGGGGTCAACTGGACCTTCAACGTCCTGGTGTCCCTGACCTTCCTCCACGTCGCTCACTATCTGACCTATTACGGTAAGGTGGCTCTTCCAAGTCAGGTGAGACCTTTTTAATGAGAAAAACACGTGTTTTTGCTGCTTTGAAAGTAGATTTAATCTTCAATGTATTGTTCCAATTTCAATTTCATACTAGACCTTTTTAAAGATAGAAATGTAAGAATATGTAGTCAATGAAAGCGTTTCCTGCAACCAGAAGGAGTCTTTCAGTATTTTTTTCTTACATAACCAGGCGTGGTCACTATAAACACCATCTTGTTTCTATCAGCAGACGGTAGCGACGGAGATGAGATGATCTTCAACTGATTGAATGAAAAATGTGTATCCTGTACACACCGAATATAATACTATATTAATATTTAATCATAGAATATATTGACTAAAATTCAATCTGTCAAAGTTGAGAAAGACACTGCAGTCAGTGACTGTTCATATTACTTTAATTAAATTAAATTTGAAAACATGTAGAGTTGTTGCATTGCCAAAAATTACTTTTACGTTTTGATCTTGAAAATAGGACAAATTTAAAATGATAAAAAAAAAAAAAAAAATCATGATGAGGCGGTGCTCTTAGCTTAAGAAAATGTGGTCTTTTATGTAGCGTTCATCAAAGTAAGTTACTCCTCTGAGGTTGCCAGTTTTGTTTAGGATTTTAATTCATCCATAACGGTAAGAGTGTGTGTTCTTCTGTCCTCCAGGGGCGTTCTTCATGTACACGGGCCTGGTGGTGCTGGGTCTGGTCTTCGTGCAGGCCTGCCTCCCAGAGACCAAGGGCCTGCAGCTGGAGGACGTCGATAACCTGTTCACCGGCCCGCTCTGCTCCTGTGGAGCCTCTTCGCCCAATGACAGTGGAGAAGTCCAGTACACCCGGGTAAACGGCAGCAACGCCCCCCCCTCTGACAGCGGTGCCTCAGACGTAGAGTAGACTGGGCAGGTGCTCTCCGCTGATTGGCTACAGCTGGCTGACTTTCCCCTCACCCATCATCTGTCTGTCTGGTTATCTTGGTTTTCTCTCCTCTGGGAAGCAAACTGAGATTTAAGGTGAACTTTTGGGGAATAACTTTTGTTTTTCCAGCTAGTAGAATTTTAGAAACTTCTTTCTTTTGTTTTTTTTTGTTTTTTTCAATGAATTCAAAAACCCAGGGACCTGAGGCCTGTACTGTGACGCGGGTTCAACGTATCCAGGATATCTTTAGGTTATCCAGTTTAACTACTCCCTAACAAAGAAAATCTCACTAAACTAAACTACTCAATCAACCAGGGTTTCTCAGTCTGGCTGTGAGTGCGTTCACATAAAAGGGGTTTGCAGTCAAGTCTACTGTCAGCAGAGTGGCATATTCTAAAAATGAAGAGTGAACTATAATATTAGACAAAAATGAAGCTGTAAACACACGATCCAGACTTGGAGTAGCCAGGATGCAGGTATAGACGTATAATACTTATTTTATCACCCACAGCAACATAAAAGTACCGGCAGCCACGTAACGCAGGGCAACGCAGAGACTGTGATGCACTGCAACGTCAGCTGAAGAATCTAACATAAGTTCATATATTATATGAATATATGACGAGGGAACGTATTCTGATTTACATCACCGGGGCAGAAATGATGAGGCTTAATAACGCCATGAGAATTAACATTAATCTAGTATAATACGAACATGAAGCCAGTTGTAGTCGGATCTACGGAGCTCTAGATGCAGCAGTGATATTATAAGCCTATTAATTCACACATTCACTAATGTATTTATCTGTCCCTTCTGCATCTGGCAGTTAAACTGTTTCTTGTAATCTGGATTATGACTTTGCCTTCTTCTTATATGTGTAATATAACTCACAATCCCCACATGGTTGATCAGTAGGCTGCGCTTTTACACGAGTTGGTCTCTTATCTCGACATCACCCGCTCTGGAGCAGGTTAATTGTGCAGAACCAGTTACCATGGTGATCTTCCAGAGTTAAAGCTGAAGTTACCTCACTTACCTGCTTGGTAGTGCAGGTCTCTGGTTGCTGATTCACTGTTTCATCAGCCTTTGTCTCTTCATTGCACCGGCAAGAATGCGTTTGTATCGTAGCCTTAAATATCTGTAGTTTTACAGATAACACAAACTCTATTCATCTCTGTCCTTATCTGTACATTTTCTCCTTCAAAACACATTCCTGTGAGAAACAATTACTAACATGGGTTTAATATTTTAATATGTGCTCGTGTAAAACATGGGTTCATGCTATTGTTTGCACAATGGGAGAGATTGCACTTTAAAAACCAAAACAATGTTTTTAGGTCTGGTTTGCTCGAACGAGCTTCTATAATCTTCTCAAAACATTTTCTAGCAAGGTTCGGAAATCAGCCCAGCACACTATGGAGCGGTGGGGTCCGACGGTGCCATAGCCTATATAAATGTAAGTACTGCATCAATGTGCTACTAATAACTAATATGCTAAACGGTGTGAAATATGGCTGTTTGTATGTTCAATGTTGAATTTCTTTGTTTTCACAGCTCAGATAACGGTGACCAAGTATCCCTGAACAACTTCACACAAAGCATCTTAGTTCACAACGTTTGGTAAACTCATCTCTTTATAACAGTGCACGCTGGAAATGTCCACTCATGCAACTGTTCCATTCAAAATGTGTTGTTGAAGAACTCTGCATTTCATTTCAATGTTTCTGGTACACTAAGGACGTCTGGTCCAAACGGAAACGTTTCTGACCAATGAAACGTTTGGAAATGGCACAAAAACATTTATATTTATGGTGACAAAAAATATATAACATTTATAACATTGGAATTTTGTGGTTATGGATCCATACTCTTTTCACATGATATCCTATTTAATAAAGAAATAGGATAGAATGAATGCTAGTGAATGATGTAATTATTAATCATTATATCCCATGTAATAAAGAAATGGGATGTATTGTGAAAGTATTGTGGGTGGCAGTGATATCAACTGGTATTTTGTCATATAAATCTTATTGATTACCAGCCTGTGTGAGAAATTATTGCATTTTGTTTTGGAAAATGTTCAGGTAATGAAAATATTGACTATTTTTGTACTTGTACGTATTTATCCTCAGGGAATAAAGCGCATGGATTCACTTAACCCAAAAAGAAATGAGTGTCATTTTGTCGTTACGTGGAATGTCGTACGCTAACGCACAGTGAAGTAATTTCAGCCGTCTGACAGTATTATACAAAATGTCTTGAAGTAGAACAAAAGCGATGCAAAATGTGTTAGTGTTAGCTGTTTTGTAAAGCAACCTTTATTAGGGTGTGAAGGCAAATTTCCCTCAAACTATATGGAAAAAGAAGAATTTATATGAATCTTTATTATTTTGTCTGTAAGAAACTAAAGGAAAATGCCCTCTATGGTTTTCTGGAGCCCAAGGTGATTCATGGAAAAGCTTGTTTCATACGATGAATATAATAATTGACTGCATCTTAATAAGAAACATAACAAAATGTCCCTCCTCTAGTGTTTTACCAGCAACAGCCTGCAGGCGTTACAACTGTTGGTTGTCCATCTGGTCCACAGGAACGCCTGGAGGGAATTTGGCACCCACTTCCACCTGACTGAAGGATGATGATTAGATTTCGGTAGTCGGAGGTCCCTGTGACATCACGTTCGTCACATTGTGTCCATATCTGAAACGTTAAATACGCACCCTTGGCTTGCTTTGCTCCGTTGCCTTTTGCTGTAGCTGCAGGTTTGAGTGTAAATACACCGTATCAACGCATTTCTTGGAAATGCTTTTCCAACTTTGACAAAAACATTTACTCGATTCGAGGATAAACCGATTAGACGTTGGTGGTCAGAGGTCACTGTGACCTCACCAACCGGTTTTTGGCCATAACTCATGAATTCATGTTGGTTATCACGATTTCACACAAATGTCTAATGGGATCAAATTAGAAGTGGTGACATTTTGGACAGACAGTAAACTGCAACATGACTGGTTGACGAAGACGTACAATCCAATAACTTTTCTTCACGGTTTTGAGATATATTCCAACCTTTACAATAACATTGTTTTCTTCTGGCATCAGTGTCCCCGTTAGTCGTGTTGAGTCTTCATTGGGATCATAGTCGAAGGAAATTGTCCCAATATTTTTTTTTAATGTTTACACCAAAAATGTATTTCTCCTTGCATCCATTGAACTGCGGAGGCAGAAATCTCAGAGGAAATATGACCTGCATGGCTCCCGCCAGAGTGGAATTCTTTTAATCTATAATTTGGGTGAACCGGTCCTTTAATTGTTGAACTCCCAACAATTAGTACACTACTGTGTAACGTGGGGGAGCTGCAGCGGTGGAGAGATGATTTTAGCCCTGAGTCAACACGTTATCGAGTAAGGAGCTGATAACTGACTCAGGCCGGATGGTATTTCTGACCACATGGAGACCCTGACACACACAGCGCAGGTCATTTTATTTGGGTCTTCCGTTTAATTTCAATATACATTTTCATGCAGCCAGAGTGCAGCGTCTGGCTCGGCTTCATGATGATATGTTACATGTGTCCAGTCATCAGTGGGCCTGTGGTTTTTCTTCACCCTGTCCCGGGAACTGGATAGGCTTGTAACGGGACTCCCTGTGTTCATGGTAGGAAGTGGTAGGGTGGAGTGCTGGAGGCTTTTACACACAACCCAACCCTAAATATGTAGACTTGGCTCTGCTGCCTTTTTATTACATGTAAACACAAGCACAGACAGCTCAAACTATACACAGTGGGCACAAAAAGCGACGTGATGAAGATACAAGATGTAAATAGAGAAGAGATAAATGCACACTCACATGAATACATTGTGGGAGTCCAGTTCTAGTCATACAGGCCTGGAGAGAAACGAGGTAATATAAAATATAAGTAAATTATTTGGAAAATAAGAAATGTCCCATTTTGTTATATAATTGCTTTTATTTTACTATATCTGTAAGGCCGGACCGTGACCAGTATATTTAAAGAAGGATGTCTAAGTCTTAATAATAATTTAATATTGTTGCTTTCAGTTGTTTTGATGAGTCTCATCCAACAGTTTTACCCTTGTGGACGTTACATTATGTTCAGGTTTAAGTGTAAAACACACTATATCAAGGTATTTCTGTGTAATTCGATGCACTGATGATAATACAGTAAAATGTGCCAAAGGCTGGATGAGCACTCCTATGGAAGCTCCGTAATCATGTTAAATGACCTTAAATTCAACACTCTGGACCTTGCACCTTGAAAAACGACCTTGAATTCCTGTCGCGTGAGCAGGAAGACCTTCTGTGTCAGTACATGAGAAATATTTACAGAAACATGATTTAGATCTCTCCCTCGCCTTCTCACTGCATCATGATGGTTCATATCCACATGGTGGCACTAAATACCATTCATAGACTGGATTTCACAAGCATGTAGATTACAGAACAGTATTAATGTTTCACATGGGTTTATTATACAAAGTAATTGTATTACTAAATTCTAATTATTTTGAAATACACTAGTATTTGAAATACACTAGTATAACAGGCGTTAATATACTTTATCATGAAGGACAGAGTTGTTGTTTTTTTGGCAAAACAAAAACACACTGGGAACTATTTTGTGTTGAACAACCCCCTGATAGAAACCTCTTAAATGGCACCACAGGGAATGAGTCGTCTACTGATTTGGGTTTGATTGAGGAGTGAAAGAGAAGTATGCTCACTGGTCATTAATCAGTAAGAAGATGAAGATTTCTGATGATCTCACCGAGTATTTAATGCTTCAAATTGGAACTTTTTTCATTAGATCTATGTATCTACATTACTAGAAGATGTAATGTTTTTGATTTTTAGATTATCAAATAATAAATAAAATATGCTGTCTGACAGGTTTAGACATGAATTATTTTACAGGTGTCAGGATGTTTGTGTGTCTTTATGCCAGGTTATAAATTAAACAGATACATGCATTTCATCCACACTGAATGAAAGTATATATTTATAGTAATTATAGTAATAGTAATATTTAGATGTAAAATGTGTTTTGAAGTGTACTTGTGTTAAAGATACAGTGAGAAAAACAATCTGATGTCACAGTTTGAAAAAAGGGGATTTTCATTGCGATACCATAATAAAAGAAAGGACAAATATATAATAATACTGAAATAAAGTTTAAAAGGTAACAATACATACTACAAATAATACAATAATGAATATCTAAACAAATTGATGATAAATAGAACAAAAACAATCAATCATGTTCTCGGGTTAACTGTATTGAGTACTATCAGCTGTATAAAGCAAACGTAGACCTCAGCTCACACGCCTCGTCATGACGTCATCTCGCAGCCGTGCTCCCCGTAGAGGGCGTGGCTTGCTGACGCATTGCGGCTCCGTCCCCGGTGCGTTAACGGAGAAGGGAGGCTCGGCGGCGCGTGTGTGCGTTTTTATACGTGCGTGTGTACGCGCGGCGCGCGCGCGGAAGTGGTTCACCTAGCAGCGCAGCGGCAGCGAGAGTCTGCATGTGGACTCGAGACGGAGCTCAAGCATCCGGACCAAAACGGCGCAGAGTGGCGGAGCACGCAGACGCGGCATGCGGACACACCGCCTCCCCTCCCCGCTCACCTTCGCTCCGGTATCGCGGTGCAAATCACCGTTAAGATAATCGCTGTCTTTTGCTGTGAAATGGCGCCGCTGGAGTCGCGGTGAGTCGTTGCCCGGTCCGCTCGCCTGCCTGCCGGGGGAGAGTGCGCACTTTCTCCGCAAGTCTTCTGCACGGGGGCGCGGAGCCAACGCACACAAATCTAGCTTGTTGATCGATTACCGTGTCGGGAACGATGACGTCCGGGCAGGATGAAAGTACGGTCCGCGTGGCGCTGAGGTGAGTCTCACGTTTCTCCTCATCTCCCATCAACGAGTAAATGCGTAGCTGTGAGGTAATTGCCCGGCGCCACCTGTCAGTCAGTGCCGTGGGCCTAGCGAACACCTGCGGACCCATCAGCAGCATCTACACACACACACACACACACACACACACACACACACACACACACACACACACACACACACGACCAGCTTCATCTCATTTTAGCACCGGTGACCCAGTTCCTGCCGGGCCCCTCCTGATGCTGCTGCCGGCTTTTCGTGTCGGATTTTCGGACTGTCCTAGTGGTCCATCCCCGCTAAGGAGCCGCAGTTGACCAAAGTGTGATTAACAGTATGTTTTCTGTGCGTCAGATGCACATGCTGCATCCATGGCTCCGTTTCCAGCACAGCCTGGCTTGCAGGAGGAGGAGGGATGATATCATCTATTGTGAGGAGCATGTGTGCCTCCTAAAGCCCGGCCTCTCCTCCGGGCCTCCTGCAGAGAGAGACGGCTAATCGATGAAAGAGCTGCACTGACAGCCAGCTTCAGTGCAGCTCCTGTAACTCTTGTCAGGCGGCTCTTTGTTGTGTGGATTCAAGGCTCTAGTGAGAGGCTTCCTTTCCTCCCAGTACTCCAAGCAACAGCACTTAAAGGTGCCATTGTGCTGAAGGAGGCCGCTCCCTCCCAGCTGGTGAGGTGGCACAGTGACAGTGGCATAATGGGAAACCAGTCCCCCCCCCCCTCCATCTCCCACTCAGGGCCGTTCAGACCAATATGAAATGAGTTAGTGGCTGTATTGTTGCTTAGATTTGCTCATCTGTGTGCTCCATCGTCTCGTCTGGAGCTTCCTGATTCCAGTTCTCATTTTGAAGGGGAAAATCCAGATTTTCATCCCCATGCGCCGCAGCCGACTCATGATCAGATATGTTGCTCGTTTAACATAGTTGACGTGATGTCATGTGATGACATTTTCCAGCAGAGGTGTGTTTTTAGAGAGCAAGGGCTGCTTCTCTTCTTATGTGCCTTTTTGTGCCAGTCGTGCAGGGAGAAATCCATTTTTAAAAACGGAGACGGAGACACAATGTCCATAGATGTGCGTTTGTTTCGAGTAAGGGGCAGAGGTCATGAATCCAGGGGGTTGAATGGAATCGCCAGGCTGGCGAACTGAAGCAGAGGAGCACATGCATTGTGGAGAGAGAAAGTTTGTCCAGCTCTGGAGTCTGTGGTGCATTCAGGTGTCTCTAGCAGGTGATCTTTCTGGTGGTGTGCACATAAAAACAACAACAACAACACTAATGTAATGCTGTACAGTGCAGTCATCCTGGTTAAATGTTGTTTAATAGTGATGCTCGTTACCCTGAGAGGCTGAAGATATACGTTTCCGTCTCGATCTCCAGCTGATGTGGTGATTCACTTTAACTTCTATCTTTATCTTTCAACATGTTTTCACTGCCGAGTCTGTCTGACTTCTGCATTGTACAGTCTTCTGTGTGCTTCGCTCTGAAACCACTCCTTAGTTTTTCCCTGAAGATGAGCTTTATCTCCGAGGAGTGCAGATAGCGACAGTGTGGGGTCCGTGGAAGCTCTGACAGCTTGACGAGTAGCAGCGGGGGGCGGGGCTTTGAGGCTGGTTTATTCTTTTGTAGTGTTGCACTGGTCTGGACTTAGCAGGGCCTCAACTGTAAGGGTTGCCAGGTTGCCATTGGCAACCATTTCTAGGCCTACCAGTGGCAAGCATATTTAAAAATAAAAAATAAGGACAGCAAAACATGCAGCCCGGTCTCCTCAACTGTATGTGAGAGGGAGTTCAGCTGTCTGAGCAGCATCAAGACCGAAGGCAGACATGATGGACAAGCTGATGTTGGTGTCACTCCAGGGACCCACGATCCAAGACCTCCATGCTGGAGGGCCGATGGATCTGCACAAAGGTCCAGCACACCAAAATCTACCAATTATGTTTGGTTCCGGTTTCTATTATTTGATTCTACATTGGCAGTATTAGGCTGATGTATAACTGCATAGGATCTTAGAAAATATCAGGTGGTGAAAAATGGCAACCATAGTTTGATTCCTGCATGTCTTTATACTGTGTCAAAAAAAAAAAAAAAAAAAAATGCATCTGTGAATCACCATAGTTGACATTAAAGCCAGTTTCTGACCCTAAATCTTATACGAGGTACTTTCTGTTGAGCTAAATTGCGACACTAACTATGGCCGCTAAATAAATACTCACAAAAACCCATGCAAGTGTACATAAGTACGTGTTCCAAGTGACTTGCACTTTCTAAAAGAGTTGTTTAAAGAGCGTGCAAATTGCAGGAAGATTGTAGACGGCCTCCATCCACCGACAAGTGGATGTTTTGTGTTCCGGTTCCAGAAAGTAAAATTACAGCCTTGGTTTTAGCACGCTACATTTCACTCCGTTATATTTCAAACCACATCTTTGTCTAAGAAGTACCCTGAAAAGCACAGTGGTTCTTCTCTCTCAATAAAACATTTCAGTTTTAGGCCTTAGTCCTCTTCTAATCTCCAGTTTTGAAGCATTCAGGGTCTAATGATGCCTGTAAAAACCAGCGCTGCAATTAGCTTAATGGGATTGTCACAGAGTTCTTCCCTTCTGTAATGGGTTTCACAGTGGAATGTTTTAACTGCTAACAACAGTTTGTCAAGAGTGTTGACAAGTCTCACCGCACACGTGCACAACCAGTTCACAATTTGGGTGTGACGGTTCTTCACTCAGCCGCTTTTAAAAACCCAACACATTTGGATATGCTCACACCTCGCTACGCAGGAGGACGCATGTGTCAACAACATGCCTGAAATGTAAATATAAGGGAAACAATGTTGAGCTTATCTTTGAGTCCAGCAATTTCAGTGAGCTCTGAACGCCATCGCACTGTGGTCCCGGGTGTGCATGGTAGTCCCTTTGCTTACAGGACGAGGGGTCCATTTGATGCTGGTTAATCGCTTCAAGACCCCGGCTTATCATAACAGAGGCCCTCCTGTTCCTTCAAACTTCCACAAAGAGCACACGGCTCTCAACATGTGCCTCCATATTTGTGTTTACCCATGCACAGAAAGGCAGACAAAACCCGCCCCCCCTCCCATGCTACAGTACATTGTACTGTAGTGGGCTTATTTGCACAGTGCAAGACGTCTCAATAGTTTGTTTTCATGGTTAGGTGTACATTGAGGGGAAGGGCTCCGACGGACCTGAGGACTTGTTGAACCTGCCTGCTGGGGCCATTACTGCAGAAGAACAAACATAACGCAGCTATCATTTATTTCCAAGGCGGTGACAGGTGAGCGGATCAAAGCGAGAGGGAGCGACTCGGTCCGTGTTCAAATCTGCTCTAACAACTCCGCATGCTGCAATTCAGCTGTTGATCACACACCAATCAATAACATCAAGGGGCCGAGAAAATAGTGAAAATCTGGTCTCTTCCTTTTCCTTCCCCCTGAAACAACTTGATTTTGAGGCTCAGCTGAGGGGCATTGCCATGACGATAATGAAATTAAATCAGTCCCTAAACCTCTTAAGGCTTAAATTACAGGCGTGCTTTAATGTAATGACATGGAGGCATGCTGCAACCGGTATAAGTGGCTGAGTCTAAGCCTCGGGGTTGTAGCTCCGTAGAAACGGGGTTAACTGTGGTAGAAAAAGCTTGTTAAAATGAGCTGCACGATTAGAGCAGATATCTGCTAATACTTAATGACCTGCAGACCGGGCCTTAACTCGGATGACAGGAGACAACAGCTGACAATAGCTGTGGGGGTTTACAGTGCAAAGAGGGGCGAGGGGCCTCTCAGCTGAGAACACAAGTGGGCTGCAGATAATAACGTATACACTTTATGTGAGACAGGTAGTTGTAGAAACAATTATCCTGGCTCAACTTTTTCATGTGAATCCTGTATACCTGTTGGTGCAGCCAACATGAGCGGGGCCTGCAGAGGACCGGGCAGAGGACCAGTGTGGACTTGGATACGGGGCGTTCGGATACGTGTTCGTTACCCATGGCATCCCCATGCAAACACAAAAGCCCCGACGGCTCTAAAGCCCCTCCAGACCTCGTGCTTTGTTCACAGCCGCTGAGCCAAGCCGGTCTGTCAGGAGTTAGCCGCTGACCCACGGTCCTGGGAATCCGTGTGTGTGTGTGTGTGTGTGTGTGTGTGTCCTCCTGTTAACTGTTAGTCCGCTGTAATATTCACACTGGCCGGCCATGTTGCAGGTCTACATTTTCAGCTTCTTTAGGCTGAATACTTTGTGTTAAAAACCTGCTGATGGTAAAAAAAGAGGGGAATGTGTACCAAACACACAGTAGAGGCCTTTACACACTGGAGCCGTGACGAATGACATGGAAAAATGCAAAATGCTTCTGTTCGATGCAAATTTGCGACAGTTGCAAAAAAATTTTCAATAAAACCTTTACAGATTCAGGCAGACGACCGACTACCAGAATCCTGGAGAGATCAGAGCAGCGTCGGTCTGAGGTAGATTGTTGTGTAACCTATAAGCTGTAAGCTTTTTATTATTTAATTCTCTAATTGAATTTTAGTTCCCTGGTAAACAGTTAGTGTGTATGTCTAGAGCTTTTAATGTGAAAGGAGTAGATCTGTATGCTGCTTGTCAAGGTTGAGAGCAGTAGTAAAGTGTGCCTTCTTGGTTCAGACTACGGAGCCTCCCTGTTGTTCACTGAAGAGTACATTTAGAAAGGACAACATTTTGCGCGATGTGATTGGTTGATGTTGTTGTCAGCGTTGTAACATCCACCTGCGTCGCTGTTTTCAATCATATTATTCACATTCTGTTTGAAAGTATTGACAAACCAACAGTTTGAAAACATATACAGACATGGCATCAATTGCAGGAAGAGGAAATTGTGAATTTGTTAATTTTTCTTACAAATTATCGAGCGATGAAAATATTAATTAGGGACAATAATTTGGGAATGACTGACTTTTTCCACTAGTTCTTCTTACGTAAACATTTCAGAGCAACACTTCCACATGCAAAACAACACACTCACAGTTTTCTCCCTCCAAACTGTATTACTCATTAATGCTTGTAATAGACAATTTACAGAAATATCAACGTGCAGTTTTTCTTTAAGGAGAAATGATGTAAGTGAAGTTAAAATGAAGCTGAAGTGAAGCTTGCATCACGCTCCGTTACTTCTCTCACATGTCACTTAAAAGAAGAGAGGTGGTCCACATCCCGTAGTTAGCCAGAGTGTTAAAGTGTTAGCCAAGTTACCCAGACGGAAGCTATGAATAACACCTACTTTGCCTGCAGCACTAGTGTGTGTGTGTGTGTGTGTGTGTGTGTGTGTGTGTGTGTGTGTGTGTGTGTGTGTGTGTGTGTGTGTGTGTGTGTGTGTGTGTGTGTGTGTGTGTGTGTGTGTGTGTGTGTGTGTGTGTGTGTGTGTGTGTGTGTGTGTGTGTGTGTGTGTGTGTGTGTGTGTGTGTGTGTGTGTGTGTGTGTGTGTGTGTGTGTGTGTGTGTGTGTCCATAAGGAGTGCACTGAGGCTGCCAGACGATATTATTTGATCTGCTCTCTGCACCGGTGATCAAGCCTCATAGTTAACTATGCATACACTCCTTGTTGAATGGCCTTTTAGTTGAAAGCCCAAACATAATCACTCTAAAATGATACAAAGCAGAACAAATAAAATAAATCCCACTTGAGAAGCCATTGCATGTTTGACATTTCTGCTTAATTAAAATGACTTAAATGTATAAATGATCAACCTTGTTCATTGATTTGGATTAGTTCACTGCTTGTTTCAGCTTTCATCCTGACAATCCCCCCCAAGGATCATAAAGTAGTCCTGATTCTGAGGTCTTTGTGAGAAGTCTGTATATTGCAAGTGATAACCGCTTAAACAATTAGTCAATCAATTGATTGGTAACTTTCTCTAATGATTGACTAATTAAAGATGCCATGCAGTTTTTGGCTCCAGCTTCTCCTATGTGAAGTAGTTGAAGGAGTTCTCTAAAGCAGGACTATCTGGACTCTGTTGATCAGATATTCAAATGATCTTCAGTAACTGACTCGCTGAAACAGTCATTTGAGTGAAAGCCGGATACATTTCCAGTGTTTAGCCGCCATGACCCTCTTTCGAGACAGAAGCTATGCATAGCCTACACTTAAACTCAACTTGCCCCAAAATAGAGTCACGACTGGCCGCGGGCGACATTGCTGGAAGCCCTCGGTTATCTATATCACAACCTCTGAGGAGTCAGCACATTTCTGCCAGACGCATCTGCAGCGACGCAGACGGCCTCCGACCGCGGAGCCGCTCGACCACATGTGGACGCTTTATGACGAGGAATGGATTCCCTCCCTCCTCTTCCTCCTGCCTCATTATGTAGCAGGCTACTTAGGAAACGCTCTGGTCACGCAGAATGAATTGAAGGTAATGACAGAGTAGCTAACATGCACACCACGCCCATACAAATATGTTGTTCTCCGCACTGCTGCCTTTTGTCTTTCTCCACTCGGCTGCACTTATTTTTGTGATTTTCCTCCTCCGGTCTTCTCAGTTTGTGCGCTACACAGATCTGTCCAGTTAAGGGTCTCGGCTGAAACGGATGAGGGTCTATATGTGGATCTGGTGTCACAAATAGGATGTGGATGTAACTCAGCTTCCATCATCAAACTGCCAGCAGAACGTCCCGAACAGGCCTCAGACGGTCACAAATAGCTCTGTTTGCATAGTGAGCTGCCCCCTCGTTATTTATGTGAGCGTCCCTGCCGTTAGCGGAGAGAGAGCTGGTCTTCCTGAAATGAAACGTGATATTTGAGGATATATCGGTGTATCTCCCACGTCACCGACCTGATTTAGATGCCAGTTTATTCAAAATCGGCGGAGGTAGTACTATATAACGTACTCTTTGTAACATATCCAGCCAATGGTTATTTTCATTGTAATTAATCATTGCATCTATAAAATGTCTGTGAATTAATTATATTATTATTATTATTATTAATCATTAATCTTCGTTTAGACAGGCAGAACAATTAACTGCTGATCATTCGTATGGTTTATACACTGGAAACCATAAATATTTGGCATTTTTCCTCAATTAATGACTTCATCAAGATTCATCAATTTACAAAATTGTTACAGATTACTTTTCTTTTGATTAAGTTATTGTTTCAGTAGTAAGCCAACTGGCTAAGGCCATGACATAGTGATAGCATTGATAAAAGTAAATCTTAAAACCTTCATTTAGAGCATTAAGTTATCGGCAAACAAGTGTTTGCGATGTAAAGACATATTGGAGTAATGTCTTCCTGAGCAGAGAAAGAAGTTGTCCTCCCTCTGTGTGTGTTGTTATTCAGGCTTCTCTGTGCTGTATTGATAAATCCGGACCGGAGGCAAAAGATATGCTCTCTATTTTAAATTCAGCACCTTTTAACAACGATTATTTTTTTCCCCGGACATAATAGACTAAATGGACTGATAACGGAAAATAATAACTTGCAGCCCGACTTAAAGGTGGTGAAAATACATCAACTCTGTTCTAACAATTAAATAGCTTCTTCACACACAGAGCTCACTCTTCTTGTGCAGTAAGGCTGTGGAACACCTTCCTGTCTGTGTCAGACAGTCTTGCACCTAAAATGCAGGATTAAACGGCGCTGAAGGCAGTGAATGCAAACGACCTGCCTCACCACCTGCTAGTAGCAGCTGTATGAATCTGCATATTCATGAGGCGTTTTCTGCTGCAGGTGTGAGAGCTCAACGCGGGCGGTGTCTTCAATTATAGGTTTTGGTGTTGATTGGCCACCCACCGGCAAATAATGGCAAGCATGTAAAACTGGAAATCTTGATAGAGTTGCAAATGGTTAAATGGTTAACGGCTTGGAGCCGAATTACTTCCACTCGACCTCCATTGGAGTGTTTACCTATCATCTGCTATCTGGCTGCCTTGAAAGCTGCAGATGGCCGCTGGCTGATGTGTCCTTCACACACACACACACACACACACACACACACACACACACACACACACACACACACACACACACAGGGCTAGGTTTTGTCACGCTGGCCTGTAGTTGACACAGAGAGGGGACTCCTGTGTCAACACTGAACGGTTGAATGACACTGCAGTCCAGGGCTGACTCTGCAAGGCGGGCAGGAATAAGCAGGAAAGAGTGGGCTGTGATGGTGTTTTATATGGTTTCAACTGAATTCCCTCTCCCTGTCGATATCACTGTTAAAGTTGTTGTGACTCTTCACCGCCCTCACTATTTGATTAGGATTCACTCCGATGCAACTCAAATGCATCGCAGCCGCAGTTTTCTATATGGACAAAGTAAAAGGATAACATTTAGAATTTCTGTTTCTGTTTACACAGACTGTGGTGATAAAAAATAGTCCCTCAAAGTTTTGTGATCCGTTGCATGGTATTATCAATTTGTGTTTTTATATTATATCTTTAAACTGTGTGTGTGTGTGTGTGTGTGTGTGTGTGTGTGTGAGTGAGTGAGTGAGTGAGTGAGTGAGTGAGTGAGTGAGTGAGTGAGTGAGTGAGTGAGTGAGTGAGTGAGTGAGTGAGTGAGTGAGTGAGTGAGTGAGTGAGTGAGTGTGTGTGTGTGTGTGTGTGTGTGTGTGTGTGTGTGTGTGTGTGTGTGTGTGTGTGTGTGTGTGTGTGTGTGTGTGTGTGTGTGTGTGTGTGTGTGTGTGTGTGTGTGTGTGTGTGTGTGTGTGTGTCTTTTAAGCAAAACTAAACTAATAATAATAATCACGGCATCAGCATCACTTTTAAGCAGCCGGTATGTCTCACCCCTAATAGTGAGGAGAGAGGGAGTGCTGTATATAGTAGTGGTATAGAGTGTATTTGTTGTGCTGGATTTTAATAACGCACCTTTTCATATCTGGTTAAACATACGCGTGTGCGTTTCCACTCCTGAAAAGGATGCATCGTTCATAGCACACTAATGTGTCCACAAATAAAGTGCATCAACTGGGCTTCATTTAAACCCTGGCTCAGTTATAGTTGGACTTCAAGTTTGAGTATAAATAAAACAAAATGTTGCAATAAACCTTTTTAATTGTGGTTGTGACCCAAACATACTGCTTAAAGCCTAAATGCAGGTTGCACATTGAGGTTTTTGGAGCTGGCATGATCAAAATAAAGAATTAGAAATGACCACCAAAACATGTTTTTCACCACGTGAAAGCCCGGGCTGCAATATTGTACATGCATGTGTGTAAACATGCATCACTGGGAGGAGGAAAGGTTCCCTCGGACACTGACCCCGACCCTCCGGCCGGGTTTCCCTCTCCGTTTGGACAGCTACAGATGATCCCTCACTGACACCTCCTGTTGCCTAACCTTCCCCTCCTCTGCTCGCCCCTGGTAATGATGAGTTTGTCTGCTCCCTGACCCTTGACCTGCAGGAAGCAGTAAAGCCGTTATCGGCGTGCCACAGGGACTTGGCGCAGCCTCGTTTTGTTTTTGAAAGCACATTTTCCAAAAGCTCCAGGATCAGTTGGATATCCATTCATATCCACAGCTTTATTCCAGGGAAGATGAAGCAGTAAGTTCACGCCAGCAGCGGGGCGGCCTCCATGAACCTGGCCTGCAGATTATAAAACACAGGCCTGGCTGCGTGTCCTGTTTGTGCGAGCTCTGGCCTCGTGTAACAATATGATGCATTTATTTATTCTGCGTTGCTCTGTAATACACCTAGTCACAAGTCTGTGGAGATGAAATAAATATATATATATATATATATATATATATATATATTTTTTTTTTTCTTAATTCAGAGTTGGGTTCAGGCACACCGAGACTTGAATACCAATAAAACTGGCTGTCTGACAATACCATGATCTCTTACAACACGGTTCAAACTACACTACCTTAAATGATTAATGCATATTAATAAAATAGCTGTTTTTTATCTTAATTACATTGATGCAGCACAGATTGTGAAGTCGGTCTTTGCATTGTCTCCCTCTCCAACTCAGCTTTGGGATAATTAATGCTACATTTCCTCTAAATGTAAGATTTTTAACCCAGATCCAGAGTTGGCCAACTTTGTGCAATTAACAGAGTCTCCACTTGAAAAGAGGTAAAACTAATCCCTGGGGGTAAAGAATAATTATGTGATAAAACATATTTGATGCTTCAGAGGACAGAGAGACTCAGAGAAAATGCTGGCGGTGAATTAACCCGAGTCTCTGACGGGCGGCAGGATGCTGAGCCACTTCCTCCCTCGCCCCCCATGCCCCCCCCCCTCCCCTGTCATCTTTTAGTCTGCCAGACCAGCTTTATATCCAGCTGGGATCGGATTATGACTTTAATTCTCCGCTTCCATTACCGGTCACCATGGCAACCCCACACTGCACCGACATAAATACATATTTGTGCGTTATTAGGAAGTATGGACTCCTGCAGACGTGGAGTTAAAGCTGTTATCGGTGATGGATGTGTCTTTGGCCGGCTGCGTGTGCTTGTGGTTCCCGAGCAGCTCGTCTGTGGTCTGGTGTTCGGTTGGGCGTAGACGCCGGTGCTTGGCTCTCTGTCTGGTGCTGTAGGTGGTCTTTTGTGGCTCAATAGGCAGAGCATGAAACCACTTCTAGGAGGGTTTCTGATTCTAAAAATGGACCTCCTCGTTGTGCTGCAGAGCACTTTAAAAGCATCCACCAGAGTCACAGACATTCTGTATATTTGGGCTGAAGATGTCTGTGAGGTCAAACTGCAGTAGTCAGGACCCATTCTGTGGAAACCAGGCATGTATATTAATATCCACTCATGCATAGTAATGTCCTGCGTCTACTTAGCGAGGTAAAGGCTCATAATGCACACATGCTTTCATGGTTTTGTCGACCCCAGATGCCATTCAGCTCCCACAGTCTCTGTGTTTAAACCTACACACCAGCTCAGCTCGGCTGCACTAATCCCCGCTCTGCAGAAACACTTTCATGCTTGAAGTGTAATATCCAGCTCCCGCCAGCAGTAGAAGTGCAGGACAACACCTTACCGGCTGTCTGCCATACTTACTGTATATCTGCAAGTATTGTGAGTTAAGAAGAAGGGTTTAAGAAGCAGCGTGAGACATTATTACTGGAACTACGTTCTGGAAAACACACTCCATATTTAAGTACTTATGTTCAAATGAAGTGAGATTTATTGCTTTTGGTCAGTGTACAATACAATGGTCTTCATATCATGCATACATGATTTTAGTATTAAAAATTATTATTATTATGTATTTACCTGAAAAAAGATGACAACTAACAGGGATTCAAATGAACAACAAACAATAGCCTTGCTGGATGGGAAAATATATGCAATAAAAATAGCTACTTAGATGCTGGAATCCTGGCTTGCATTTAAGATCTTTAAATGTGAAGTTTAGTCCGAACGTCTGCCTGGGAAAGAGCAGGTTTGAACCAAATGCCCCGAGTAAAACCTGTTTCCTACAGTGAGTGAGGACCGGCCGTGCAGTATGCTGCCTCTCCAGCTAATGCAGCTTTTGTAGTCATTTCTATGGATGCAACAAAGGGATGTTTGGATCAAGGACCTCTTGATTGTGGCATTTGAGTCTTTTTTCTGAGGATGACTTACATATTTTCAAACACTTAAATGGTCCCACCGAAGGGCTGGAGGACTGCAGGATTTTCCTTCTTTAGGACGGTGATCGACATTAAAGAAAATGACAGCAAAGGCCTTTAAGTAGATGTTAAGTACATGTTGTAACTCACCTGACCAGTTCTGAGGTGTCCTGACGTCTATAAGGAAACCCCACCCTTCTGTCACATGACGTCCTGTCAAAAATTAGAATTACTGTGCTGTGTGTGTGTGTGTGTGTGTGTGTGTGTGTGTGTGTGTGTGTGTGTGTGTGTGTGTGTGTGTGTGTGTGTGTGTGTGTGTGTGTGTGTGTGTGTGTGTGTGTGTGAGTGTGTGTGAGTGTGTGTGTGTGAGTGAGTGAGTGAGTGAGTGAGTGAGTGAGTGAGTGAGTGAGTGAGTGAGTGAGTGAGTGAGTGAGTGAGTGAGTGAAAGGTGAGAAAGGAAGCAGGGGAAGGTCGTCCGACTTTCCCCTGCTGGCAACGAGCCGAGTGCAACAAAAACACACACACTTTCAGTCTTATACCTTTCCTTTTCTCTGCACGCAGGCCGTTCACACGGCCTTAATTGTGTCCTCTGTGAAGGGCAGTGAGATGTTGTGCTTGAAGTTGATTGGGCGGCTCGGCACAGGTGACATCATCCCAAGCAGTCGCACTGCTGCTCTCAGCAGTTCTCCACATAGAGATACTGGCAGTGCAGCTGCAGCTTTTGGCTGCGTGGCTTTGATTTCTGGCTGTTCATCCATGAACAAAGGATGCTCTGAGTTTCTCCTCTTCTTTCCGTTTCTCATATATAGTCCCGTCTCAAATTTGATTTACTTGGATATTGAAATATTTAGTATTATCCATCGTCCTCCTAAAAGCCTTATAATTGCATGGTTCTTTTGTGTAAATCATTTACTGTAGTGTCAGCGTTGTGTAGTTGCCTTGCTCTATATGAAGCACCTTGAGCTTTTGTTTGTGTTTTAAAGTTTTATATACAATCAATATATTATCATCATATAATAATAATTATATAAATGAAACCTCATTTATGTCAAAAACCTTTAGATTTTGTTGATGTAGGACTCCGAGGTTAGACTCCATAAACATGAAAAGTTGAATAATGAGCCCTGTGTATGGCGCTACAGAGGTGACAAATAAAATGCATGATTATCCATATGATGGTGCTGTATGATCGGGGCGCGGGTGGATGTGGACGCCCAGCGGACCTTTGCTTATCACATGCCTGAATCAGCAAATAGAAACAAAATTAATGAATACATTTGAATACTTAATAATCACTGGAGAAGATATTGGTCATCCGAGTGCATTGAAAATGCATTATAAATACCAATATTTACAAAATAATAGACAGCATGAAATATGACGACCACATAGAGCAGCGGTCGGATGTCACCAAGTATTATTCTGAGGAAATTCTACTTTCCATCGTACTTTATATTATATATAATTATATAACCCTACTTTTTTTCTACTTTTCATTTTTTTTACTTACTCTACTTTTTATTAAGGTTTTACAAAGCATTTTGTTTGTAAAATTGAGGTTAAGTTTACTAAAAGTATATGTAGTAGATAAAATTACAACATTAAAGTACTGCTAACATATTTCTACATCAAAAGTAATGATCAGATAATATAATGGTTCAAAACTGAGTAGCCACTCTGCATGAGTCACTTTTGCTACTTTAAAGTACATTTTGTTGCTGATACTTTTGAACGGAGGACATTATTTTGGTGCCATTTCTCTGTTCCACAGGCTTGAATCTCACTTTATGCAACATTTAAATACTCCTGGATAAGAACTGTTCCTGCTGTTTTGGAGCTTCTGTGTTTGTATCTGAAAATGTTACTGAAGGCCAGGCATCAGGTCTCTGCTGCAGAGAGGTCTTGACCCTTGACCCTGACCCTCGCCTGAACTCTGACCTCTGCCCCTCCCCCGACGGCACTCAAAATCCAGAAATAGATGAGTCCCCACAACAGTTTAGCATGGCTCTTGTATTGATACACTGATGCTCCGATTACTGTGCACTCATTATGCATTATTCATGATGCATTATGGATGATAATCACTGAGATGTATTTCTAAACGTCAGGCTAATTAAATGGCTGCACATTCAGCCAGTTCTTAAAAGTTCTTGTTTTCAGGATTTATGCATTCCTTTATCAACATCCACAGACTGCTTACTGTCTCATTTTGGCCTCCTTTATTTATTCACTTTAATCTAATGAACTTCATTACGAGTGGTTGTTGGTGCTGGATTATTGTGTATTGTGTGCAATCAAAAAAAAAACTCAATTTATTGAGTTGTTTGCTCAATTAAAATGTGCTTTATTATTCTTTTGGGTAACAACACATCTGGAAGCCGTTGCAATAATTAAAATCTTGTAAAAATGTACAAAAAGAGAAAAGGAAAGTGCATTTCCTACAACCACACTCCAAATGTTTCCAAATTGGCAAATCATAGACGTGTTTTTGACTAATTTAACCAATATTAGTCTTTGCATTAATGAGGAACACATATCCAGCAACATCCTGATGGTTTTGACAAGAAGCCTGGCTGTTAACATGCAGATGAAAAGAGAGCACATTTGTGAAATGTCATCAGATTCCCGGGTGTAACAGTACTGTGGGAGGGAAACAGACAGGATTACACGGCCAATTAATGAGCTAAATTGTGTGAATTTAGCTCATTAAATCCCCTTTGTGGTTACTGGAAAAAAAACCCTCTTCCAGTCCACGGAAACATGTTGGTTGAATACAGTGAATTTGTCACAGAAGCTACTTGATTGTGTGACTGTGGATGGTTTATTGTTCATTACAACAACGGGCTGAGATACAATAGAAGAAGAGCTGTGAGACGGATTACAGGAGGGAGTTGTTTCTTTGTCTGCTCCTGATTGTATCCTGAGTGACTTTCTTCACAGCTTCTCTCACTCACGCCTGAAGGCTAGTGAGTCACACCGAGCCAACGTCACAAAGAAATGTCTGACTGGTCAGGGTTTCCTCCTGTGTTGAATGTAGCCCAAATCTTCTCTCCCGATTTAGATCATTTCATATCATTCTTATCTCACAATACAGTACCGTCGCTTGGGAAAGCCTATTGTTGTATCCTCTCTGTGATTTAGTTCTAATGTTTTACAGCACTACAGTGCAAAATAAACATTATAAAGAAAAAAAATATATATATATACATTTTTTTTAAATATTTATATGTACATATAAAGCATATTTTTAAATTATATATATATATTTTTTCGGCTGCCCACTGACCATGTTGCAGTGTTGCAAATACAATTCAGGTTTTCTGAGAATCTTGACTTATGTGTTTTTCATTATCAATGAAGACAACATAATTGTGTATCAACATATCCATGATTTCATCGCTCCGTTGAAAGATGATTAATTATCATATTGCCCAGTCTAGTTAAATGACATCTTTCATTGTTCCAATAATCTGATTAGTATCATCATAAATTAAAAAAGAGACAACAACCCTATACTTTATGTCTTTAATATAATAGGACATCTCTGCAGCACGACAATATTTAATTTAGATTGTTAGCTTGAAACACATTTGGCCCTTCTGAGATTTGAAGATTGCAGTAGTCATATTACCATGAGGAGGAAATTGCACCAGAAGAATAACCAACATTACAAACAAGCAGGTTTAAAGGAGCCTGACATGAATGTAACAACAGATACATTCAACCCCCAAAGCACTGTGTTACCATAACAACCAGTAGAAGAAAAACAAAAGGATGTTTAATAATAATTAATAATAATAATTCATTTAATTTATACTTTTCAAGTACCCAAAGTCGCTTACAGAGGTAGATGGACATAGTAGACAAAGATAAAACATAAGTACAGAGATAAAGCACAAGTAACAAGCAAACAAACAAAGATAGCGGAAAACAAAAACACGACAGGGAAAACAAAGCAGTAGTGGGGCGTAGAGTCGTTGACACTGATACAAACAAACAGACAAAACAGGTCCAACAATACTCAGAAGGTGGGGGGTGGATTGAGGAGCGGTGGGGGGCTGATGAGTGAGGAGAGTGGAAAGAGAGTGTAGAGGGGCGGGTCAGGGGGAGAGGGCAGGAAGGAAGGTAGTTATGGGTAGGGGAGATCGTAGGCTTGTGAGAAAAGGTAGGTTTTTAGGCGGGATTTAAATGTGGTGAGTGAGGGAGAGCATTTGGGAGTGAGGGAGAGTTTAGCATTTGAAGATGGTGTCTTTCATCTCCCAACTCAGCGGCTCATATTGTGCAGTTATTTGCGGACATGTCATGACCTCCACGCAGGACATCACCTCTCCTCCCTCGCCTCCGTCCAGCCGTGTAATCCTGCCGCCGTGGCGTCGGCGCTGGGATCCAGTGGCGTCCAGACGGACACAATGGCCGCACTGTACTCCCCTCACGCCATTGTTGTCCCCTGAACTCGGAGGCACAATGAGGCCCTTATCCACACAGCACAGAGGGGCTGGCAGGCCCGCCGTCAGGTGCTTCTTCATCCAGGCCCGTTTGGGAGCCGAACCCACGGGGACAGCCTGGCCTTAAGATCGATAATCGCTACCTTAGAGTTTGTGATACGAAGCATGAGTACAACAGCTCTGTGTATGGAATCAGTACATCACACTAACGTTTCCGTCCCTACAGACCCGAGAGTTCATGTTCTCGTCATCTTCGTCGACTCTGAGGAAAGCCTGAAGGGACTGAAACATTTATATAATGAACCGATTCACTAAATGCCTCGAGTGGAAGAACAACCTTTAGGACTCTGATCTTCTCCCCACTGTGCATAAAAAAATCATCAATGTGCAAATCTATATCGCAATTGACCTGAATCCCATTCAAATGGTCAACTCTTAATGTTCAAAACCAGAATGTCAGTCAAGCAAGTTTTTAATTGCGTGAAATCACATTGATATGATATAAAACTACAGAAATGGAAGAATAGACTATTATTTTCAATAAAGAGTTTGTTGTCTTTTGGGTTTTGATTCACAAATTCTTAAAATGTAATGTCATTATTTAAATATAACTACAGGATTATTGCAATATCAATAGAAAACTTGCCAAAAAAAACAAAACAATAATGCTGTCAGTCAAAATCTTGAACTATGTATTTTGTGTGTTTTGTTTCTTTTTTTGTGACGTGCTCTGGTTTCTATCGTCTGTCACATGACCCACATTAAAGGAGTTGACCCCTGCAGTAAATCTACGTGAGGATCATTCAGCATGTCGGCACACAGACGCTCCACAGCAGCACATATTAACCCAGCTGGCAGCTTTTATGGGACAAAGTATTGGGTCAGATTAGGATGTTGACCCTGCGGTCTGGTTACAAACATCTGGAGCAGATCAAAATGTTTGCAATTGCAAAAAGGAGTTCAGTAAGTTCCTGGAATTTAAGATGCTCAGAATAACAGCTGAAGCATTTTATTTGATGTGTTTCTAACTGAAGGGATGACGAGGCAGCGCTATAATCACCATGTGTGACTCAGGGTGGCCAGACGACGGCCCTCGTTGCCTATTATTTAAAATAAATTAGAATATAACCTCAGCATATTTTTTTATAAATAGCACTGCACATACATTGAACAATCTAGCATCACATAGTTTAAATTCTAGATAGTCGACAAAATAGTAGTGAAATCGGCACAGAAACCAAAACGTACCATCTTGATGTTAGATTAACATCTTGAATTTTAATTTCCAGTGTCATATTTTAAAGGGCTCTTTGAAACCAACATCGGTGTTTGGGAATGTGTGCCTGTTTTTTACTTATTTAGATTAGATTTAGACATATTTATATGTCATGCACTGTATTAGAGGTTAAAGTATTGAACATACTGTAATGTCAACTGTTAAACTGTTCAGTAGTGTTGCGTAGCTATTTTGATGGCACATTGGCTTTCTGGTTTCTAAACTGTGATTTTCCGTGGAGTGTAACTTAACTACACATTTGCTATTGTTTGGTTAGAAAGAGATTCACAGGTTGGATATCCACAGCAATCATTTTATTTGTCAGCAGTGACGGCATCCGTGCATCCTGTACAGGCGAGGTAGCATTTTAGAAAAACATCTCCCAGTAATCCAGTACAAAACCAGCGCTAACCACCTCGGTACTGTAGAATTAACACAGTCTATTATTGTTGCTCATCCCTGATGGAGTTATTTTCTGTGTTTGTTGTAGGATTCGTCCTCAGCTGGCCCGGGAGAAGATCGAGGGATGTCACATCTGTACGTATGTGATGCCCGGGGAGCCCCAGGTGATCCTGGGAAAAGACAAGTCCTTCACCTACGACTACATGTTCGACATGGACTCGCAGCAGGACGCCATCTACTCCAGCTGCACGGAGAAGCTGATCGAGGGCTGCTTCGAGGGCTACAACGCCACCGTCTTTGCATACGGACAGGCGAGTCTTTGTCCTCGCCGTCGCAGCTGCAGCTGATGGTGCTGGGTGGATGTAGAGAAATCTTAGTGCATTTGTGCATTTTGAGGAGAGACAGAGAAGAGGGGTGTTGGAGAGGCGGAGGGCCTTGACATTTGGGTAACAAGGAGACCAGAGGAAACTGGAATTTGAACCTCTATGACCTTCTTTGTCCAAGCTTAGTTTTAAAGGGATAATTAGACACTTTAGGAAACACTTATTCAGCTTTCATACTCAGTTAGATGAGAAGATCAACTCCACCCTCACATCAGATGTTATGATTCCATTTTCTCCCTCCTGATACTGATTCCGATGCCTGGACCTGCGTATCGGCCGAGTACTGATCTGATGCCACTGTGTTAAAAAACTCTACTTGTCATATGAAGTTACAGTCAGGAGGGAGTTAGCTTAGCATAAAGAATAAACACAGAGGAAACGTTCTTTTTAACCTTATGGACAGATGAGGCCCAGCTAGCTCTTTCTCTCTGTTCCCTGTCTTCATAGAGCGCTGTTAAGCCCCGCCCACAACTAAAGAGACCAGTCAATTGCTCTCCTTTCACTCTGTTTTGCATGAAGGTGAAGAACTGTTGGATCCGGACTGTCTTTATTCCTAATACTCCTTATCAAATTAATCTAATACAAAGCTTAATGTGTTCTTGGTGTTTCCTTTTAATATCCAGTACAACTTCTCTTTAGAGCTGAAGTCAATTAATCCACTTGTTTACTGACAGAATTTTCATAATCTAATTGAATATTTAATCCTTTTTCAAGCAAAATGTCCCAACTGTTTCTAGCCAGTAGCCTTTTTAGTCTTTTTATATATATATATATATATATATATATATATATATATATATATATATATATATATAGAGAGAGAGAGAGAGAGAGAGAGATATTTAGATAGTTAATCGTTTTCCAGACATTTAAAAGATGAAACAATGAATTTATAAAATAAACGTCAGATTAATTGATAGTGAAAATAATCCCTGGCTGCTGCCATGTTCCTCTTCTTCTTGAGTTCTCCCCCTGCCTCTTCCACTTCCCCTCCCTCTTCCTTTCACCAAGCTCCCCTCATGGGAATAACACACGGTTTGTGCCTCCACAACTGCTAAGGTTGCCATGGCGACGGAGCCCCTGGTGTATGGCACTCACGCAATTCAACTTGAAGTGAATCACGTAGACAGCTATACATCTTTAATGTGTCCATATTAACCCAGATCTCCCCGGTAACTGCTGCTGTCACTGCCGGCCTACTTCTGAAACCCAGAGAGCAAGCCGGGTGCTGGGTTTGACCTGGATCAGACCCGCCTGCTCTGTGGCTTTACAGGGACTTATGTAGACTTAGACCCACTCAGCTGCATCGCAACAACTCTGCACGGCTGGGCTGCAGATATGAACAGAGATTAGAAAGTTACATGTCTGTCTTCTCAAAAGGGCTCTGCTGTCTGGTGTCAGTTTGAACTGGTTTGTGATGGTTATTAAACACGGTTAGCCAGACCAGATCTCCCAGTGGCTCATCCCACTGATGCTCCTGTATCTGACTGGGAGCAAAGGATGCTGGATGTTAAATGTGGAGCAGATGAATGAGCCCGTGGTGGGTGTAATGTTCTGGTGTCCACACACTTATGTAATGTAAAATTCATTTTTGGAGGTCAGAATTTTCCAAATTGAAAAGTCCAGCTTTCAGCTTCAGAGATTGTTTACCGTCACCGGCTGCCTAAAAATGGTGACAAACAGGCAAATGTATTTTATTTTTCCTTTTAGTTGATGTTTGCGATTAACAACGATGTGGCATCAGACAACTGAGTCACGTGTCATCACTTCTCTTTGAGGCCACGAAAAGCTTCAAACAACAGCCTTTGTATAAGCGGTGGAGTTCCCCCGTCATGACGCCATGTTTTGACGTTCCCCTCTTTATCTCCATCCAGACGGGTTCAGGGAAGACCTACACCATGGGGACGGGCTTTGACGTCAACATCATGGACGAGGAGTTGGGGATCATCCCCCGCGCTGTCCACCACCTCTACACGGGCATCGAGGAGCGCCGGCAGGCCGCCCAGGAGCAGGGACGCCCCGTCCCCGAGTTCAAGATCAACGCCCAGTTCCTCGAGGTACACACACACACACACACGCACACACACACACACACGCACGCACACACACACACACACACACACACACACACGCACACGCACACACACACACACACGCACGCACACACACACACACACACACACACACACACACACACACCTCCACCGCACCAGAAATCACACACACACACACACCTCCACCGCAGCAGAAATAACACACACCCACCACATCTGAAATCAGGATCTGTAATCTTCTTTAAGCAAACATCAAAGTGAATAAAACAAACTGAGTGAAGCCGTGCTTCACAGACGTCGTGGTTCGGTTCTATTGTCAACACCACGCTCTGACCGCAGCACTCCGTCATGTGAAAACATCCACACTGACAATAGAAGTGCAGCAGCTGTCATCGGGGGTTAGGAGGTGTTGGATGGGGGGGGGGGGGGGGGGGGACTGATGGGAGCAGACAGTTGTGTCGGTCCGTCAGACTGACAGTCTGAGACCTGGATGTGTTGTGGCAGAGAAATATGGACATGCACAGCGATTAAACACGAGGTCGATCGTGACAGCTGCAGTATACTATTCATTTTATTTTATTTTGACCCCATATTTCCTCAGATTTTTCTCATTAAAGCTTTTTGGAGAAAAGAAAACCATCCAAATCATCCTGAGGCACTGAATGAAATTCAGACTCTTGCTGACTTGAAGCACAAGCAGATGTTTTACGAGAGATGACACTGCAGGTTTTACAGATTTAGTTGCAAAGACATTGATGCACATCATCATCTTTAAAATGCTAAATTCTCACGGCACGTCCTTGTCACCGTTTAGTGTGCCGTCCCTCCCAGTAATAAGTCAGATCATATGTTATGATTCTTTTTGTGAGTTCACATGATATTATTGGTTGAAACTGATCGGGACTAACTGATGTGAGACTTACTGTCACATTTCCAGGAAGGATAAAACATTGGATTTGGAGTTAAAAATCCCAGGGTATTGACATCTTTTGTAATTGTGTAGTCGATGTGTTGTTAGATGGATGCTCAACATGATCCAAAAGGCATTTTTCATTCCAGCTCCACTTAGCGTTGTCCAAAGACTCGATCACTATCGTGTTGTGATTTACGCCCCGACCATCGCCCTGTATAGCCGCTCCTTTCAGAACTCAGAAGATGCAGCAGATTATCCTCAGGCATCCGTTGTGGAAGCTTCGACCTTCTGTGTGTGATTTACGGTTAACCGTCTCCTAAAAAGATGCTAGAATGGAACCATAAAGATGTGAGTGAAGACGAGTGCTGTTTGCAGATAATCTAGAAATACAATCGTACCATAAAATCCAACGCTTTATTTTCACACCTTTCACCAACTGTTTTAAACCAGAATAAGGGTTTGTTTGCTTATTGATCATTTCGGTCCTAAATGCAGTTCAAGATAGTTTTACCTAATATTTTAAAGTTTTTGTCAACCACTGGATTTAAAGTGATATATCTGCCGGGTTGAAAACATGCCTTAGTTTGTTATTTGTGTGTGTCGTTGTCTCCCTGCAGCTTTATAACGAGGAAGTTCTGGATCTGTTCGACTCCACGCGAGACATGAAGCAGAAATCTCACATCAAGATCCACGAGGACGCGGCGGGGGGGATTTACACCGTCGGAGTGACCACCCGCACCGTGTCCTCTGAAGCCGAGGTCTGTGTGTGTGTGTGTGTGTGTGTGTGTGTGTGTGTGTCTGTGTGTGTGTCTGTGTGTCTGTGTGTGTGTCTGTGTGTGTGTGTGTGTGTCTGTGTGTGTGTGTGCAGAGTTGATCATATTTTCTACAAATACATAAATAGCATATAGGGCTTAATAAATATCTAATACAATAATAATAATAAAGTAAATTATCGAATTGAAGGATTGATAATAATGAAATACAAGTGGAATAGTTGTCTCTCTCTGTTTAGATGATGCAGTGCCTGAAGCTCGGCGCTCTGTCTCGCACCACAGCCAGCACCCAGATGAACGTCCAGAGTTCTCGGTCCCACGCCATCTTCACTATCCACCTGTGCCAAGTCCGCGTCTGTGCCTCCGACAATGTTAGTACTCCGTTTGTAGACACAAACAGGACTGGTGCTCCAGCAGGGCTTTAAAAGCAGCGCTGTGCTTGTTTGTGTTCATGTCATTCAGCAAGAAGGTGAGTCCGATAACCGCGTCTCCAACGGGAACTCTGAGATGGACGAGTACGAGACGCTGACGGCCAAGTTCCACTTTGTGGATCTGGCCGGTTCTGAGAGGCTGAAGAGAACCGGGGCGACGGGCGATCGAGCCAAAGAGGGCATCTCCATCAACTGTGGACTGGTGAGCTGCTTCGCCCTCCTCGGCACCATTCAGCACCACCTAAAGTCAGTGATGCAGAGAGGCCAGAGCACTCGTTACTAGAGCTGGACCGCCATCTAGTGGCTGGTTTTCATACTTACCTGCACTAAAAGGTCATCAAGAAGACGACTGCAGAGGAAGGACAGACACATATTTATATATTTTATCATTTAAGAGGCATAGTTTTCTAAAGTGCTTGAATGTGAGCTTGATCTTCAAATGTTTTAACTTGCACAAGCTTCTGTCAATAACATGGATTTGGATTTGTTGATTACAGCATGACGATGACTGTTCTTTGTCTTAAATGAAGGAAACATGACTTTTTAATTAGTCATTGCAGGGTTCCCTGCATTTACGTAGCTATGTGTTTTCCATGTGGAGACAATCAGCACGATTGCTAAGTTTAATAGTGAAGGCAGACGACCATGGACATTTATAAATAGATCATCTGGGAAACTGTTGTCTTGCCTTTGATGGTAGCTCTTCTAACATTGTACAGCGTATCCCCTGCATGCCCTAAAACAAGGAGGAAACCAGACTGATCACCTTTTAGACTTAACAAATAATCTTATTTGGTTAGTGAAGAACAAGAACAGTCATGGAATAAAAACTGCAGCATCACTCTGAAATGTTTCCTGTTTGCTCTCGTCTGTGTGGCTGCAGCTCGCTCTGGGGAATGTAATCAGTGCTCTGGGTGACCGAAGCAAGCGCTCCTCACATGTGCCTTACAGAGACTCCAAACTCACCCGACTCCTTCAGGACTCATTAGGAGGAAACAGGTTGGTGCCTTCTGTCATTGTGGACCCAGAGAAGTACCGCTGGTCCAAGGTTTCAAAGGTTGTTGTTGCTTTTCATTTTTTAGAAAAACCCATGCAAAACTGCACCGGGATATACAATATTTGACTACATTGCATGCCATTCAATTTTATCATGATACTTTGATTTATATTGCAATTACGATTTATTGTAATTATATATTTGTTAGTATCGTTTATTGCTATTTTGTTTTCCTTCTTATATAATATATCATGAGTCAAAGTGGTACATAACACATACATTTTTAAGTAAACTGCTACATTTAGTGTCCCATCCACGGTCCTTTTATCTCCATGGCGACGCCAAGATGGGCTTCATATTCGTCGTGTTACCATAACAGGATACCGGTCTATGATGAGAGTTTGCATACAGCTTTAGTTTTATCTGGCTCTGCTTTTCCTGGAAGCGTGTAAAACCCAAAGTGTGGCCATACATACAGGTTTGATCCCCGGCGGTGGGATGGACTGCGATTTTCCACTCTCGACAACTTAGCTGCTTTTTCCAGAAACTGATATGACATTTTGCCTTCGCCATCTGCTCTACTCTACCATTAAAAAAATAAATGGAAGTATATCGATTCAGGGGAGAAATATAGATTTTTGAAATTGTCCCGTAAGAAATCGCGATTAATATTACAATACATTTTTCTCCCCCACCCCTTACTTTTAAGGTAGTTGAAAGCTACTTTAAATCAGTAGCGTCTTTAAATCAAAACATTATCTTTGACACTCTGCATTTCAATTGTAGTGTTTTTTTGTATCCGAGTTAAAGATGCTTTCCCCTATAGAGGCCTTCACTCTGGTTGAATCTCATGAAATCTAACATTAATAACTCCCTGTCTCGTCTCAGCCAAACGGTGATGATCGCCTGCATCAGCCCGTCCGACCGCGACTTCATGGAGACGCTGAACTCGTTGAAGTACGCCAACCGAGCCCGCAACATCAAGAACAAGGTGATGGTGAACCAGGACAAGGCCAGCCAGCAGATCAGCGTTCTGAGGACGGAGATCGCCCGCCTGCAGATTGAGCTGATGGAGTATAAGACGGTGAGGAGAGAGTTCAGAGGGGTCATGGGTTAGAGGTGTATATCTCATACTAGAGAGTAACGTCCTCCTCCCCCCCTGCAGGGGAAACGCTTGTCGGGTGAGGACGGCGTGGAGAGCTTCAGCGACATGTTCCACGAGAACGCCATGCTGCAGACGGAGAACAGCAACCTGAGGGTGAGGGTGAAGGCCATGCAGGAGACCATCGATGCCCAGAGGGCGCGGCTCACCCAGCTGCTCAGCGACCAGGCCAACCAGGTCCTCACCCGGGCAGGTGGGCTGTTTGAAACACGGACATTCTTAGGTTTTCTTTTGTCTCCGCCACAAAGCCACAGTGGAAACAGGAAGTGGACATTTATTTTGAAAAGCCGCGTTTCTCTTCCCCTGTGTCTTTAAATATGCTCTGGATTGTCTTCCAGGTGAAGGTGCAACCGAAGAAATTGGAAAAATGATTCAGGGTTACATCAAAGAGATCGAAGACCTCAGGTAAACAACTGTCACTTATTATGTGAGGTATTAAGGATAATCTATATTTCTGTTTGTACACTTATCATCATTGCACTTCTTTTGTAACTAAGGGAAAATTGAATATTGCTAAAGGATTGAAGTTTAATGACATTCTGAGGGTCGACTGTTCTGCTGTTATCAGCTCTTTATTTCCATTTTGCATTGCATTGTGGGACATGAGTGTGTGACAGTGAATCAGACCAATTGTAGGTTTAAAGAACGTAACACAATGACAGAGCCGGGGGAGTTGGGTGATATTAAGAAAGAAATCGGAATTTAATTTAAAAAAAAGAAAATTAAATAAAAATCCCTAATTTACCAGAAAAAAACTTTAATATTCTCTGAGATTATAAAGTCATACATTTGCAAGAAGAAAAATGTCAAAGCTTCACTTTGCAAATTTGAAACTTTTGACTTTAAACTTTTTTATATCATATATAATAATAATAATAATATCATCGCCCGACCTCGGCTCAGTAATGATTATTTTTACAACATTAGGCTGTTGTGTAGTGCACTGATTACGTGTGTCGTGTGAAACTGGAACCCAGTTGCTGCACTTTGTCTGTTTGTCTCGATGACTTTTTGTCTCTTTTGCTTTACATACTGGATATACAGTCAAAGCCCTTATTTATCATAGTGAATGAGGACTTAGTATGAATGATATATCGATATCACTAAATAAGTGGGACAGGAGAAACACTTCGCCCTTTATAGTCCATAAGCCCAAGACGCATCACACTTCAGTCTCTGGTTTAGAGTATTTTGAATGATCAGAGTGATTCAACACAATGAGAGACATGAAGACATCGGGACATGCTCTGGGTTTGCTCTTTTAAGATTTGGTGTAGATAACGAGGCCGAACAAGTAGAAATGAGGGTCTATTTTCACCTTCTCTCCTGGCTCCTATAAACGTTTCTGCTGTGTCCCCGGATCTTCCCCTCAGAGCCAAACTCCTGGAGAGCGAAGCCGTGAGCGAGAACTTGAGGAAGAATCTGTCCCGCGCCTCCAATCGCCAGTCGCTGTACGGAGGGCCGGCGCTGCTGGCCCCCGAGAAGGAGACGTCGGACATCATCGAACTCGCCAAGAAGGACCTGGAGAAACTGAAGAAACGAGAAAAGAAGAAAAAGAAAAGGTAAACAGTTTAGGAATGGGCTGCAGGTGTGCTTACATCTGGATAGGAACAACACTTTGATCTGCTTCACTCAGAAGTGACTTTTTAATCAGTACGATGCAACGTACTTTGTACTGTGAGACACAAAGCAGCTAATCAATACCTAGCCAATGAGCCTCCTGTATAGACGTGAAAGGATTAATAACATACACATGTTTATAATGCAGATTAATGTTGGCCTTGCTCTAGTTGTGGTAAATGTAAGAAGGCATCAGAGACAGATGAGAGGCTCCAGGTAGGAAATGAGCAGAGCTTCCTCTGATCATTCTTCCCTCCATTCTTTCTTCCTTCGCTCATCTCTTGCTTCCTTCTCTCCTTTGACCCTTCACCCCTCCCTGAAGACTCCAGCAGCTGTTGGAGGAGAGAGAGAGGGAGGAAAGGGAGGAGGTGGTGGAAGAGGGTGATGACGCCAGGTTTGTCAGAGCTTCCACCCTCCTGTTGCCATTCCCATGCTCTGCTTCCTCTAGTCCAGCATTTGATTTGACTTTATTTTTGCGCGGGTGTTCCCCCACCTGGAGTGAGACTCGCTGCCATAAAAGCACTTCCCCTCACATAAACCACCTTTCTGTAACTAAATGAGAAGCTCCCGTCTTGCTTTCGGTCTTCTGTGTGAACCACGCGTCTCATCACGCTGCATCCCTGCTTCCTTTCTCATCTGTCTAATGTTTACTGTCATGGGTTTTAAAGCGTTTTAAATGCTTTTATTACATTTAGTATTTTAACCTTGTTGGGGAGGAGGTTATAGTGTAATCGGTTTGAAGTCAATTTAATATCGTAGCCGAACCAAGGAATCAAACCTTCCGTCACGTCAAACTCTATTCCACCTCGACGTTACATTGAGACTTTTGTAAATCCCACAATAATTAAATCAACTTCCCGGTACGAATACGTGAATAGTCCTTATTTAAATCATTAGGTCCCCATTTGTTAAATACACTAATAGATGAATTAAGAGTCCTTCCTTCCTCCTGAGCCCGAGGACTGGGGGCGGGGCTAATGGAAACACTTTTTTTATATCCACAAGTGGTGCTTTATTTATTTATTTATTTATTGGTGCTTTATTTATTTAAAACTGCCGAGGTGCTCTGCAGTTTTACTTTCCACCTGGTCAGGAAGTCCAGAACTCTGCCACATTTACATCATAATGACTTCATTGAATACAGGATATCTCAACCTTGCGTAACTTAAGTCCTGAGGTCTGATTGTTCAACTATTTCCCAAATAAAGAGACAAACAAAGAAGGAGAAATACAATTGGGCTCTAAATCTGTGTTTTACCACCGTCATCAAGACCTAAATAAATGGTTTGCTTTCTCTCAGCCATCAGAGCTTTTACTTTTATATTTAAATGTAGCTGCTCATGGAAAGAATACTTTGTTTAAATGTTTCATTTTTTTATTCACGCGAATATAATAATATTACTTTTAAAAACTAGCTTTGTTAATCAGTGCAATGCATCAGCTACACATTGATATGACGATGTAGTAACACACACAGCAGAGAAGCAGAGATGAGGCGACTGTAACATCTCGGCTTTCAAGGCACTACAGCGTTTACTTCTTTACTTTATTACATTCAGATTATTAGAATTTTGTCAAATGTGCTGAGAAGTTAATAATCTAATCTCTTCCCGACAGACTGTTCTTCAGCCTTAAGTGTATTAAAACTATCTAACATTGGTGCACTTTCTTTTTCATTTTGGTCAGCTTATCCAGATGTGCAGCACAGTGTTTGGATAAAATATTTATCCAACAGATGTGCTTCATGGAAATGATTCACGTTTTTTTTTTCACGTTTTTTTAATCATGCCTTTTGCTTTTTTCTGGTTTGGTTCACTCTGATGAGATGTCTCCCTCCTTTGTTAAACACAAACAAACAAAAACACAGCTGTCTTTTCCACAAACAATCTGATGAAAACAGACCAACGGCATCTCTGCTTTTATAGTGATGTCATGAATGCATTTGCTCCTAAAATCTAGGTGTGAAATATATCACAGTAAAGTAAGTCTGTGACAGTTGCCTGCTTTATTGCTGCAAGTCTGTAAACAAAAGTTTGTTTGCTAAAAAGACAGTGTTGCTTTGCATTATTATGTAATATATAAAACATATGCGCCGCTAACAACAAAAGCCTGGAACAATGTCTTCATTACCTGCAGATATTTTGTTAGAACATGCTTCATGTGTGTGAGACCGTCCGTCTGAAGGTGCACCATGTGTTTGTTGAATGTTTCAGTGCCAACAAGGAGGAGGACAACGAGCAGGAGAGAGGCACTGAGAAGGAGGTGGCCGAGCGAGTCCACGACGAAGCAGAACATGTACGATTTGATGCCCTCTTGTTTCTCCTTTATACTGAAATACACTGAGGAGTGCCTTCAGATATTAAATGATTAGTATCTTACAGGAGGTGCAGGAAGGCAGCGACCACGAGGAAGGAGAGGAGGAAGAGGAGGAGGAGGAAGAGGAGATGGATGTGGAGGAGAGCTCTGATGATTCAGACTCGGAGTCCGATGAGAAAGGTATGCAGGGGAGCGCTGTTTTAGTCTCTCACTCTTTCACTTTAAAATACTGCTGATTGTCCACCAGGGGGAGCTGTTGGACCAGCAGTGGAATCTAACAATATACTCAAGTAGAGGTGTAACCATTCATTCAGATAATTGATGAATCGATTGTCAGTCCTATAGATTCTACTAAATCGATCTGCTACAATAAATAAATAGAATGACTCGTTTTGGCTTCACCAATAATCGATATAAATGCATTTAATCGGATGAATCGTGATTCTTACTTTCAGAAGAATACAGATAGTCTCACTCGCGTTATTGCATGTTTATTTAATGGATATAGAATTTTGGTTACGAGTTACTGAATCGAATCGTGGTTTACAGAATTAAATCGAATCGTTACAAAAAAAAAACGTCCTTGAATCGAATCGACAACGACTGTATCATTAATCGAATCGCTGTGAAGCCAAAGATTCACACCCCTATACTCAAGTAATGTGAGTATTTCCACCTTTTATACTTCTACTCCTCCACTTCTCATTTGTCTGACAGCTTTAGTTACTTCTCAGATTAACATTTTCCCTCCCCTTTCTTAAGTAAAAACCATGTATCTCCAGATTTATTTAGCATGTGTGATAAACTGGAGGACGGAATGTTCCTTTATGTGTAAAGAAAATTCAGCTACTTCTTAAGCTAACTGAACCATTTGAAAAGCCTCTGGGATCAGCAGGAAACCGATGGTCTACAAAGGTTTACTTTTTAGTGACGCGTGATGAGCTTGATGACACGTTGTTGTATTAACAGGATATAAAGGATGGAGTAACATTCATCCAGGAACATCACAAACAAGAGGAAAACACTGACAGAGAACTGTACTGCATGAGGAGTCCTTCTCTATATATAAAACACAATACAACACTGTAAATATTGTTGTACTAATACATAGATGATATTTATTATAATATTTACAGTGTTTTGATAGTACTTTAACCTAAGTAAAGATCTGAAAACTTCTTCCACCAGCATTTATGCTATGAATATTCTATAAACCATTCATTATGTAGGATACAACAATCCCAAAGATGCATTTAGCATTTTTATCTGCAGTACATATTTGAGCCACATGGGGGAGCCCGGATGTTCATATTGTTCTGATAATTGTTGCTACAGCTGTAACATTGAATCTAATATGAAAGTCTAACGTTTTGTTTTACTGGTGAGAGAAGATGAAAAGTTCCAGATAGCCTGTTAACTCCACCTAATTGCATTTATTTGGTCTCATTTATAACATATTTTACACGTATATATGTTTTCAATAACGCTGCATAAAACAAAGCTGTGATTTATCAAACTCATATCTCTGTAAAATGGCTGGTTTCCCTATTAAGATGATATAAGGTGATGTCTTGGATGGAACTTTCTTTTATGCACACATTGGCTCTTCTCATGAGTTATAGTTCTAATTAAGAAACACAATGGGGACGTGATGGGTGAAAGATAAGAGTGATCGGTGAGATCTTTAAAAAGCGTTTGACAAATTAAAATGTTCCGTTCCGAGACGAGCAGCGAAGGGAAAACGGGCCAAATGATCTAAATCTATTCACTACATGTTGAATCAAGGCTGTTAAAGGATACTTTCCAACAAAACGACCATATGTATATTAATTACTCACCATTAATGATCTGTTAATGATGCTGCACAAGTTGAGTGTGTGAGTGAATGTTTTATATAGTTCTGCTGCTGTTAAATGCAGCTCCTCTTTACTTCAGTTCATCATGGAGAAGAAAGAAAGAAGAAGAAAGTGAAGTTTCTTTCAAAGTTTTTTTTTTTTGGTGAAGTCTTCCCTTCACATAAGGATGTGATAAGGAACACTTTAGCTCACTGACAATTGTTACCTGGTTTGCATTGAATTTGCATAAAACAACCATCAATTGATGTTGATACCTTGACATAATGTAATTAATCATGTCTCCAACAGAGAACTTCCAGGCCGACCTCGCCAACATCACCTGCGAGATCGCCATCAAGCAGAAGCTGATCGACGAGCTGGAGAACAGCCAGCGGCGTCTGCACACGCTCAAACAGCAGTACGAGCAGAAGCTGATGATGCTGCAGTGCAAGATCAGGGACACCCAGCTGGAGAGGGACCGCGTCCTCCAGAACATGAGTAAGACCAGGAGGAAGCCAGCAGGGGGCGCCCTGTATCACTCATCATCTGTCCATATGGCTTTTAAAGTGGGAGTTTATTTCAGTCTCCTAGCAGAATCTATTTAAACCTTCCTTCTTCTGCTGCCATGTCTCACTCTTTGATGTCAGGTTCTATTCTTCAGTAATGAAAAAACACTTGAGATTTCCTTTTAAGTGAAAACGCCGCCAGCAGCCAGACGATGACAGTCACATCAGCACTAATGGATCAAAGCTTCGTTTCATGCAGATTTTAAAAGCATGCAGCAGTTTTCAGATAGTCAAATTAAAAAGAAAAGAGACTTTTTGACAACTGAAGATCAACTTTCTGACTGTTCAAACATCACAGCAAATATGTTTATATCTGCAACACGAAACTCTTCCAAATAAAAGTGATGACATTCTGTCATTCCAGATCAGTCAGCCATGATTGTGATTGTTGTTCCCACTCAGATACTGTAGAAACCGGCACGGACGACAAGTCTCGTAAGATCAAGGCCGAATACGAGAAGAAGCTGAGCGTCATGAACAAGGAGCTGCAGAAGCTCCAGTCGGCTCAGAAGGAGCACGCCCGCCTGCTGAAGAACCAGTCGCAGTACGAGAAACAGCTGAAGAAGCTTCAGCTGGACGTGGCGGAGATGAAGAAGACCAAGGTGTGTGGTTGGTTCCCGTAGTGACGATACTCTACTACTTCTAAAAGTTGTCATAACGCTTATGAATCATGGGCGGTGGCATCAGGACCTGCACATGAGTTTACTCTGTTAGCTTTTTGTCATGTCATGTCATGTCTGTAAATCCTCATCTGACTTAACCTAAGACTAATTAAAGAGGAGAAATTCAAGAAATCCAAAAGATTTCTCAACTTTCACATTGATGATTGACGTACTGTTATTGACATCATAGTGCATATAATGTGAGTCTGCTTTGTGATGGATTGTTCCAGGTCCGCCTCATGAAGCAGATGAAGGAGCAGCAGGAGAAGAACAGGATGAACGAGTCTCGTAGAAACCGGGAAATCGCTTCGTTAAAGAAAGACCAGCGCAAGCAAGAGGTTCGCTTAGTCCCCCTTATTTGTTTGTTGTTGCTTCGGTTGGTCCTCTTTTAACTTGACTCTGTAATGGTGTTACAGCACCAGCTGAAGTTACTGGAGGCTCAGAAACGGCAGCAGGAGCTGATTCTGAGGAGAAAGACGGAGGAGGTGAGCCGCGTCGGGAAACCGGATTGTACCTTTTTATGTCCTCGTGATGCATTATGGATGCAGGGAACACACGTGGTGTGCTTTTAGTGTTCGGCCGCCGCTCACGTTCCTCTCTGCCATGTGTGTGTCAGGTGACGGCTCTGAGGCGGCAGGCCAGGCCCACCTCAGGTAAGGTCACCAGGAGAGTGAATCTCCCAGAGCTGCAGGACTCCACCCACAGACCTCCATCTGGACGCTTGTACTCCTCCGGCAACGCTGCTCCCAACGGCACTCGGTGAGTCTCCGACTAAATATAGATGCTTCTCTGGAACCGAAATAGACCGGGCTTTTATCCTCACGGCATTAAAATGCCATCACAAGTCATCCTGGAGTATCGCACCATTCTTTGCACACGGGTGCTTTTGTTGGCTCTTGATCCATAAATCAGAGAACATGTTGATGATGTCATTGCCATCATCACAATTGACTGATGCTGTGTGTGCAGGTCTTCCTACAGGCGAACAGTCGGTATTTACTCCACCAGGGTCGCACGCAATAAATGGCAGTCTCTGGAGCGCCGCATCACCGACGTCATCATGCAGAGGATGACCATCTCCAACATGGAGGCCGACATGAACCGCCTCCTCAAGGTAACGCTGCAGCAGCATGTTGTTCACATGGCACGTCACCACAGGCTGGAGTGGGCGGAGGGATATCAACCTGCCGTGATGCAGCTTCTCGTTCATACAGCCGGAGGTTGCTATAAATGACATAGCTGTATATCTATATGTGACATAATAACATAAAAACCTCACCCTGCACAAAACAACAATATGCTTCTCAAACAGCAACACACTAAATTAACATGGTTGATTGCTGCCTGTACAGTCAAATGCCCAAATAGAAGTAAATACGTGTTGATACTAAATTGTCCTCTGAATGTAAATGATGTGGCATTAAAGATGCTTGAGGGAGTGTCAGGTGTCTAAGGTTTGTTTTTGGGGGAAACTGTTGGGTCCTGAGCTCAGAGGACACTTGAACTACAGCTACATTCTCTTGTTATTGCTCGATGGGCAACAACAATAACACTTTGCAGAAAATCCTTCTTTTTTTTAAATAAATGAAATGAAAAAAGACCTTTAGTTAACCAACATTTACACCGTTAAATGACTCCCTGGCCTGAAGTCTGTGAGTCGTTCTGAAGTGAGTGTGTTTTGTGTGCGTAGCAACGAGAGGAGCTGACCAAGCGTAAAGAGAAGGTCATCCGGAAGAGGGACCGCCTGGTCAGGGAGGGACCGGAGGCAGAGAAGACGGTGCTTCCCCTCAACGAGGAAGTGGACGCGTTGGCGGCCAACATCGACTACATCAACGACAGCATCGCTGACTGTCAGGCCAACATCATGCAGATGGAGGAAACCAAGGTAAGAGAGAGCCATGAATGAGCTTAATATCATGTTTCTTTCACGCTGTTTCATCTTGTTTTCTTGTTTTTTCCAGGAGGAAGGCGACACCGTGGACATCTCTGCTGTGATTGGTTCCTGCACCCTGACGGAATCTCGTTTTCTGTTGGATCACTTCATGTCGATGGCTGTCAACAAGGTACCGGGACTAATAATCACATTGCTCTGTGCCCATAGCCACTTTACAATAAACCAAACAAGAACAAAAAGGAGGTCACGAATCAGGCATTTGACCTGCCATGTGGCTAAATCTGTTCCATTTACATCATAATGATGCTGCTAAATAAGGTTTATCCAGTTTATCGCCGTCAGACCGATGGGTTTCCAGATGTTTTACCGTATGCCAGGATGCACATGTGATATGTACATTACAACACTGTACTCTGTGATCCAACCTCTTCAGGGTCTCCAGGCGGCCCAGAGGGAGTCTCAGGTGAAGGTGATGGAGGGCCGGCTGAAGCAGACGGAGATCACCAGCGCCACACAGAACCAGCTGCTCTTTCACATGCTGAAGGAGAAGGCGGAGTTCAACCCGGAGCTGGACGCCCTGCTGGGGAACGCGCTGCAAGGTGACAACAGCGTTTTCTTGTGGGTTGAGATTAAAGTGAAGACGAGGACCCAAAACCCGGACCAGACCCCTGGTTTAACCCGGTCCACCTCCTCTGAAATAGCCTTAATACCATGTCGGGTAAAACTGGGATTCAGATTTGGTTGTGGTACGATGGCGTCGTCTCCAACGAGTCGATCCTGTTCAGTTTGTAAAGCGTTGGGCCTTTCAGGAAGTGGACTGGGTGCCTGGTCCGATGCATGGTTGGTCCTGTGGACGTGCTCCTGCCTGTTGCCTTCTGCTGAATAGAAGCTGGTCTATAACGTGCACATAATTCACATTTCTACCATCCAAATACACGGAAGTGTTGCAGATTTGATTTGACACAAGTTGACTGGCTGTATTTCTGACAGCCTCTGTTCAGCAGAACGCTGTGTTTACAGTAGCTGCACTTTATTTTCTTTTGACTAGAATTTCGGGGGACAGTGTTTTTGATTTGTGCATTGCCTTTTTTTCTGTTCCCCCACTTTTTTTCTTTCTTTTTTGTTTTCCTATGTTTTTACAGAGCTAGGTACCATCCCGGCCGGTAAGTGAACCTATATCAGACGCCTCTCTGTTATGAATGCATGGTTCCTTCCCTGTGCACTCTGAGAACTAACTCAACATAACATGGAACAGGTGCATGAGGTGCAATGCAACCAAGGCTTTACCTCCATTCGTCCGCTGACCTCTTCCCTCCCCCTCATCTGGATACACTCTGCCTCCTCCTAGCTCACCATGTGCTACAGCCTCCATGCTTTAGCACCCTGCTAACCCGAGACCCTTCCACAGGAACCATACCACCCCGTAGGTCAGCTGGGAGCAACGGACTAATGATTCCTCTCACTCCTCCACCTGGTCGTTTCTGCCCAACTTGCCCACCATCTCTCTTTATACCCCCCCCCCCCCCCTCTCTGACCTCTCACCCTTTTCCATCCATTAGTGAGGACCACGTTTCTGTTTGTCGATAAAACAGCATGGCGCCACGCTGACATCGCCCTAATCTGCTTCCCTTGTTTTCTTCATTCATTTTGAGCAGCTTTTCTTTTTTTAAAGAAAAATTTCTCCTCCCCCCTTTAGTGAAAGTGAGCAAAAGGAGAAGTGATTTAGTTGTATTGTTGTAGCTGAGAAGCGTTGTAGAAAGTCACAGGTCACTCAGTCTCATCGGCCAGGAGGGTTTTCTCTGATCTCTCATATTCTTCATTGATCTACTTTGACAGAAAACGGGGACGACAGCAGCAGCGATGAGTCGGCTCAGAGCCCGTCTGCAGATGGAAAGTGAGTCCTGTTTATATCATGCTATGTTACTTTGTTTATGTGGAGTTATTATATGATTTGGTTAAGTTTGTGTAAATGTTTGTTAAATTGCCTTATTTTACGCTATATTACACTTTATGTTCATGTTATTTTACGTTTGCACTGTATTTATTTTACACAGGTTTAGATTGAACATGTGACATGTGTTTATACCTTTATTGTCATCATATTTAACTTCCTATTTATTATTCTTCAAATTTAAGTAAAATCACGAGCTTAAAGTTAATTATTGTTCACATACAGATCATCGTGTAGGTGACCATCCAGCAGTCCCAACGCTCAAATCGTTTTTTTAGACTCTTATAAGTTGTGTTCATGTTTTGCGTTGTTATGATCTGTTTAAGTTGTATTTAATGTTACATTTTGTACTTTTTTTAAAATGCTGGCTGTGTTTTAAGCGTGTTTTTACAAATATTTATTGACACATATAAATCCTATATCTCATGTATTCCCTTTAGCACCATGACATCCGATCTCATGAAACTCTGTGGAGAGACCAAAACCAGAAATAAGGTATGACGGTGTGTTAGTGCCTCCATGTACACCAGCACTCATCCAATCACTTCCTGTTTTGATTGGCCCGTATCTGCGTCCTGCAGGCGCGTAGACGGACCACCACTCAGATGGAGTTGCTGTACGCACACAGTGACTCCGCCCCCGATGCACCCAGCGCAGACTTCTCCGGTCCCTTGATGCCATTGGCTGAAACCCCCGACGGGGCGGGAGACGTGGACGCGTCAGGCTCGTCAGTCAGGGACTTCACAGCTCTCTCCCCCGGCTTTTCCTCTAAAATGGGCAGCATGTAAGTCCAGGCCCGGCACTCTGTTGCTAACACAGTAATCACGACTTCCTTCCTTGCATGTTTGATGTTGCTGCTACATCCTCTGCTTTAGTTTAGTCCATTTTGTTTCACATTCTTCATGAGCATCCTTACATTCCTTCCTCCAGCTGATGAGTAAGAGCATGTAGACGAGCCCCTAATAACATGTGTATGACTGGTTTATTGCTGTCCTCTGCAAAAAGCACATTTCTAATTCCTTATTGAGCAAAACTACTAACCGGAGCGCTTTAGCTGGCTGCTGAAAGGCCATGCTTCCAGCCTGAGTGCACATTGACTGGAGCCTTGGCTGACATTGATCCAACTAAGTGATAGAAATGTATCGACACAGTGTCCTCAGTAGTTAAACGCGAGCTTGGCGAAGAACCACCTCTGTGTTGGGACTTTAAATATCAGGTAACATGTGTTTCTGTGTACTGCCTGCTCATTTCCTCATTGTTGCCATTATTTGATGTCGTTTTCACATCCTTGTACTGTCTTTGTGTCGTTTGTGGATGACTTTAATGAAACTGAAACAATCAGTTCTGACTCCAGAACTTCGTCGGGGCTGGAAAAGCGAGCTCCCGAGCCTTCGCCGCTCTCTCGCAGGAAGACGTACGACAAGGCACAAGCCACATCCGACAGGGCAAAGGTCAAGGAGATTAAACAGTAAGAGCTTGTTGCCGACGTTTTTTGCTGCAAGACCCGGGGAAAAAAGCCAAATAACCTCACTTCAACTGTACTAATCCTCCTCTTCTCGGTTTCCTGCTTGGAAGAAGCATGCCAATCAAAAAGGTTCTGCTCCTGGTGAGAAATCCAGTTCTACGCTGAATTTAAAGCTCCTTTACTGAGTAGTTTTGACTCAAATTCAGTGTTCAACTTGCTAATCAACCCCTCTGCTGCTGATCTACTTGTAATTACTTATTTATTGAGGAAATCACTTTCTTTTGTCTAATCCGTAAATGTGAGTGAGACTAAAATCAAAGAATGTGCCGAGTGTAACTGTCCCAGCCAACAATGAAACGTAGAAAGACCTTTCTTTGAACGTCCAATCATGGCGTCCCGTCCCCGATGGAACTTGTGCTGACGTCCGGGACCTTACCATGCCCATGCTCTTAATGTCATTATTACCATCACTATACCAAACATGATATTTTTGGAATTGTTGCCCGACGAGGAGGATCAAGGGTCTGAGGATAGAGGCTGATGTGGATTTGTAATTTTGGGCTTTATAGATAAAGTTGCCTAGAATTTGACTTCATGCTTTTCATTGAAACCAGGCTTCTAAATCCTGAGATACGTTAAGCTGTTAAATAAAAACTAACTTTTAAATAAATAAATGTTTTTGTAGCCACCAACGTTCCTGACTGGACCGTATGGTGACAGAATGATACTGGTCTGAAGTGATGAAGCCTGTAAACCACAGGGACCCTCGTCTCCTTCAGATGACATGTGAACTCTTTCCCGTGAAGCTGTGCCCGACAGTTTCTCCCGTACACCGTGAATGCAGCATATGCGTCTCCCTTCTGTCTCCGTGCCGTCCTCCCACACTCCTGCCAGCAGTGTGCAAACAGCTTAGTGCACACTTTAATTAAGCCGCAGCTTAATTGGCAGCCCTACTGTCTTCCTCCACAGCCCAGTCATCGGGAACCTGAAGAGCAGCCCGCCACTCCCTCTCTCCCCTAGTGCTCGTCCCATTTACCACGGCGGTGCGTTCAGGCGTGTGGCGGGGGATCTGGGGCGTAGGGCCAACATCCTGCAGCATCACTAAGAAACCACAGATGAGTTAAATGAACACAATGCTGCCAGAAAGTCAGATTAGAGTTAGTACACGAAGCACTGTGAGATTGGTAATGTTGCAGTGTAATAATTAAATACCTTAATATTGTTATACTTTTGATTCTTACTTATAGTCATCATTAGTCAGTTTTTGAAATCTTAAGAACTGTTCAGTACAAAGTGTCCTAAAGCCATTGGAGACCATACTAGTGGAATTGTTTGGCCCATTAAACATATCATAGTAGTGATCATTTTGTATTGCGGACCGTCGGGTTGAAGGTTTGTTTTCCACCTTCCGTGTAGCCATGGTATTCCTTTCATTTCAGGTGTATTAAATATAATGAAAAGCCAGTTTAAAGGTGCTAAATTTGATATTCCGAGCAAATCTATTGTCACTAAACAGCTCTCAACATGGTGACGGCTGAGCTGGCGGTTAGCAGCTAACGGGGCTCATCAGCAATAGTACTAACAGTGCTGAAAGTGCTCACCTTTGGGGGGCAAAGGAGGGTTGGTGCTACGCTTTGGCAATGATGGCACGTTCACGTGCACGGACATGCACACCTGACTGGGTCTTCTAGAGAGTCTTTACAGAGACTCGATGGTGACAGGTCATCCATCAAAGTAACGCAATCGTAAGAAATTAAGGATTGAAAAGTCAGCTGCTAGCAGGCGTCCATTTCTAGGAAATGACCGGGTTTGGCCTTTTGTTTGTAATTACTTACAATTCATGCATTTCTATGGAGTAACTCATTTAATCACGTGAAGAAGTCACATTTAGGTTCTGAATGTTGACCAATATGCTCTTACTGTGTTTTTCCTTTGTAATGAAGTAGTTGGCAGTAAGATTTCAGACATTTATGATTGTGTTTGTGCCATCACAGAGAGGTGCAGTATAATATAACTGTGATGTTCATATCTGTCAAATTGAAAGCAATGCATCGTGTGATTGAGCAGCCTACTGGCACGTAGAAAAATAACCAGAATCATGTTCATATGTACAGTAATCGTCATTAACAGTAAGATGTAGACATGAATAATCTCAGAAATATACAGCATGAACAGTAAGACACAGAACACATACACATATCTTCTGATATGAGTCCACTGTGTATAGCTCATATAAGACAGCATTTATATGGATATGTATTGGAGAGCATAGTAAAGGAATGTAATCTGCTTCGGACGCTATTGTCATCATCGCATCGTGGGAAGTTTTGAGGGCAGAGTAAAGTGCACGTATTCTAAATGTTCAGCTACTCAAATATATAAATAGAAAGCAGAGGGTAAATATAGAGCTCTGGTTTCAGACGGCACATGTCACAATAACTTTCTGCACGATGCTTTTCAAACTGTACGACCTGAAAGCGATGGATGCATGGGAGGGCGAAAAGCTTTACAGCTATGGTAGACTAAATCACTGCTGCGGTTCTTTGTGCTCATTATACACCAGGAGGGACATTCAGTCAGTCATTAGTATTAAAATACTCCCATTCATGATTACATAGGCCCACTCTAGAATTACTTCTTCAACTTAAAGGCGAGTAGGATTTATAAAAAGAAAAAATCAATGTCGTACAAACGTGTGTCTATCTTGCCTTTAAGTTGCATCCAACAGAGCAAAGATACGTTTAGGAACTTGATGAGAACAGGAAGTAGGTGGTGTAACGGCTCACAGGAATGTTGGATGCTCTCCTCCCCTCCAGGACCAACCGATGCCTCCACCTGTCCTCCAACCACGCCCTGCGTTCGGTTTCCCCTCCGCTCCTCCATCCACCCAAGTACAACCTTCATGTCCTCTTTCAAATCTGAACCATGGCTCACTAGTTTCACTTTTGGTGCACAGGGTAAAGGTGAATCTGAAACACATGCACGTGGTGTGGACTTCATCTTTTCATTCTTATGGATTTCATCACACAGCCGCTTAACTGGAGCCTCCCGGTGGGTTTTCCCCCAATCTGCTGTGGTGGACTTGTTCAAAACACTACAATAACCAGACGTAGACACTAACTGACTGTATGTCCTTTCTAGGATCAGTAGATCAACTCAATACAAATACATCAACTCAAATGGTGTCATGTTGTTAGGCTTGTTACTGCTTTTGAACCCTCAATAATTCCCTTTTCCTGAGCCTTTATTTGGCACACAGCTGGCCTTTTAAATCCCATTCATTCAAAACTCCTGAATATCCACGTGCACATTTGTGGTTGGGCTCATCCTGCTGCTGCACCGCTGCGACAGCACCGACTGTTAAGAGAGCAGCGATCGTCAGTTTCCCCAATTTGTCAACACGACCTTCAATTAGTGATCGATCTGGTTCCTGTGACGTCCCGATGATCCGACGCCGCTGGTTTCCAGTGATCATCTGTCTCTTTGGGTGTTTTTGATCTAGTGTTGGCTGGAAAAGAAGCTCCTGATGGTGGAGGGGGGTCTTGTTTCAGTGAAGGTGACTCTGTCTGTTCCCAGCTGTCTCCTCGTTCTGTCCTTCAGAACGTCCTGCTCATATCTCCCTGTTTTTGATTTGCAGCATCGTGCTGCATGCCGTGCATGCCTCTGGTTGTGTGGGGGGGATTTCTACCTGTGCTGCAGATAGTTGGACGCCGTGATTTGCAGGCGGCCTGTTGACAGTGAAACCTGTGTGTTTTCCAGGGGCATCATTAACCCGGTGGCGCCCACTAAAAGCAGCCGCTCGGCGACGCTGCAGTGCGTCCACGTGGCGGAGGGACACAGCAAAGCCGTTCTCTGCATCGACTGCACCGATGACCTTCTCTTCACCGGATCCAAAGGTAAATTCCCACAATCCCTCCCTTCCTCCATCCTCCGTCTCATCAGTATTCCTCACGCCTGATGTTACGACGCGGCTAATTTATTACACCTCTGACATGCTGTTATGCTTTTATAGAAGGGCAAATAAGACCTGACGGATTGATTAAGATTGTCATATGCACAGTGGAGGAATGAGGTGATGGAATAAAATAACATACAAACAGGGAGACACTGAGAGAGATTTTTATGATGATAAATGAAGGGGAATTTATTGGCAATCAACTAGATTGAAAGTTCTCATTTCTCCCCACAGAGCTTCTTGTTTATTACCAGATGAAGTCGCTGCTCTTTCTAACGTCTACATTAAGATGTTGTGTTTTATCGCCACCCGTCAGTCTTGATCCTGTTGCTCCAGTTTTGACGTCGTCCTCTCAGCATCTTCCCTGCATTCTTAAATATGTATTAAAATGGAGATGGAGATAAAAGGCTGTGTGTCTTCTTGCAGACCGGACCTGTAAAGTGTGGAACCTGGTGACGGGTCAGGAGATAATGTCCCTGGCCGGTCACCCCAACAACGTGGTGTCGGTCCGCTACAGCTCCAGTCTGGTCTTCACCGTCTCCACCTCCTACATCAAAGTCTGGGACATCCGCGACTCGGCCAAGTGCATCCGGGTGCTAACGTGAGTGTGACGGCCTCATACGACTTCTTCCTCTTATGTTCAGCACAGCTTTTCACGGTTTGGAGCTTCATTTGTTGAAGCTGAAATTAAAACGCCAATAAAATGGAAGGAATAGGCTTGTGAGACAGTAAACGCTCCTATTAAACAATATGTGCCCAAACAAAATACAATCAATCAATTTATTTTTTAAATTGAAACATTTTCCTTCTGGAATACAGAATAGGATGCATGCTTCCATCAGCTAGGGCTAACCTACTTCAACCAATTATCATGACACCAATCAATCTGCAACTTGGGCTCAGCACAGAGCTGGAGAAGGTCGTGAGCTCAGCTTTTCAACCATCGTATCAAGTTCCTCCTAACATTAGGCCCCGCCTCCTGTTTCACGCTGAAATCTGCCACGGAAGCCAGAGTCCCTTTAACCAAAGCTTGTTGTGTTTGACACCTTGAGTCCTTTCATAGCTCCACACATGATGCACATCCATCCACGTCCTCCGTGTGTCTGCAGGTCCTCTGGGCAGGTTAACGTCGGGGACGTCTGTGCCTCCAACACCAGCCGGACCGTCACCATCCCAGCAGGAGAGAACCAGATCAACCAGATCGCCCTGAACCCCAACGGGACGGTCCTGTACGCCGCCGCCGGGAACTCAGTCAGAGTCTGGGATCTGCGACGGTGAGCAAAGGGGAAAATCCTGGTTTTTAGCCACTGTGGCGATGCAACAACGTTCTGTGAGATTAATGCTACGTTGTCGAATGTTAATGGAAGATCCCAGTTTAATTAATTTGTGATTTAAGTTGAATAATCAGCAAGTGTCACTTTTAACATCAATAACAACATCTTCCTTTGTTAAGTCCAAGAACATACTTAGATAGAGTTAGTATGAAATATTTGTGTTGGGAAATGAAATTTCCAAACCGTTTCCATATCTGAAGCATTGTGTATTAAAGGTCTGTTTATTATTCTCTGATAAAGCGTGAGTTAACTCCCAGACCATTTTTGGGGGTGAAACCTGACAGGCATCCAATCCAAAGCTGTCATCCATTATTAACAGCCAGCCGGTGGACGTTTTGATGAAGTGTTCCTCTTAGAAAGTGAAAGATTTTTATTAACAGTGGTCTGGATGATTGAAACGACTTGAATCAACATACACCAAGATTGAATGCTTAGACTTTGTTTACCCACATGACACTTTTTAATAAGTGAATTATTTATGATATAAAAAGAGTGGTGGCACTTGAACCATTGTGCTATAAAGAATATTTCATTTATATGAATCTTTAATGTGATTTTTTTTTTTTTTCAGATTTGCATCCACAGGGAAGCTCATTGGACACCTCGGTCCAGTGATGTGTCTGACTGTGGATCAGTCCGGAAACAACCAAGACCTGGTGATCACCGGGTCCAAAGACCACTACATCAAGGTGGGTTTCCAGTATCTCCATCACCTCTGTAAGTCCTGTATTTCTAACCAACATGTGCTCTTCCAGCCAGAGACTAAACGTTTGACAACCTATAACATGATTCCAGCATCAGGAATACAGGATACGAGTTACTTCAGCTCCTCGATGCAGGATGATGTCATAGACGAGTGTAATACAGCTAATATTCCTCCTGCTGTAGCGATAAAGTCTATATGTTGCAGTCAAAGGCACAACTTGACGTTTTAAATGCGGCGTTCTGGCTGTTGCAGCTGTTTGACGTGACCGAAGGCTCCCTGGGGAGCATCGGCCCCACACACAACTTTGAGCCGCCCCATTACGACGGCATCGAGTCGCTGGTGGTCCAGGGGAACATTCTCTTCAGCGGCTCTCGAGACAACGGCATCAAGAAGTGGGACCTGGACCGCAAAGACCTGCTGCAGGTACTGGATGACTGAGAGTTATACATACAGCACAAAGAGGCTGTAAGACTGCTATAAGGGCAATATCAGGGCCAGTGTGCAGTCATTAAGGGCCTCCAGTGGGTAATATAACCAGGAGTTCCTTTTTTTACACTGATGCCAAGACGTGAAACAGCCTTCTGCTGCACATCAAGTCTTTATGAGGGGAGCTTGTAGAAGTCAGGTCAGGACTTTCTATGGAACAGATTTACTGTAAGATTCTCCTCGTTTTGTGTTCGGGAGTTTTCTTAAATAGGAGGTGTATTTTTTTTCCTTTAGTTCTGATGATGAATGTCTTCTTTGTGTTTACTTTGTCTTCTGACATCTTAGAACCACGTTGGGGGAAAAAAGTGTTTTCACTTACTTTGTCTCATAATCTATAAATAAAGTAAATCAATCAAGGAAATATTTGGGTTTCTATTTGATTTAATGCATGTTCTGAATTGATTTAGTAGTTTGATTTGTGTAATTCAAAGTGCTTTAATAATAGAAAGTGACATAACAACATCACTTTTAAACCTCCCGTCCTTCCCTCCAACAGCAGGTCCCGAACGCCCACAGGGACTGGGTCTGTGCGCTGGGTGTGGTCCCCGGGTCCCCGGCCCTGCTCAGCGGCTGCAGAGGAGGGGTTCTCAAGCTGTGGCACACGGACACCCTGGGGACTCTGGGGGAGCTGAAGGGCCATGAGAGCCCCATCAACGGCATCTCGACCAACAGCAGCCACCTGTTCACCGCCTCCGAGTGAGTCTCACGCCGACCAAACACACACTTGCTTCAGCACACATCGCACCATTCGTTTCCCTTCAAATGTCAGCGTCGCTTCAGCAGTTCAGATCATCCCAACTGGACGATATGGGGGTGCTGAATGTCTGATTTTACATAGTTGTTTGGTTTATCCAAATTCATCAAGATTATAAAGCTTAATTTGGTTTACCAGCTCATTCATATTTCTGTTAATAAAAATAATAAATAAATATATAATAATATTTCCTGCAACATGCAGCGGCGTCCCTTTATTCTGAGACAACAGCCAAGCCGTAGTCACATGCATCTCTGCCAGGTTTGTTGTTTTTACCATTTTCCTGTCTTGGACTGAAGCTCGATCAGATCCAGATCCAGTTCTCCAGACAGGAGGACAACATGAAGCCCACAGTAAAAAACTAGAATGACATAAACAATAAGACCACAACATAATCCTCATACTTTGTGTCCTCCTCCTGTGTTCCAGCGACCGGACTGTGAAGATCTGGCGTGCACGTGGAGGACTGGACAGCACTTTAGAGGGGGCTGACAACGCGGACGAGGTGGCCAGTATCTGAACATTCTGGAAAGACACTTAACGGCCTCTTTTGATGCTGCTGCCCTGCACTTTGACCCCTAACTTCTCCAGCCCAATGCCACACACACACACACACACACACACACACACACACACACACACACACACACACACACACACACACACACACCTTCCACACAATGTAACCTTTATGACTGAGCCACCAGGAAAGTATTCTCATGTCCACACAATCATTCTTCATCACTTTTACTTCCCCGTCGTGTTAAAGCACTCTTTGCAGGATGAACTCATCATTTTCTCTTTTTCGCTGTTAACAATCCGTCACCGTGGCTCATGATATTTTTATTTAAGAGTTGGACATGTGCTAGGAAATCGTTCTGCTGCTCAGCTCCGTTCAGTTTTTCAAATAACACATAACTACCCAGGAACTGGGAAGCAGTGATAGATGAGTAAAAGTAGACGTGACGTTGAGTGTTAGAGGAGAAAAGTGTGGCAGAGCTAAACGGGTTGGTAGCTGGTCTTCCCGACCCAGTTCTCCACCTCCTTCCAGTTGTCCCCCCCCCATGCGCTTCTTTCTGTCCCCAAATAACAAAAGTGGCTTAACTGTATGTGAAAAAGACAAATCACCTGTTCCCCTTAACTTCCCTCTGCTTTTGTGAGCCTAAATTCCTGCAGCTGTTCCAAGATCAGCGACCAAAATTGTGCAAAACTTGTCATCCTCACTGTCCTGCACCGCAAAAGAAAACACGCTGTACAGTCGTTGGACATTTTGGGAAACATGATTCTTGTTCAGTGTGAAGATGCAGCTGCTCTTATGTTGACGTAAAGACTGGAACAGCTCGCCTCGCTCTGCCCAACGGTAACCGTCTACTCTCTACCAAAACCAAAGGGTCGAAATTACAATCTTTTTTTTTTTACAGGTTTTAACAGGTGTCAGTCCACCCCCCCCCCCCCCCTTTATAGATTAAGGTGTGGAAAGACAGATTACTCTGTGGGAAAAAAAAAAAAACCTTCAGAATGTATATAGGAATGAAACTGGAGGGTCGGTGGACGTAAGTGAGACTGACGTGGAGATTTAAAAAACAATTTCATGTTTAAATATGCAAATGAGGCATCGCTAACTTTTGTTGAAACGCTCCAGAAGCGACGTGTAAAATCCTTAATGAGTATGTTTTCTTTCCACTAGTCTGAAATAAGATGTGTTATGAAGCATAACAACCCCAAATCTCCAAAATGACCAATGTAACCGGTACCGGATCTTCTCACGCAGCACGCTGGCAGAAAAGCATACTTCCCAAAATGTTGAACTGCACCTTTAACTCTTGAGCACTCGTGAAAAGCGACACAATTAGTCTCCTCGTATCTTTAGTAAATGTGAGCAGGTTCAGCGTTTGAAGATATTCTACATCTTTTGTTCATGTTTGTTGTTATTTAAAAAAGAGTGTTCTCTCTTCCCGGGTTAACACTGAATCTACACTACTGAGTCGTGGTGGTCTTCGTGGTCGTGGTCTAACCCTGCTGCTCGCTCCTGTGCTCAGCGTCTTCTCTCGGCCCTTCATGAGGGCTTCTTGTCGTGGGCTCAGGCTGAGGGCCGCTCACTACGAGCATCGTGTATGTATATATGTAATGGTATCTCTTTAGGGCCTTCAGATTCTGGCTGCGTTGTGAGCCGAACCACGTGGACCGAGACCAGGTCCGATCCTTGCGGGGCCTTCCTGGAGACGCTGCCGGTCTCCCCCAATGTAACCGATGTGTCTGCCGCGACTGTGTGTGCTGTCACTTTTGAATGTTTGCGTGAAACAGCAGCTGTAGGCATTACTCAAGTACACATCTAATGTATGTAAACGATGTATTGGACTGAATGTTAGTTTTGTGGGACCACTGATCTGAGCGCAGTCTCACACGAGAGCTGAGAGGACCAGAATTGGCGGGAAGACGGACGAGCTTTTTCCTCCAGTGAGGCGGCAGATTGTGTTTAGTGGCCTACGGTTAGTTTCTTTTCTTAGTTTCCTTTGTTTTGCTGTCCTCGTTCCACATATCCTGGGCGTTCCCACTCTGGAGTTTTAGCAGCCATTCCCACATGGCGGACTGTAGCGATTCTAATGTCAGATGCCTTGTTGAGAATAAATGCCATCTGTCAAAAACAACCAACTCTGTGTGTCTTCTTGGTCACTTAAAAAGTATCATTGCTTTTAATATAAATGTAAGTTAGTTAATTTTACAAATATCTGCAGTTAAATGTGTCTATTTTAAGATTCTTTACAAATCTGTCTCACAAAAGTAGTTTCTTATTTGTATGTCTTACTGTCTTGAAGCGGTGACCACCAGATGGCGGTAGTGGCTCCTACAGGACACGTTAGTCATACCCACAGCTGTCAATGGCCAAAAAGACTTTCAGGACATTTAATGCACCGAGTCATAAAGAGAAGAAGTAGAACCGGCCTGCGACGGGCAGACTCCCTTTCTGAGGAGTTTCTACCTTTTACGTAGCAAAGCAAATTTGACTTGAGTGACTCACACAAGTTTGACTGGAGAATCTCTTGACACGCAGAGTAGACACAGACAATGTTTCATCCATCAAATAAATAAATCCAAATAACCACTATTGCCACTTTTGTACATGTTGTGAAGTCCCAGACACGCTGGGAAACCTCACGTCGTCCTGTCTGGGTTCTCCTTTTAGCTTTTCCCACAATGCTCTGGTTCTCCTTTTAGCTTTTCTACAACGTTCTGCATCTCCTTTTAGCTTTTCCCACAATGCTCTGGTTCTCCTTTTAGCTGTTCCACAATGCTCTGGTTCTCCTTTTAGCTGTTCCACAATGCTCTGGTTTTCCTTTTAGCTGTTCCACAATGCTCTGGTTCTCCTTTTAGCTGTTCCACAATGCTCTGGTTTTCCTTTTAGCTGTTCCACAAACATTCTGGTTCTTCTTTTAGTTTTTAGTTTCTTGTTTCATGGATGTTTTATAATGCTATGCTTTTTATTTTTCGTCACAAATATTTTTTCCTCAAACATATTTATTTATAACGAGAAAATCAAAAAGCACGGCAAAATAAGGGAAAAATATAGCATATACATCCAAACAGTAGCACTGAAACACAGCGCATCTACCCCCACTCCGCTCCCATACAGAGAAAAAGGGATCAAATAAATCCTACCGTTTTACCATAATCAATTTATTCCGTGTTTTATTTAAGTTTTATTATCGTCTTAACTTGATTGAACGTATAAATGTCTGATAATCTTTCCCCACTTTCGTCTTGTTTTTTCGATCTGTATTCTTTTATAAAGCACTTTGACTTGCATTAGATTAACGTAGCTGTCACTGTGACTCTTGCTGGCAAACAGCAGATGAGTTCATTGGTCAGAAGCCTTTCTCTTTGATGCAAGTCTATTAATCCTCATTTAAAAACAGCACAACCAGCTGTTTTCTCAAGATGCAGAGATGTGCACATTTTTTACCCGAGCCCTGCTGTTTACTGGCGGGCAGATCTCTGCCCCTTAGAGAGAGATTTTGACCCGCATCAGCACAAACTACATATGAAAGACCCTTTTACACTGAACAATGTCTGCTTGTTTCACTGTGGGTTTCTTCCATTCACACAGGACTCTCGCCCTTTAATCAGCACTTATGTTTGACTAAAATAAATAGTCTATAAGTATACTTTTGATTCTCAAAGCTATTCTTGTCTTTTTGTCGTTTTACCAACTGCAAAAGTACAAATGCAAACTTGTGAAAAAGCAATCATCCAATAAGCCCTCAAACTGTTCCCTCAATTATTTTCCCTTTAAGTGGAAACTAATTTGATAATACATTCATTATTGAAAGTAATTTTTCATGTAATATTAGAACATTAAAGCTTCACAAATGTGTAGAACATTACATTAACATTACGTATAGTTGAACATCATTTGGACATAAACAGTTTTCTGATGACGTCACCTCGGGCTTCAGTAATATTTTACGTTTTATAGAGCAAATGATTAATTGTTTCATTAAAAAAATTGGCTTCATTGATAATGAGAATAAATGTAAGCTGCAGCCCTAATATAATCTATACCGTATTTTCAAATCAAAGTGTAGTTGTATCTATATTTATTTCATAATTTCATCACATTTTCGCTTGATATATAAATTTGGGATCCTAACTAGAGTTTCAAACCATCAGGACCTTAATACAGTTGAGCAAAACTTCACGAAGACTACATTAATTTCTTCCAAATTAAGAGCAAGAGAGATTGAAGAGGCATCATTAGAAGCAGCTTCACACTCTGATAATTTGAAATCTATTTGTGGCACTGAGGCATGAATATAATACATTTCTGTCAGTCCAGAAAGACTCGCAGCTTAAAGCAAAAAACAATTTTACAATTTAAGGGATTAAACCCAAATTCAAGTCATGCAAGCAATTTTTGATTAAAGTCTAAGCACTTGCTCTGCTGAAGTTCAAGATTCAGATATTAAATCTATAATATGTAATCACATTGTCAGTTGCTGTTTGTAAACATAGGAGAGGGAGAGAGCGAGCGTGGAGCAGTGGTTGAGTGAGCTAGAGAGGGACTGAAGAGTGACCAGTGATATTCAGAACAAGGCTGCATCAGGAGAATAAAATATATTTTCAGATTGTTTCACGGTGGTTACTTTCTAAAGCACAAATGAACAAACCTGCAGGAAGGTACCGGATTAATACAACCCAAGACATGCTTCATCATGCTGCGGCCTGCCTGCTCTCTCTGCGCCAGTCTATGGAGGGGCGTGACAAAGCGACGTCACACCGTTTGCAAATGCTCATAAGTGTCCCGAACACAACAAAGTAAGAAAAAGAAAACACAGGCAGAGGACGGACACCACCACGCATGTCTCGTAGGATAGAAGTGATGATTGGCATCTAGAAAATTGCATCATTTTTACTTTTAATGAATTAATCCTTAAAATGTGGTATTTCTGCCATCCTAGAACAAATTTAACAAGTTTCCAATGATTTCTATTCTCAAAGTGTAATCCCGAAATAACTGTTGAGTCAAGTTGGGGAGGAAAACAAATGAATCTTGGAGGAAGTGCAAGCAGTTCCCCAAATAAAGAGCTGATAGTTCCTGAACATCAAAGCTCATTTGTCAGGCAGCGACACCGAGGAGTTGGATGAACGCTGCTCTATGAAGTTGTTTCACGTGCTGAATAAAGTCTGAGGTCATTTAGACCATCGTATAACACCATGTGCTCGCTCCCAGGAGATCTATACCGATATAAACAAGACCAAGTGTCTACAGTCATGCTAGCAGCTCTACGAGGATGCACTCGGGCACCGCAGTGCTTTCAGATAAATGCTAATGTCAGCATGTTTTTTAAAATCTCAGTGAGGCCCATTTCCTGAAATAGAGGTCAAACGACTGTTTGGATTTGCCAAATAATGAGCGACTGATATTGTTTTGACTGACATGTTCTTGCCCTCTGAGACCATCAAAATGTGGCTTCTCAGCATTCTGATTGCAGTCAATCCCAGATATGACCCTAAAAATTACATGTTATATATGTCAGTAAGTGATTTTTTTTCACAGACTTTATTTATTTGAATATATTTCAATAGAGAATGCTCAGAATCTTAATGCTAACATGTTGGCATGTTGGTAGCATATTTGTTTACCATATTTACTGTTTTAGCTTAGCATGCTAGCATTCAGTTATTAGCCTTAAACACAAAATACAGCAGAGGCTGAAAGCTGTTCATGAAAGAGTACCCGAAGTGTGGTAACAATTCACCATGAAGCAGAATTCTGGAGCAAAATGTTATGGCAATCTGGTAGATGAGAGATATTTTACAGGGTAAGTGAAAAGTCTGGGAAGGATTCCCCCTCTGGGGACAATAAATATCTGCTCCAAACAATCAATCCAGAGGTTGTTGAGATATTTCAGTCTTCATCATTCCTAATGTGTAACATTGATTTTACCCCGCATTATCTTATCATACAATGTCTCCCATTTATTTGATATTTTGTCAGCATAATCATAATATTGAAACAAATAAGTTAAGTCATAATGTGCCCAGAAGACATTTTACCCTACCATGTAGAGTTTATACATGGTGTAGTTTGGGTCCAAATTTTAGAAACAAATCTATACATTTGTCCTTTATTATCTCCCTTTCTGTCTGCACTGTATACACAGCCATTACAGCTGTGGTTGTTTTTTACAGCCACAAATAGGCTACAAAGTTTTTGTCAACTTTAGTTTCTTAAAATCCCCAGGGACCTCATCTAGAACACACTGTACTTGTCTTCAACAACATTAAACCTGTGAAGCTGAGAGTTTTTGCACTTGATTTCAAACGTCTTCTGTATCCCCGGCGTGAAGCAGCATGAGCAGTAATTTTTTTTTGTTATGCAAGCAAGGTGCTTGAGGCTCATTTTCTCCATGTTTTATCTGCATAAATGTCTCAGAGGGAAAAGACGTAACCAGATAACCAGAGGACAGTTGTCTCCAGGACAGTAACGCCATTAGAAGTAAACATTTAATAATGAATTAACATCATATATCTCTCATTAACAATATATTGAAGGAAATGGAAGTCAGATCATCTTGTGGGCATTTTTTTTTTTTTTAATGTTGAACAAATTGTCAGGTGCTGAATACAATATACAATATACTGAATACAATGGATACAGCCTCACAGAGACGCTAGCATGGATGCAGCCTCACAGAGACGCTAGCATGGATACAGCCTCACAGAGACGCTAGCATGGATGCAGCCTCACAGAGACGCTAGCATGGATGCAGCCTCACAGAGACGCTAGCATGGATACAGCCTCACAGAGACGCTAGCATGGATGCAGCCTCACAGAGTAGCATGGATACAGCCTCACAGAGACGCTAGCATGGATGCAGCCTCACAGAGACGCTAGCATGGATACAGCCTCACAGAGACGCTAGCATGGATACAGCCTCACAGAGACGCTAGCATGGATACAGCCTCACAGAGACGCTAGCATGGATAAAGCCTCACAAAGACGCTAGCATGGATACAGCCTCACAGAGACGCTAGCATGGATACAGCCTCACAAAGACGCTAGCATGGATAAAGCCTCACAAAGACGCTAGCATGGATGCAGCCTCACAGAGACGCTAGCATGGATACAGCCTCACAGAGACGCTAGCATGGTTGCAGCTTCACAGAGACGCTAGCATGGATACAGCCTCACAGAGACGCTAGCATGGATACAGCCTCACAAAGTCGCTAGCATGGATACAGCCTCACAGAGACGCTATTATGCAGCCTCACAGAGACGCTAGCACGGATACAGCCTCACAGAGACGCTAGCATGGATACAGCCTCACAGAGACGCTAGCATGGATGCAGCCTCACAGAGACGCTAGCATGGATGCAGCCTCACAGAGACGCTAGCATGGATGCAGCCTCACAGAGACGTTAGCATGGATACAACCCTTACAGAGATGCTAGCATGGATGCAGCCTGATAAAACATTAGAATGGATACAGCCTCACAGAGATGCTAGCATGGATACAGCCTCACAGAGACGCTAGCATGGATACAGCCTCACAGAGATGCTAGCATGGATGCAGCCTCACAGAGACGCTAGCATGGATACAGCCTCACAGAGATGCTAGCATGGATGCAGCCTGATATAAACATTAGAATGGATACAGCCTCACAGAGACCCTATGGCTGCAGCCTCACAGAGATGCTAGCATGGATGCAGCCTGATATAAACATTAGAATGGATACAGCCTCACTGAGACGCTAGGATGGATGCAGCCTCACAGAGATACTAGCATGGTCACAGCAACAGAAAACACATGGCTCTTTATTTGGCAAATCTAACAGGTGTTCGACCTGCAGAATGAACCTTCTGTCTGTTTCTTCTGACTAATGAGAGCTGACACACACAATCCCATTTTTAGCTCATCGTTTCATGCTGGCCTGGTTAATGAGTTAGTTTTGCTCCTCAGGTCGTCTTTGTCATCTGGATTTGACACTGGCCTCAGATCACATGACACACCTTTTTACCTGACAGATGTTGAAGGAAGCAGCTCACTCACTGTGTTGCAGGTCTAATGATAATGCATGTGTAGCCCAACTTATTATTTTTGCTTGGTGTTTAGTTGATCATCTGTCAGCCAGGATGTTTTTGGTCTCATGTGAGACTCCACGTCTTTAATTATTTCAAATGAACATGTTTCCTGAATTACTTTAGTACATTAAAGTCACACTGTTAGTTTTATTACATTGCAGTTAAAATCCAAACACACATAATTGCATTTCCTCACACTCAGAAGGATGACACAGTTGGCTCCCCTGTGAATGATATTTGATATTTAGATGGAAGGAAAGTCATCTTTCTATTTTCTTTGCCATTTTTCATCCCAATTACTTTAATATTTTAATGGATGGTTTTGAGGTAAATTAGCTTTTTGGATATTCCAACCTCATCCACACGATTAGAAGAGCTCATTAAAAACCATTTAATTGCAACAGTGCGGGGCCTCCTCAGTCGGCACATTCTGCTGAATCAACAGACAAAAACAACAAAGTCTGATTTACCTTAAAAAAAAAAGAAAAAAAAGTAAAGTAGGAGGTTGTTAGCCCTTGAATGTGAGCTTTACAATACATGAATCTCAGCTCCAAATAATCAATGACTTTATTGATCACCAACCTTATCTTCCACTTGCAGATCTACTCAGATCTACTTGCAGATTTTGTTTTGTTAAAATCTAATTATCGAACGTTCAGTTTCTCTTCAGCTGTCTGAAGGTTGTCCTCTTCTGCAGGGGCCTCCTAAGCACTTTCTCTTCATCATCAAAAAACACACACACACACACACACACACACACACACACACACACACACACACACACACACACACACACACACAGACGCCAGCATGGCTGTAGCCTCACAGAGACGCTAGCATGACTGCAGCACGCAGAGACGCTAGCATGGCTGTAGCCTCACAGAGATACATGGTCACAGCATCAGAAAACATGGCTCTTTATTTGGCAAATCTTACAGGTGTTCAACCTGCAGAATGAACCTTCTGTCTATTTCTTCTGACTAATGAGAGCTGACACACACAATCCCATTTTTAGCTCATCGTTTCATGCTGGCCTGGTTAATGAGTTAGTTTTGCTCCTCAGGTCGTCTTTGTCATCTGGATTTGACACTGGCCTCAGATCACGTGAATCATGAACAGGTTTCTAATATCATTGCCCTATCATCTTTAGATCTGACTGAACGTAGTTACAACGAGCAAGCATAGATATCTCTTTTAGAAAGTGACTGTTGGCCAACGTGACCTCTGTGACCCCGAGATTGGACAGCTTCACAGAGCTGTGTGTCCGTCCTGTGTTTAGCTGACTTTTCTGTATTTTTAAAGTTGATTTTAACTCATAATTCCACGTCCCAACCCTCAACTAAACTACACACGACCGATTTCACCCCCCTACCTGAGAATGAGCTATTCTGCTTATAACCACGTTATAGAGGTAGTAGTCCAAAATGCCTTACCTTATAACCACATCCAACATCAGTCTCCTGGTCCACTAGCCTCCACTGGCTATATGTGGTAACATGGCCAACCATGAGAACTGCAATAGCTATCCAGGAGGCCGAGTCCACGAGAATAGTCAAAGAGGCCAAGTCCACGAGACCGGGTCCATGAGACCGAGTCCACATAGGTACAGCGACACTCTGTGTTTAGTCTTGGCTCACTTGCAGAAACGAAGGCTGGTAACGTTTTCAAGCAATCCCAGTCTGGGTTCCTCAGCAGGCCGACTCTCTTGCTGACTGTGCTGCCACCAACAATCCCATCAGCCATTGCAAGGTTTTACTGCAGCCAATGAAGCAATGAATATGACTTTGTACCAACTTTATTTGTCGAGCACATTTAAAACCAACAGCAGTTGTACCATAGGGACTTGTCGGCTGCTATGAAGCTTCGAACTGGGCTATTGGCGGTCGGATGAGATGAGCAGTTTTATTTAGTCCAGGTTTTAGTGCAAAGTGCAGTTTGTTAATGAAACTGGAGGATTTGAAATCCTGGATGTGAACGTGTAGGTTGTTAAAGAAACTGGACAAGACACATTAAGTCAACTAGTTAAAACCAACAAGCTTCACTGAGTCGGATATCCCGTCTGGATTATTGACGTGCACGTGTATGCTCGTGCACCCCCTCCCCTCCGGAGCATCCTCTCTCTCTCCTCCGGAGCACCGAGGCGCACAGAGACGCCACTCCGGCGCGCTGCATCGCTGCATCCCTCGTCCCCGTAGCTCTCTCTCTCTCTCTCTCTCTCTCTCTCTCTCTCTCTCTCTCTCTCTCTCTCTCTCCCTCTCTCTCTCTCCCTCTCTCTCTTCCCGGCACTTCGCGCTTCCACAACCCAACGGCTTGTTGTCTTCTTCTCATTTTCAAAAACCCCTTCGTGTTCATGTCCTCACCCTAAATCCGCCCGTTCTCTCGGTCCCTCTCATGCCGCCGTTAAGGCGCCGGATACCGGGCGACTTGTGATCGACCAAGCGGGCGGCGGCAGCTCGATGAACATGGCGTGTATCGGGGACGCGGACCCGTTCACCGCCGCGATACCCGCCACCAAAGTTGAGCTCACGGTTTCCTGTCGGTGAGTACGAGCACAGACACGCAGGTGGAGTTGATACTTTACTGTCGGTCACCTCCGCGGGAGGATCATGTCGCGGAGAGGAAACCCCGCGTGCACCGCTGCCATCAGCCTCGGATCCGTACTCTTGGGGCTCCGTGTGCTCGGTAGAAGTTTTCTTTTTAGGAAAATGCATCTGCTGTCTGTTTAGATGGTCGCCAGATGGGCTCAGAGTTGTCCGTTCCTCTTGCTCCTCTGCTGATATGTCACATGCTCGTCTTATTGCAGCATCTTCCATAAACACGTTTTATTATGCCTCTATGGTGGATGGTTGGTTGCGTGTGCAGACCGGGTGAAGCAGCCGAGGACGGTGCGTTTGGTTGGGGCTGACTCTGACGGTGGGGGGCTGCACTGTGATGTGTTGGGAGAGGGTCGTGTCTGGATGCTGCAACTGGACAATGAGACTCAAAATCACACTTTCATTGAATACATTTTAAATAAGTTTACTTTCCTTCATTCTAAGAGTTGCAGAGATCCACTGATCCACAATGACTGTTTTGATAATTGATTGTCACTTTTCAATCCAAACACCAAACATCTCTGATGCTTCTCAAATGTGAGGATTTGCTACAAAATGGGACAGATGTCATGTCTTGTGTGCATGCAAGCAAAATAATGTAAATGTACATCGTGGCGTTTTTGTATTGCTTGGCTTTGTTTGACCAACAGTCTCAACACCCAAATATATTTAGTATCATATAAAAAAGCAGCAAATCCTCACATATGTAATGCTGGAACCAGTATTATTATTTTTGGGGGGGTATTTTTGCTCGATAAGTCAAACAATTAACTCAAACATCTCCTCAGTAATCAAAGATAGTTGCTGCCTTAATTACTGTCTATTGAATAATCAATCGATTCAACTAATTGTTTAATCCCTAAAATCACCAGTCATCCCTAAACTATCATGACTAATACACAGCAATGATTATGATATGGTTATGTATTGAAGTACATTAGAAGTCATTAAAATATTGTGATATTTGATTCACCATCATTAAGCGCTGTAGGTTTATGATCTTTTAAAGATATTATTCTACTGGAAAATTCATGTACACTTGTTCTTCTACTCATCGTGCGTCTCAACACAGACTTTGAACTGAATTGTGTTTCCACTGACCTGAAATCAGCAGCAGGAAACCGGCATTCTAATGTACCTGAACCATTTTCAGATGAGAGCCATGAATGTGTTTCCACCATGTGGACAGAAATAACTGAATTAAAGGAAGAACATGTGAAAGAAACAATTACAGAAAATTGATGCATGGGCAGTGACGAGCTGCGGTGACATTTCTTTAATGGTTGTGATGAAGTTTTGAGTCATCGGAGCGTTTAAATGACGTGTTCTTGGCAGCTCCGCGGAGGAGGTGCACCGGTGTGGATGGAGCTCTGGCTCAGTTAAATGTCCTGGGATGGACACAAATATTAAAGTGAGGAGCAGACTAGATATTATTTTGGAGGCTGCTATCTGCTCTTTCGATCCTTGTAAGTGAGATTTGTCCAAATGGAATCCTGCTGACCTCCATTGTATTGAGTTGTCTGCAGAAAGTCAGTAGAGATACCTCAACACCTCTGAGACGCTACATGGAGAAAATGTGTTTTTCTAGGCTTAGCGGCTACATTTTCACAGAGAGCCTGCTTTACAAACTGGAGGAGTGGAGTTTTTATCAGATAGTGAGCTCATAAAATATGCTTGAAATGATATGATCTTCATTATGGGAAATATGTCAGGCTGCACTATTATGGCAACATTATGGGTATTATACTATGTGCTGGCTGTGTAGGATTGTTTCCAACTGGTGTGATCCAAGTTTGTATTTCCAATAAGAGCGTTGTAAAGTTCAGAATCATTAACCAGGAGCCACCTCAGGAAACAGCTGCAGTTTCTTAGAGTTAAAGAAAAGAAAGGATGATAAAGAAACATGGTCATAAATAAAAGGCCTGTAGACATTGTAAAGTAAAGTCAAACTTTATTGGAAAAATAAATAAAATATTCTGCTTGCTTCTCTAATTTGCTGAATCTGCCAATTAAGTAGCAGTATTTTATTTATTTTTGTTATTGTGTGACTTTGTTCTTTTGAATTTACCAAATTCACACAAAAACAGCAACACAGCCTTGCTTTACGGGAACTCCTGTCTGCTTCTCCAAACCGGGGCGTGCCGACCGCCATCTACTGTCTCTGCTCACAGACTCTGGATCAGTAACGCATACAAGCCCGCTTCAAAGCAGCCTGACAAACTTTCCCAGCCCTGAGCTGGTGGGTGGTGTGATTTCCCCACCTTTGGTGTCTCTGCATGGTGGCAAAGCTACTGAAGCATACAGGCGAGTTAGATCTCATCCTTCAGTGAACGCCCTCCTTCACTCAATCCACCAAAGTGGACTCATCGTGTGTCGTCCAGCAGAGGAGCTAACGGATTGATTAACCTGCCCAATGTTGTGTATCAGTGAGAAGCAAATCTGTTTGGCTGATGAGTGCCGGTCATTTCTGATCACAAGGCCTCGCTGACACACCGATACACAGCGTTTGTGCATGGACTGCACACGGCGAGCCAGGCTGGCCTCTGGTGCCGCAGCCGGCGGTTCCTCAGAGAACATTTGTGCACAAAGTTGTGGGCGTTCATGGCCGTGTGGTCGTCAGCTGATCTGAGCGGTCCACAGCAGAGAGATAGCCTTGACCTTTGGGCACAGAAAGGTAGGGAGTGTGTTCCATTGTAGAATTGTGGCATTGTGATGTGGCTGTATTGAAGCCGGACGCCGACCTGCTGGGAGGCTGGTCGATGTGTCACAGGCGATGTTGCACTTCCCACGAGGAAGGTGAAGAAAGAGACACGGCGACTCGTTGGGCGTTTCACAATCGACCACCATCGCTGCATCATCAGGCAGGTTTACGGTTACATGATGAAATAACCACAAAGTTGGGCTGCAACTAAGGATTATTGTTGATTAATGTATTCATGTAATTGATTATTCTTTTCAAGTAATTGTAAGTCCATAAAATGTAAAAAAAAAAAAAAAAAGCCAATCACAAGTTGCCAGAGCTGTACTTGTTATTGTGCTCTGCAACATTTATTTCCCCAGGAAATGAAAACCCATCAACACGGTTCTTGTGCTGCTGCAGGTAAAGCAGATGTCAAACCTGCTATGGTCCAAAAGTCTTTAAGAATAGCGTGAAGTTAGTTGTATCTGTGTCGCTGATTTTTGCCTGTTTAACACAAGTTCAGCTGACCAGCAGCAGCTCACACAGGCAATTATGGCATTTCAAAACACTTAGCGCACGATCGCTTCAAAATGGTGAACATGCAAATATCATATATCTATTTTTAGATTCAGGGTGACTCACGATTCCCTGGCATGTAATTGACGTGAATTGGCATCGTAGCCCACAGCTAACAGTCTGACACCATACTTCCTGTTGATGTTCCCCAAGCCTCGAATGATGGGAACTGTAACCATTCCTATCTGAGTGGTCGCTGTCGAAGGAATTCTGCCTCAGGAGATAAAGTTCATTATTAGACCGAGATGAAAACTAACTTGTTACAATGTGAATTCTGACTTTAACCTAAAGAACATGGGAGGTTAATGTAATATACAAGAGTAATAATTTCCTTCTTTATTCTTTGAAAAGAAAATGATTAGTATGCTAAAGAAAAACCCTGTCTTGTCATGAGGGAGAGTAAATTTAGAGCAGCGAGGCGCTCCGTGGATGTGTACACTGTTATAATTAGGAGCAAATATTCCTCCAGGTACAGTTTGTTTATGCAATTTATCACTTTTTCCTATTGATTTATTATTCCTTCTCGTTCATTTCTCACCTATTGGTTTCATATTTCTGCACTCAGGTCCATTTTTTCTCAATAATTACTTAACTTCAAGTCCAAACACGGCTTTATTGAAACGAAGTGAAATGAAAACAAACCAACTACATTGCACCTTTCTTTCTCGGCGTCGCTTCACCTCGTAGCTTTGCTTCCTAAAGCAAATTGCTCTGCTTGGTTTTACAAACCCTCCGTCATTTAGGAGGAACAGAGCAAAGAGCATAAAACCATCAAGGCAGGACCGGACCACAGGAGGCCCAGTAGGGGTCACGCTGAGTGGCTGCATTAATGAGCTACTGAAGGAGTCATCTGGCCTAATTAAGGCCCCAGCCAACCACCGTAGTCTCACCTCGTTCAGTTGCTCTCTATTCTTATACAATGAGGAATGTAACTAAGTACTGAACTTAACTAAAATGCTTGTAGTTGAGTATTTCCACTTCATATATTTTACTACTCCCACTACATTTTGGAGGTCGCACTTTTTACTTTACATTTATTTGACAGCTTTAGTTACTAGTCACTCTGCAGATTTAGCTCTTTAATACAAAATATAAAGCCATCCAATAAATCACCATTTATTATTACTACCCAGCAGTATATAAAGTAATTTACTTATTAATGCCTCACTCTTAATAATGTAGTGATAATTCATTTATTTGAGTCATTCTGCATAATAAGTACTTCTACTTGGTACTTGAGGTTTATTTTTTGACTTTGTTCTTTTAAGCAGTACGAGTATGTAAGTAATAATGTACTTTTACTTGCAGCAGAGTAGTTTTACTCTGAAGTCAGACCAACAATGATGTTGTAACTTTGCAAATGTGACAGATGACGTGTCTCCTGACTGAGCTGAAATATGAGTAATATTCATATTTCATATATCATAGATCCTTGTTTTTCTCCAAAGTTTTAATTCTCAAACTCAAGTGGTCTGCTGATGTTTCTCTCAGTGACATTGGATTCCTTTAGTTCATTATTGGATGCACATCACTTTCCTCTCAGCACACACGCACACACACACACACACACACACACACACACACAGAGAGAAAATCATTGAAAGTTAAGAGAGTGTCTCAGGTGCTTCGAGGGAGGATTGATCAGAACACTGTTTTTCTTCAGACTCAATTGACCTTATTGATCTGGTGTTATCCTCCCAGCAGGACGAGCTTGTGGTCATTACTGAGTATAGGGGACCTTTCTATTAGATCGTCTATAGCTCCACAGACAACTGCTACCGCTCTAATGCTAAACAAACCTCTCCACTGGCTGGAGGGCTAAATGTCAAACCAGCGGACTTTGGGCTACGCGACGGGAGTGAGTGCCCACGCTGCAATCTGGAGCTCTCTAGCTGTAAGAAGCACGGAGGCGAGGAGGTTTCTCTTGCTTCTTGTGCTCCCGTGGAGTCTGGGGAGCGGAGGCCGGCGACGACACGACCAGGGTTAATGCTTACAATCCCACCGGGCCTAAACGTGCAGGCCCTCACATCCGTCTCATAGCATGTGCCGAGGTCGTTAGAGGAAGCTGAATGGCTGTTTCATTGTTCTTGCTATTGGTGCATACGTTTCAAATGAAGGGATACATATTTAAATGGGGAAAATCACACGGATGGAGGAATTTGAAATGAAACACAAAAGCTGAGTTCTAGTATTAGTTAAGCCAACACCCGTGACTACATTGGTGGGTGTTGTCAATCCATTGTATCGCAAAAACATATCATTCTCCAGATTTCTTGAAATGAATCGATTAAGTGTGCAATGTTTATTATTCTGGGTGATTCATGTGCTGGCTGTCCTAACAAAATGTTTTAGTGACATCTTAAACATTTTGTTTTGAACACATTTTGATGATTATCAGGATAATATTGGGAATCTCAATTATTTGGGCATGATATTGGAGATATGAAATGTTCATAATGTTCCATATAGCTGCCATGTTGTTGAACTTGAACTTTGAGTAGTTTCTATTCATTTCTCTATAGGTTTAAAAAAAATGATTTGAAGTAGTGTTGAATATATGAAGGCTGATGGCTGAATGCAGAGAGATGTGGTTGAACAAACAAAGAGTTAAGGTTAGACAATTTAAATGACATGCATTTTCATGTTGTATGCATATGGATGGAAACGTTCTCACGATCTCTGCGTACTGGGACATTTTGAGCAATGTTGCGAATCAATGAGCAGGACGGTGTTTCAAATATTGATATTTCTTCTAGTACATTTTCAGCAAATTGAATTAGCTCACATTTTTGTCACACTGGAAAAGATGTTTAGCTTTTTATTTTTACCCCTCTGATATTTTAAGTCTCAATTAAGTGGTACAACTTTTAATGCAACATGAAAAACCAGTTTGACAATTACAGATGAGGGTATATGAGCACGGAAAATGGCTTTGAATGCATCTCCTTCTCTTTTTCTCAGATTTGCTGGAAAATGATATATTATATTAATAATGAACAAAGTGCTGTTAAAAGTGATCCTCCTTTTATGTGAAGTCTGCAGCAATTTCCCCCTTTTTTAACAAGAACACATCTTAGAAAATTTCCTCTGAATGTCTCTCTGAGATGGAAGTCCCCCCCCCCCCCCCCCCCCCCCCATCCTCACACACAGGTATTTAAAGCTCCAGCTTCCATGTTTAGGTGGCTGTGATGTAACTGTTGGGATTTCAAATGTAATTCTGGTGTCGAGTAGGGACCGCTCTTGTAAATGTTTGATGAACGACGAGGCACTCTGCTCGGACCGCCCAGACGTTTCCAGGGCTGCCCGCGGTGGAAAGGGCTTTTTACAGAGTCTCCCGGTCTCTATCAAGGCCAGGTGGGAGCCCGGGGGTGCACATGAATCAGAAGGAGGTTACCATATCCACGGAAATGTGTGCACTTCTGCCAGCACACACACACACACACACACACACACACACACACACACACACACACACACACACACACACACACACACACATGCGTCCTGTCTTTCATACACTCCTTGCTCTGTCTTCTTCTTCCCTTCTCTCACCCCCTGCCTCCACTCATTCCCCTTTGGGAGCATACCGAGTACTCTATTACTTTTTATTGGACATTTATCCCACTTGGCGGGCGAAGTCGCCCACTTCTCACTCCGGCACAATCTCTCAGGCTTCCTGCCAGTCACAAACACAGCCCTGATGTGACTAGACCCGATTCTATCGCTTATTATCATTTATTTAAGGTCTCAGAGCCGGGGAAGAGCCGGTGGGCGTGCCTTGACAACGAGGCAGCCGATTGTGGCGTTTTACCATCTGGGCCACACTGCGATCAGCACAAACACGAGCGCCTGATCCAGATACATCACTCGCCATCAATGGCTTCAAGACACTCGCTGCTTGTTATAGAGGACGGGACGGGCGACAGAACGCTCACCCCGCAGCTAACATGATACCAGGAGCCCCCCCCCCCCTCGCTCTCCCCCCTCCGTCTCTCCCTCTCTCTGTCAACAGATCACGATATAGACAAAGTGATCCTCTGAATAATCAAAGTCACACTCTGCAGGCTTGGACGTTTGTTGTGGCTCTTATTTCATGGTGCACGATGGCAATTCTTTGAAAGGTGCTAAATAAATACCTGTTATTATTTTTATTAGTAATATTACTATTATTATTAGTATTATTATTATTAGCATTAGTATTAGTATTACTATTAAATTAATGTCATTCCTTAAAGATGGTAAGAGTTCTCCTGCAGCAGATTTAATCTGTTTTATCTTTTATCTGCACGGTCTGTGGCTTAAAACCAACAACACTTGAACCCATTTCCATCTCTGTCATGTGAGAGGAATGTGATTATTTCCTCTCCATAAATACATTTAGTTCAAATACCCATTTGGACGTGTGATAATGGTTAGGTGACGAGCAGCTCTTGTGGCTGTGCAGTTTATTTGGTAAGTAGCATGACATTATTAAAGTGCACCAAAACCTGGAACCTGGAATATGAAAGGTTTTATTCTGGAGGACTTGTAAAGGGTTTTATTTGTTGTTGTGTTCTGTTTAGTGCTTTTGCATTAATCTTTACACTTTGCTTTATATCGATGATCTTAACATCTGCAGGAACAAATGGAAGTAATCCTAAAAATGTGTTTTCATACAAACGTCACTATCATCACTTCAATGTCTTCACTTGGGACTAGGGAAGCACCGATTCCAATGTTTTCAGTCCTGATACTGATGCTGAGGTCCAGGCTTCACTTAAACACACAAAATGTAGCAAATAGAAACATAGATTGGAATGTACTGAATTATTATTATGCATTGTTAAATTAGTAAATCTCACAATTTGGTGAGAAAAAACAGGAATTACAATTCAAGTGTCAACCTTTAATGTAGCATCAAGTTGGTTTTAAGTTCAACAGGAATTCAAATTCCAGTATAGAGCATATAAACACCGTCATGGATCCAGCTACTTTAGTACGGCCTGATATGGGATCAGTATCGGTGCATCTTTTTTTAGAACGTCTCTGTTGGCCAGGCCAGCTTCTGGTGGAAATATAAATGATGCGTTTGCCTCGTGGGTAGTGTAGTGAGTAGCCTGGGCTTCAGGAGAAAGAAGAATGGGAACTAAAAGGCAGGAAAAGGCTGGTTCAGTTACATCAATGAGGAAATCTTCTCTTGTTTAATCGTCTTGTGCATGTCCCCTGACTTTAAGAATAATCCTTAAATTGGTGACACACTGTTTTACTTGAAGGTGTTTCCCATCAATGTGGCTCCTGTCATTGAATATAGTTCTACATTTTATTCGTGTAGTGTCTTTTGATGTGGTGTAAACCCCGTCGGCTGCTCCACAACAGTAGATTTTGGGGTAATGTGTCCCGCTGGCGTATGCACTCATTTTATTGAGTTTTTCTGGGTTAGCTCTATGAAAGCTTAATAGGGTTTTAATGTAAGATTTGGCAGGAGTACAAGCTGAGTGGGCGAGTGAAGGGTTCACATTGGTCCCTTTGGGTGTTGTCCGCCCGGTCCCTGTCCTCCTGGCTTCCCCGCTCCTGAGACCTGGACACTGTAAGCAAATGAGTTAACGCCACAATGGCCCGGTACTGACGCGACAGGCAGGGTTTCCCTTCACTGAGCCCGAGCTGCTCCGCGGTTCCTTTCTTCTCCGGTCCCAGGCAGCTGTGACTTGTCATCCTTGTGTGCATATTTAATTCCTTCAGAGTCGTTTAACCGCAGAGTACCTCAGTGGTGCCGAACATCTGCTCTGCGAAGGGACTCTTCGGTGCATTTATCCCTCCCCATGCAAAGAGCAAAGACTGGAGTGTCATGTAAATTTGATGGTAAGACTCCACTGTTGTTACTGGCACCCAGGGAGTGCAAAAAAATTGAAAATAGGTTCTGTCTTCTGCTGTTTTCTCTGTATGTTTGAAATATAAATGGGCTTCACTTTAAGCTCCATGTTATAGTCTGTTTAATGCTGCTTCCTCGATGACTGGCTGAAATGGCTTCTCTAAATCAAGACAGAAGAGGATTAAGCAAGTTGTCAGGGTCAGTAAGGGGAGCTAATCAGGCCAGGTGTAATAATATAATAACTTTCTATACTTCCACTTTCTTTGTTGAAGAGCTGCAATGATTTAGTTTACAATGTGTCTCTTTGTTTTCTTGTTTTTTCAGAAACCTGCTGGACAGAGACACTTTCTCCAAGTCTGATCCAAGTAAGCTTGTCTCACACACACACACACACACACACACACACACACACACACACACACACACACACACACACACACACACACACACACACACACACACACACACACACACACGTACACACACATTTGAAATATCCACAGACAAACATCCACCACATGCAGGAGACAGATTTGAACAGCAGAACACAGGATTACACACACACACACACACACACACACACACACACACACACGTTCTGCCCGCCTGTGTGAATCAGTAGACATTTGCATATGTCGGGGGTCGTTTTCGTCACCGTTCTCTCTCTCGATGTGAGTGAGGGGAACCAGATCATCCTCGCACACAAACCAGCCACTTCCCTCATACAGATTAAAGGACACACACACACACACACACACGCCTTGCTCCCTTGACAGCAGGGGCTTAATTTGGCAACTGGTCCAGTGGTTTTTAAAGGCGTAGTCTGCAAACAGGACAGTAATTAGCCTTGATGGAGAAGCATAAAATGTGGGACTGAGGCTGTTTTTCCTGGTAAATATGCAATATGAGTGTTTGCATTCGGGACAATGGTTTTGTCTTGGCTGACATGCAAACACAAGAGCTGAATGTCAGACAGAGATTCATCCACATATGGATAACTGTTGATTACCAAACACTGGCATCATGTACATAATACCAAATGTATCACACAGCTGATCAGCCACAAACCCACCAGTATTGTCTAGGGCTGCCACTACCAATCAGCATAATCAATAAGGTTGATGCTAGAAATGCCTCAACTTCAAAGTTTTGAAATACACTCATAAAAAAGTCTAATTGGTAAAAGTCTGGTGACTGGGGCACGGGGGGAGAGCGGGTGCTGCTCATCAGCATGGAGGCCGCTGCCCACGCTGCACAGACACAGAGCGAGTGTGTTGTCACCATTTATTCTGCCTTGTGATGTGCATTAATTTCCCTTACAAACGGGTACAACAAGTCTATGTATGAACGGAGCATATTCTTGTTCTCTACTACAATATCTTCATTTGAGATTTCAGCAACGGTCTTGGAACCCAGCCAACTCACGAGCACGTGCACGTGCACACACAAGCTTGTAGATTGTAAAGTAGGTCTCTGCTGGTTTCTGTTGTGCCAGCTTTGTTTCTGTAATCAACACTCTGTTGAAAGGCCTCTAAAAATATATTGTTTTAAATGATGGGAGGAAAATACAGTCATCGTGACACGATACAGTGAACTATATACTATATACATAATGTTGGAATCATTATGTCTCGTCTTTTAACACCAAACAAATGTTGAATATATTTCACCTGTGTAATTGTGACACATAATGTCAGCATTGCACCTGCTCAAAAGTGATGGATTTAAATTGAAATAAACAGGATTGTGTATGAAAACGAAATATTCCAACTTTATGGGCAACATTTTTCTTCTTTTTTTACTCTCTAGTCACCTGGGGTTTGGTTACCATGCACCCGTGTTTCCCTCCCTCAAATATTGGGCACTTTGCCACCTGGAAGTCGTGCAGTGAACCCGATGGTGTTGTTAGTGTTGGCCGCTGTGCGTGAACCTGTGATTGAGGAGCTCCCAGAATGGGGGATTGGACCTTTAAGTGTCAGACGGTGGGAGAGGAGAATGAGCATCCCTGCCCGGCCCAACATTCATGCAAGGAGGCACTTGTGCTGCGTCCATGTCTCTGCTCTGCTGACAGCACTGGCCCCAGTCACACAGCATTAGACTGCCTCAGCAGAGCCCCCCCCCCCCCCCCCCCCCTGCCACACACACACACACACACACACACACACATCCAGGGCCTTAGGCAGGCCTACGCACCATATTCATATTAGCTTATAAAGCTGGACAACAGTGTTTGTGTGTTTTAGCCACTGTGGGGATGTGAATGTGCCTTGATCAGTTTGCTTCAGCAGGTTGGGAAAGGGCATTTGCAAGACGGGGACATGGCACCGTCGGTAGCTCCTACATTTGAAGCAGAAATGGTGTTAGTGGTGCTGCGTTCAGGCTCCACATTGTGAACCCGATGCATCGATGCATGGGAAGACGTGAAAAAGCACCGCTACAGATGGCAAGGATGCACCACCTTATACGGGCGTACACACACACAGAGTAACGCAGGGACCATGTTTCATCCGTTGCTTCATCATTGCCAGATTGAAGGATGAATGTACATTCACCCAGCTGACCCCGGCAAGCTGCACACCACCCACAATGCAACATGTGCAACCAAGGCACTTTACGCAGCGTAATCAGGAGCTTTTGGTTTCTTAAGTGTTTGAACACAAAAACAGCCTAATGTCACTTTTCAGCACGAGTATAGTTTTTTTTTTTAAAATAGTTTGACCTTTCGGGTTCGATGAGCCTCTCTCCTGTACATCAAATGTAAATTCATCCCCGATGCTTTTCTAAGTTCATCGTTTTAATTTTCTAAACAAACTTCAGGTTTGAACAAAGTGTCAAACATTCAGTTGATGAGTTAAGGGGTTTTCTTTACTCTTTGCGATGTAAATGTCACCATAAATCAGACATGAATGGTTTGCATGTCTCATTACTCCTGTAGTGGAAGCCTTGCTGACATTGCAATTTTTATATGGTTGTGTTAGTTTTAATGAGCCTTCATGGCCCATAGCAGAGCTTGGCATCATTTGGAAAAGAGTGGACAGGTCGCTCTTCGGGTCGAAATAATTCATGACTCACTAGAGGGTACAGCAGGGGTTCAGAGCGCTGACTGAAACCGTTAAAAAACTTGAGATCGAACTGCAGACCTCTCAGGCAGATCTGGTGAGCCTGGAGCAGGCTCACGTTGAGGAGGTGTCTCAATTAAAGGCGACAATCCAAGAAAAGGACGACTTGATGGAATACCAGAGGGAGGAGATCGCTGACTTGGAGGGAGCACACAAAGCTTTGCTTGACTACAGGAGGGAGACGCCACTCTCCACAGCAGAATAGCACAAGAATTGGGCAAAACTGTTCAAAATCGTGAAACCAGACTGCAGAACTTTCAGGTGGAGAGTTGGCAGTGGTGGAAATCGGTTCATGATTACCTGTTGAGAAATAAGAATACAACTCCTAACAGAGCTTTTAGTAATTTATTCTATAAAGAGTCCTAAACAGGCTAGCAGTCGCTACAGACAGACTGTAAACAGACAAAGTCTAATAAGTCAAAGCCCTCGCTAACAGGGTGTCCAAGCGGACCGCATCACCGACATACAGCTTCAGAGCAAACTATCTGGCCAGATAGGGGCAGACTCCTTAAGAGTCTGACCAAGTCTTCAGTCTTGAGAAGGGCTTTTTATACAGTAGTTTGTGATGTGTCATCAGAGAAGCAATGTTCTGTTGTTTGTGTAGACGGAGAACTTTGTCCAGAATGTGGTGTTTGAACCACTCATCAGTGTCCATAGATCCATATTGACTTGCCAGCTGTTCTAAACCACTAAAGGAAAAATTCCCATCACATTGGCTACTGGGATTGTGAACCATCAGGTGGAGTTATTTGTGCAGGAACGGGAGTATACTAATGGAATTTCGGCACTGAATGAAGATAAGAAGAAGCTGGAAGAAGAACTTCACGTCGGTGAAGGTAAAGGCGTGGTTAAGAAAAAAAGCCAGTCCGTTGCGGTCCGTCCGTCGCAGATCCATTGCAGATGAAAACACTTCTGCTTGTGGGCTAGTTTGACCAACATTTGTAGATGGTGGGTTGGAGAAGAGTTTTCAATATGGACCCTCCCACTTTTACTGTCAGAGAGAAGTCAGCGCATCTGTCCACTCTCCACTATTTTCAGTTTCAGTTGTGAATCGGTTAATTTCGGCATTTCAGTCCCTTGTGACGCTGGTTCCCCGTTTTACACAGTGTGACTGGTCATCAAGCTGCAATGTAATTAATCCCCATGATGTTGATTTCTGTCACTTGAGGAAATGAGCTCTAAATAGAAGCTGAGCTCAAGTTGTTAGGACTTGTTATTATCAATGGGAAAGAAAATAATATGCAAGGAATAATCCACAACGGGGATGTCGTTTATTGGAGAATGTTCTTTGACTACAGTTGTCCTCTCCACCAGCCGTGGCGTTATGGGTGCCTACTCGCCCTCAGCCCACCCATTAATATGTTATCATCTTCTTGTAAAAAAAAACTAATACTGGACCTCAAATTCAAAAAGATTGCTATGACATAGATCCATTTAATCGCTGCGTGCCATCAGAGAATCAGTATATTTTTTTAAGAACTTGACTTGTTACGGGTGGATCGCTTCACTGGAATAATATGCAATTAATAATCACTGTATGTTTGCATCAGGGTGCAAGGGAAATCACTGAAACTAGTTGAAGCCATTTTGCAGCCTTGTCGTGGTCCCCGTGGATCCTCTATGAGCCAGGCAGACCTTCTTAGTGGTTACTTGGCACGCAACGTGAGCTCCCAGGCTCATGTCTGTGGGTTTTTCTTCTTTTCCTTTCTGTTTTAGTGCTGTCGTGCGACCGGAGAGGACAAGGACACACAGAGGTTGTTGCTGTTGTGGCCTTTTAGCGATCATTGTTGCTCAGGTGGAATGGGTCGGAAACCAGCTGCTCTGCCTTCATCACAACGTGTGTTTTTAAAGATTATCCCCAAAGGACGGGGCTCAGATTACAGAAGTAAACAGCAACCGCATTAAAACAGAGCAGCTTGAGGTTTGTCCGTCTAGATATTTCTTTAAAAGTGAAGGGACAGTGAGAGAATTATGAAATACATCCATCCATCCATCCATTTTCTACCACTTATCCTGTATTCAGGGTCACGGGGGGGCTGGAGCCGATCCCAGCTATCATTGGGCGAAGGCAGGGTTCACCCTGGACAGGACGCCAGTCTATCACAGGGCCGACATGTAGAGACAAACAACCATTCGCACTCACATTCACACCTACGGGACATTTAGAGTCACCAATAAACCTATCCCCATCCTGCATGTCTTTGGACTGTGGGAGGAAGCCGGAGAACCCGGAGAGAACCCACGCTTACACGGGGAGAACATGCAAACTCCACACAGAAGGAACACGGGCCGACCCGGGAATCGAACCCAGGACCCTCTTGCTGTGAGGCGAGAGTGCTACCCACTACACCACCGTGCAGCCCTCCTATGAAATACATGCAAAGTGCAAATTGCTTCATTACTTAACATGGTTACTTTAATGTATCCAGCTTGATTGGTTGCATCCACTATTTGATAACAGCCTTCCTAAGTAATAACCAGCTCATTTCAAAATGGCCCTGATTGTAACAGCAGTTTGTGGACGATGCACTTTTTTTTCATCAGCTGTTAATCATTCGTGGGTGCATTATGATTACTGATATTGATCTTCATTTTTTTACTATCCGACTGCAACCTATTACTGATTATTAATTATTGTTTATGCTTTATTCTCCAAGACTATGTAGCCTATCCTGCAGTCATTTAATGTTGTGTAAATCCTACTTATTGTAGGTTATAACTAAGTTTGAATTTAAGATTGTTGGTGCAAAGAGCTCATAGAAAATCCCCTTCACCAAATAAACATAGAACCTTTTATTTAATCTGGTAATCTCAATTGAAATCAACATCTCTTTTGCAAGAGAGTCCTTAGTCAGCAGACGACCTATTGTGTTGATTTTTGGCATGAATTTGTTGTTTTAATTTTAAAGAGTTTAACTATATCATGTCTGACTTCAGCATGTTACCAGTTTAAACACATATCTGAGTGTGTGCTCCCGGGGCTTTCAGAGTTGTGAGTCCCTGCCATGTGACAGATGTGTGTGAATACAGTGAAGGCTGCTAGAATGCAAATAAATGTCATTTTAGTGCCAGCTGATTGACTGGCTGTGTTTTCACTAGCAGTCCCTAATCAAAAAACACTCCAAGATTCCCGCGGACAGACGCTCGAATGTCAATAATTCTCTTCCTCCACCCACACAAACACTCGCTAACCCCATCCCCCCCTCCCTCCCTCCTCTCATCCTCTCTGAAATACCATCATGCTGGAAGGCAAAGTTCTAGTGACATTTAATTAGGGAGTTTTCCTCTCATGTGGGGGTCCAGGGAAAGAACACGCTCTCAGCTGACTTCTCAGCGTTGTTAAATGCTCTTCAATCAATCTAACCCTCTCTTGTTTCTCTGCCCTCCCCTCTTTCTAATTCAACAGTTTGTGTGCTGTACACTCAAGGAATAGCCAACAGGGAATGGAGAGAGGTGAGTACAGGGGTGGGAGAATTATTATAAATGTATACATTTTTATATATCTCATTATTTAGAATCATTTAGAACCAGTGAAAGTCTATGGGGCTCATATTGCAGCCTTCTCAGCATCTCGGAGGTGAGACTCGGGTCCTTCGGTGTTCAAATGATGTTTTCTTATGTCGGTAGATTGCATTTTGGAGCATGTCTAATTACCCTCGGGGCTTTTTCAGACCAGGAGCCTGTTTCACAAAAAGTGATTTGTAAGCGCTGCTGCAGAACGCAGACATGAACATGGAAAAGCTCCATATTTCACAAAAAGCTTGCAAATTGCAGATTCATTTTTGAGTCCTACAAGATAACAAGCATTGTTTGAACATGCCGAAATGGACGAGAGAAAGTGTTCTGCAAATTGCAGTTTGCGTGCTGCAAATTGTGTGAAAAGTGCCCCCGGGTCTCATTTTCTTTCCGTAAAAAGATCTTTGGAAGCGTTGGCTAGTCGTTCCATGGCTCCATTTTTGATATCCTGCTGGCATGCCTCGCCGGCATCCACTCTGAAATTGACCAACTAAAAGTAAGCAACTTATTCAGCATATCAAATAATCACACCGCTGGTGCAAACCCTGTCAAGCTGCGAAGTCCTCTTCTAGAAAACACAAAATCACTTCAGAGACGTGACTCAATGTGTAAATGATCAGCTTCAGGTGAACTTTAAACATTGTTGTGGGCATTTAAAATGTAGCATATTGGTATGTTGTTGTTTTTTTTAAATATTGGCAATGTAGTTTGTTGACTTTGATGAAATGTTTTGGCAGCCAGTGATCTAACATTACCTGTCTCATTTATCTTCCAGTTCGGCAGGACGGAAGTCATAGATAACACCCTCAACCCCGACTTTGTCCGCAAGTTCATCCTCGACTATTTCTTTGAGGAGAGGCAGAATCTACGCTTTGACCTGTGAGTTCACAATTGACTTATGCGTGTTGGTGTGTGCGTGTGTTGTGCAGGCGTGTGTGTGTGTGTGTTGTGCAGGCGTGTGTGTGTGTGTGTGTTGTGCAGGCGTGGGTGTGTGTGTGTGTGTGTGTGTGTGTTGTGCAGGCGTGGGTGTGTGTGTGTGTGTGCGTGTGTGTGTGTGTGTGTGTGTGTGTGTGTGTGTGTTGTGCAGGCGTGGGTGCCGCTCTGTGTGGAGCAACATTGAGCGAAGACTGAAATATTGATGTCTGTGCAGAGGGAGATGTACAAGTCTTCGCCCTTTTAAATGGAAAGACAAGTTTTCATGCCACCTTTTTTTCCCACCGGCGTTTCCATTTGAATTCATCCCATTCATACAATGCTTTGAGACAAAATAGGGCCGTGTGCACACGGTGAATCATACGCCCGCCATTATGTGATTTTCAATATTGTTCATTCCACCTCGGTCATCCATTGAAAAGACACGTTTGTGCTCACTGTATGTTAATGGCATCATCGAGCAAACGGTTACATAACCTGAAAAACAGTCAGTGACCCTGATGTCAAGTGTATTATATATTTTTTTGAATAGATTTTGTATGAATTTGAATCATGCTTCGGGATTCTGTGCTTTCAACGGCAGATGCAGGCGATTGCCCGGCCTTAATCCTTTTAGACCTAAGTCTGGCTTTTGACACAGTTGATCATACAATTTTAATTGACTGCCTTAAGCACCGGGTGGGTTTGTCTGGGTCAGCACACAGCTTACTGCTCACACAGAACCTACTCTGTAAAATCAGAAGAATCTTCAATTTTACCACAAGTTACCACAGTGGGACAATGATAAACACCTTTTAGGGTCCCTCGTGCTCATTTCCAGGCCCCATCACACAGTATTTGTACTTTTCAAGATCACAGTTTCGTGAGAGACATGTCAAAGAATTAATGATTTATATCAAATAGTTACACGGTGAGATTTACCAGAAAATGTTCTGCTCCTTTGAAGAATTTAACCAGCAGCAAGCATTTTGTGAATGAAGATGAAATCAATACCAAAAATACCCCAGATAATGTCAGAGGTTAGTAATGTAAAGTTGTTGCTCAGCTCTTTTTTCCCTCCTAAAAATTATGTTCCCATACAACAAAATTGCATTGTTCATTGGTTGGAATGTGTTTTCTCTGTCTGCGTGGGGAAAAGAATGGATGGGTCAAACACAGGACTTTAACCCAGGAGACTGTTCTGCGTGTCTCATAGGGAACACATGCATCTTGAGTTTAGTTGCCTTGACCTGAATGTGTTGCAAGTGATTGAATGATGGACACTTTCCTGTTTGGTTCATTCAGTGTCAACAGTTTATTTTGAGTCACATGGCTGTTCAAAGATCATTTCCTCATATTTCCTCATGTAGCCCCAAACCTTGAGCCGACCAAGTAATTATGATAATCTGTGTTTTTCCACTGTATTTTCCAATGATGGTTCATGAAATATGGAATGGCTGTTTTGTTTGTTTACTTGTTGGCCTGTCAGCGGCGCCGCATGCTGCCTGCACGCTGTGGGAGGTCACGGGGAAGATCAAGGAGAGGGGCTACTGTTACTCGTGTAGCTGCGTACGTGTGTTGTGTTTAGGTTGTCTACACAGTGTGTGTCAGATCAAGTCTGTACCTTCAGGCATGTAAACATGTCTCACATTTCTGAGTTTGTCTTCAAACTTTGGTTATTGTGTGTGTGTGTGTGTGTGTGTGCATATGTTTTAATATGTGTGTCTCTTTACTGTGTATTTAACCGTCTGCATACCGGTATATTCCTGTCTGCTAGACAAGTGAAGTTCAGGCTTGTTCTGGAGTATCATGCAAGATGTTTAACGCTGTGGATAGAGGGGATGGAGGATGATGGAGTGTGTGTGTGTGTGTGTGTGTGTGTGTGTGTGTGTGTGCCTGCCGACTCCCTGTAGGGCCCGTTGTGAGTTTGTGAGTGGGTGAGCACCAGACCCCTCTTACTCTCCGCTGGGCTGAGGGCCCTACAACCACTCGTAGCGTGGACATGGCTACCCCCCCCAACCCCCCGCCTCATGTCTGTCCTGAGGTCTGGAAGTCTTTTCCTGTAGCTCCTGCTGCTCCCTCCAGCCCTCTGTGACCTCCACCTCCCTCACCCCCACTCAGTGCTTCACAGCCAGACAGCTCCCCGCCAACCGCCAGCATAGCTGCTGCTGCTGAGCCATCCCATGCTCTCTTTACCCGGAGACCCCAAAGCCACGACACACTTTGCTTCCTCTGCTGCTTTCCACGCCTGGAAATCCTGTTAACCCACCCATCTCACTGCCGGCCATGTTCACAGTGCTCACTGAAGCCAGTGGAAGCCCCCCGGGGATGGTTGTCCAATCAAATGTGGCAAATTGGATCAGATCTAAAAAAAAAAGGGGGGGAAAAGGAAAAGGAAAAAAGACGAGAAGTAAGATCTTTCTTCCAGATCAGAACATATTTTGGGAACAACATGTTGCTGGTTATGTACATGTACTTTATCGTGTCTACATGTTGGACTGGAGCTAGAACCTAACAACGCAGCTAGAGTACAAAAGACTGTAGTTTTACATTCAAATGTAATTGTGAAAGCATTTAATGTAATAGAAGAAGTCAGTCTTGAATAGAATGCAGTGTTATTGCAGAATCAGTTCATGCTATAAATCGTATAAAATGAAGAAATATGTATGTTTCTCATTTTATCTTTAAACGAGATGGGATCACAACTTACCTTGTATTTTTCCCTGTTTTTTTTTTCAACATTTGGCATTATTTTTCATCTAAAGCGTCAGTTAGTTCTCCAAACAGCTACATGGCCTAAACATATGGAGGGCATCGTTCCCTTCCTTGTTATTACAGTGTTTTTAAAAGAAAAAATACCATTTTCAGGTTAATCCCCCAGGGCCAATAACAGCACCGAATGTGCTGCTAAAACATGCGTGCTGCATGTAAGCGGGAACGGAGGCTTTGTGAGGTTTTCATACAGCCGTTAGGAGACGGAGCTCAAGTGTCAGCGTGCTGTCGTCTGTTGTTTGCCTGCTTCTCCGGCCCCGTTTGTTTGTGTGCCATCATTAGTCATCATTGCTCAGTTCAAACAGAGCTCTGAGCAGCCCCCCCTCCCCCTCCCCCCCACGCAACACAGGCCGCACAGGACCACGAGAAACCCTGTCTGGCCCAGTGCCGCTGCACAGTGATGTCATCCACACACAGCAAATGTGCACTCACGAGGCGCCGTGGGACATGCACTCCTGCACACACCCTCGTGTGTGTGTTTGTAGGTGTGTGGGTGTGTGTTTGTGTGTGTGTGTGTGTGTGTGTGTGGGCGGTGCAGCTAAATCCTCACATTCTTCTTGTGAATTTGCAATCCATCTATCATTTGGTCATACTGATGGTCAGTTCTGTCGTTTAGTATGATTTAATCTCCACGTGCAGCATGTTGTACATGGTGTGTCCGTGTGTCCGTGCAGGGAGAGGGATCCCTCCTCTGTCGCTCTGCTGGAGGTTTCTTCCCCTTTTTGTGAGGACTTCCTTCTCCACATCACGGGTCTAAGGCTGTCGGGGCTGTATTGATGAAAGTTAAAGTTACTTGACTTGACTACGGGTACATACATGTCAGTATGTTTCTCCCTGCCTCCCTCCTTGAGTCTCATTATTAAATAAGATGCCATGAATCATTTATGAACATTTGGGAGTGACGGAGGCAACGGGCGAATAGAACATGAAGCGCACCTGTGCATTTTGCTTCCAGCACGTTGCATAATGGCAGCATGTTTCATTGCTCTTATGGAATTACATTAGTTTAACATCGCTGCATTGGACCCCCCCCCCCCCCATAGTGACACACAGCGTATCCCTGTTTTGTCTGCAGGCGCCTTATCGTACATGGCATGCTGTCTGTAGAAAGAAACGCTGTGGCTCTGCCTTTTACACACTCCGCTGCACACACACACACACACACACACACCTGAGACTCCCAGGAAGGGGAAAGTGACGGGTTATGGGGAGTAAATGAAGCTGGATAAATTGCTCTCCGGAGGTGCGAGTGGATCACGCGGTGTTACTTCTGATTTTGAATTGATTCTCCTGCAGAAGATGGACAAGTGTGTGAGGTGGAGAGAAGCTACGACTGTGTCTTGGTATTTTGTCAGTCCAGCAGTGCTGTCATGTGGGAGTCACGTATCCTTACACACATACGTCGATTCCAGTCCGCATGCTGAGGTTTCCTTGGGCAAGATACTAAACCCCGAACCCTGAACGCCGAATAGATTAGATCCCGAATGCAATGTGTATGAATGTGTGTGTGTGTGTGTGTGTGTGTGTGTGTGTGTGTGTGTGTGTGTGAAGGTAGTGTAAAGCATCTTGAATGGTCAAAAACACTATAAAAAGTGCTGGTGCAGGTCAGGGGCGATTCTAGAATCAGAGCTTTAGGGGTGCACCCTTCCAACCATCCATCCAACCATCCATCCACCCACCATCCATCCAACCATCCATCCATCCACCCACCATCCATCCATTTCACCATGTTTTGGGAATAAAATATGATATAGATCAGGCTTTAAATGATTCAGACCCCTCTGTAAACACCTTTAGAATTAGATAGGAAGTAAACTGTATGTAACGAGCTGCTGAAGGGGAGATTTCTGACCGCTTGAGAGAAGACAGCCTTTAAAGGTATGAAATTATACAATTATATACATTTTGAAAATATGAACCCGAAGATATCACCATGAAACTTCCCCAGTTGATCATTTACATTAATACGACGATACAAGTTTTTGTGTTGTTTTCACTCGTCTAGAAACATAACAGGACACAATCTCAAAAATGACCAGAGCATGAGAACCAGAGGTGTCTTTTCTCTCACTTTCTTTTTTCAGTCTGCTACTAAAACATCCATACGGCTTATAATGCAAAATTTGAAAAAGGAAAATTCTGTGAAATGTAAAAATGATCACCTGACAGCCATTAACGATCCCGAGGCTACTAATATTGTTGTGCCCTCATGCGTGAAATCGGATCACTAAAGCTTTTGGTGGCATAATTACAAGCCCTACTTTAAACCCGAAGTGCTTCTCTCCAGTGATTAGCGGACAAGTGCGGCACATTAATGGTAGGTGAAGAGGGAGAGGAGCTTCTGTCATTGACTACTAATTTGTGTTTTTTGGCAGCCGTTCAGCCAAACACCTGCGGCTCATACCTCTCGTCTCTTCTCTTCTCCACAGGTACGATTTAGACTGCAAGAGCGACAATCTCTCCAAACACGTAAGTGTCTCCTTCACCTCAGCTGTTCAACAATCAGTCGTGCATTCATGGAGATGTTATACAGCCCAATGTTTACCCTTCCAGTACAATAGCAGCCTGATAGGAATCAGGGTGTCAGGTAAGAGTGCAGCCATAACAGGAACAATCCTGTTGGCATTTCTGGCCCATACCAAATACACTTACACTGTGTGTGTGTGTGTGTGTGTGTGTGTGTATTATATATATATGACGACGGCGTATTAGGGCCACTGTAGGAAAAAAAAAACGGAGTAGAGAGAGGTGGGCAATATTCTGAGACAAAAAGTTGCAAATTTGCTAGTTTATTACGATGCTAACAACCGGCATTTATGCCAGTTGATGTGACACACGTTGGGATGGATTAATTAGAAAGATAATAGTGGCATTCATGGGAAGTTAGCTGGCATAAATGCCGGTTGTTAGCATCGTAATAAACTAGAAAATTTGCAACTTTAAACTAGCAAATTTGTATATATTTATATATATATATATATATATATATATATATATATATATATATATATATATATATATATAATATATTCCTATCCATAGCAGTACAAGTTCGCACAGATCGTTAATCAGCTAATGAATGATGTACTAACACAATATTGGGACTCATGAGAGTACAGTTTTCCAACACCCTGATGATGGACTGCAGCTTAAAGTAGCTCACAGACACCACTCATCCTCTCTGAATAGTGTTTTCAGTGCCTTTCTTCAAGCTCGACCTCCTTTGATTTAAGCGACCAGCGTTTTCAGATTTCCGCGGCCCTTCAGCCCTTCAGCCCCGTCCTTCGCTCTCAGCTCAAACAGAAGCTCCAGCAGCACTCTGCTCCAGTTCTGCCTCTAACCTGGGCTCCGTCTCCACCTCCAGCCCTCCTCTTATTACCCGGCTTCAGCTTTGTTGCCAACTGCAGGCAGTTCTTTTCCTCGGCCCGGACCCCAGCGCGCCCTCGGGCCTCTTCTGGGAGCACCGAGCAATGAAAGCGTAGCGACTCACTCTCAGCATGAAGGCTGAGGACGCTTGGATGCGTCCTGTCGTTGCTGTGGATGTGTGGGATTGGAGATCTGGCACGCAGTGATGGCTCCATTGTCCGGGCACAGTCCATCCCCAGTCGCTCTAAATAACAGAAAATAAGACAGGACATGCACACAAGTACAGTATATCTCTTGGCAGCTTCCATGGCAGTGTCTGTGGACGCCTTCTTCCTCTCATCACAGCAGATGTTTTCCCCGTGCCATATGGTGTGCATATACCTTGTGCAGAAGATGCTGCAAGGGACGATGTGCAGAGATGGAGCGTATAGTGAAATCTAATTAAGGGCTCCTGTTTACGAGCAGAGGAAGTGTTGCTCTGTCATTCTGTCTGACGCTCGTCATGGCCCTCTGCACAGTCCTTTTTTATTGCTGTTCATTTTGGTGGTAAAATACAGCAATATTGTTCTGACAAACAGTAATCTCATTTCAAAGTCTTTATTCATTATTATTATAAACCCAGGGATTAGCAAAAAAATAAAAAAGCATCCATCAAGCAGGGAAATAGCTTCTTTGTTTGCAGGCAGTAATTAGGTAACGGCTGTGTTCTCCTGCACCACTATTCCAAAGCTGTCAGGAGTTTGTTGCCAACTTTTATTCCCACATTTATTAAATATTGCAACTAAAACAGCCTGTTAAATATGTTTGTGTGTGACGACAGTGATTTCCATCCTGGGGTTCAGGACTCCTCCAAGGCATCTCAAGATACAAATACATCTCCAAACTTTTTTCCTTGTGAAATACTGAGTGGTTTTGTTCCAAAGAAACAATCTCAGAAGTTTAGAGGGCATAAAACACTTTCAGGTGGAACTACTCCAAACCCAGACACAAAGAGTGTGTTATGAACTCTGCATAGCACCGGTTCCCTTGATAAAAAGACGATGGGGTTTTTTCTATTTGATTGGATTATTTAACTCTGTGGCAAACACATATGCCACACACTTATGATACGTAAACGTTTTGTTTTTGGCTACACATGAACTACACGTAGTTGCATGACTTCATTCAGCAAAAGATAAGCTGAAGATGCTGGGCACATTTTTAAAGGTGGACTAGACGCTGTGATGGTGTTTCGTAGGCTAGAGGGTTTTAAGATGCGTAGAAGCTTAAAAAATTCACTGCATTTTAATGTTTTTTAAGCTTGTGTTAATTGCAGACCTTATTTGAGTCATCTAAGGCCTTTCAAACATCCCATTGACTTTGAGATGAGGGAAGTGGACGTGCACTCATTTCCAGGTGTTAGGACTCATTCCTGCACCAATCTATTCTGTATGCATCCTATAACGAGGTGTTTTAGGTGGTTAGAAGCCGAAACAGCCTTTGTTGTTGTTGATTGGATTTCAGTCCTCACCTCCTAAAGGTTTGGGAAAAGCAGACTGCAAGAACAACAGTGGATGATGGGCTTCAACAGCTACAGAGATTTCCAAGGGACTACTTTCTGTGTTAAGCTTGAGTGTTTGAGAGGAGTCAGTGTGCAGGAGATGCTCTTTGTTTTCATGAAATGTTATTATGACAAATAGTTAGACTTTACCCTTTACAAATAGTGTGACATAGAGATATGTGTATATTAGATGCAGAATAGACCTCACTTGATCTTTTTTACTTGGATATCCTCCTAACCTTTTTCTTTCCCTCAGCCACCACCTGGCGTATTCATCTAAGGTGCCTCAGCCTCTAGTCTTAGATATCTGAGGCGTTGCAGGTGCTGGGCTGCGGTTTCCATCAAGCGGCATATTTTGTTAAAGAAAGGCCAGAGCATTTTTGTCATCTCTTTTTGTTTCAAGAGCTCGGCTGTGGGAGAAATTTGCTCAGCACCGGCAAAGATCTTTGGAGCAGCTTTCTGCCCGCCGGACTCAACATGGCTCATCTGTCAAGCACTTTTACATGCACGCGCACACACACACACACACACACACACACACACACACACACACACACACACACACACACACACACACACACACACACACGTATGCACAGGCGCTCACACACGTGCACACACAATCTGCTTGGGGAGGTCTCATAGCAGTGTGTGAACAATCCTCTCCTGCCTGTAAACAGACTTTCTACACCCCTCCCCTCCCTGTTCTGTGCTCTCCTTGGAGAGGCTCCTCCTCCCTGGTCCGAATCCTCTCTTATGGTCACCCTACAGTGGTCACCAAGGACACAGGATCCTCTGCATGCCAGGCGTAGCTGTCAGTGTGTGCTAAATATACATGGAAAACAGGAGGGAACCCCCCCAAAATGAAGATGAACATTGAATTCAGCAGAGAAAGAACTTGAAATACTTAAAAATATTACTGCTTTTATACAAATGACCTATGAGGTTGTTTTTTGGGGGGAGGGCAGTTTCATTGTCTAATAATGTCATGTTTGAATATATTTTCCCATCCTTAATGAATGTGTCTTTGTGCTCTTCCACACATGCAGGACTTCCTGGGCCAGGCGTTTGGCACGCTGGGCGAGATAGTCGGCTCCCTGGGAAGCCGCTTGGAAAAACCGTTGCTGTAAGTAGTATCGTGCAAACGCACAAACAGAGAAACACACTCACTGCCATTTTAGCAACACACACATAATTGGAAGCAAACGGGCAAAAGGCGTGTATTGCATTACGCTTATCAGAGAGGTATCATTAGGTGCCACAAAAAAGTGGTTTGGGCTCAGGTTGGGATTCTCATTCTGTTTCATTCAGCTGTATGAAATGAAAATCAGTACGTTACATCAAGATCACTTGCTGCTGTTTGTCTTTGAAGTGAAGCGAAGCAGGGGCATCATGAAAATGAGCCAAGATGTTGATGAAAGCGAACGCTGTCTCCATCAGCCAAATGAGATGAATAGTTAAACAGCAGCGCGGCCTAATGACGGTCTGTAAACATGTTGAGATGGTAAACAGCGTGTAGGGGAAAGGGACAGTTCACCCAAAGGGGGGATGTCAGTGGTGGGCTCCCAGCTCACTTTCTGAAGAAGCCTAAACCGAACTGAAGCCTCAACCCAAGCGTAAAGAATGAATCGGGGCATTTTCATCCAAGCAAATGTATGATTTTTGCTCTGTAATGTAACAAAATACATCTGTAGCCAGATCATGAAATATTTTTATCATTTCTTACATTATTTCTTTGGAAACGTCCTCCAGTGCGTAGGAAATCATCTCCAATATCAGCTAACTAATATCAACATCTTATTGGTGTTACTCAGATTACATTGAGACGTTTCTTCAAACTTGAGTGGCGTTCAGGGACACTAACTTTTAAAAGTGGCTGACGGGTGAGAAGTAGTACTGTAGTTCTGACAGTAACCATAATATTTAAATATCACTAATGCAACAAATATGAAAAATGTGTATTTTGGGGACGTTATGCACGTTATTGCTGTTTGCTGTCCCTCCTTTAATTTTAGATAATTAATTTGGCATTTTTGACTATAGCAGAAATGATGACTGTAGAGTATCCCTCTCATTGTTCAGTTTTATTATGTGCAATGTACGATGGTTTATTTAGTTCTATATTGTTCCGGACCCTGGAAGAACAGAGGCAGCTATGCTGCAGCTCACAAGGATCCTAAACAAACTAAACTTAATGTCGAACCCACGGTTGGAACCAAACGGGACTTTGAGTTCATGGAACAACAACCAAAGAATTCTCAAAATAGTTGCCAATGCAACGTTTACTGTTTAGCCCTTTGGTGAGAATAAAATATCAATAAAGTTCAGTTAGTAACATCAAGTATCAAAAACTATAAGTCGTGAGAAGACATCGTCTGATATAAAACAATATATCTCAGCTGATAATAAAAAAACAATTGAATAATTGACACACAGCTGATTTATGTTGGCTAAATTGGGCTGGTTTAGACTCAGTGGCAGGGGCTATTTTTTCTATTACACTGACACTTATACAGTGAAAGGAGGACTTTGAGGAGTGATGTTTTCGGAAACAGAAACAGAAAAAGACAAACTTTTTATCTGGGCTTTTTGCTGTTGTTTTTTTGTTCAGAATGCTCTTGTGTGTTTCATGGATATTTTGTTCAATGTAAGCAATACTGTAAAACTTTTTCTGTTCTATCATACTGTAAACAGTATTTCTACTGTATCTCCTCTAGTAAAAAGTAAAGGAAAGAAACTGATTTGCTTTTTACTGGAATGCTCTTGAATGTGAACATTACATGTAGACATACAGTTCCCAACCAAGAAATGTAGTGTAAAAACGGTGGATTGCATGTTTTGCATGCAAATACCTGTAAAACCGAAACATAAAAGTCTATGCAGTTTTTGTAATGTCAACAATAGCCAGTATTTTGAAACCTGGTGTACTTTGATTGACTGCATGTACCTTGTGAAGTAAAAACAAGTGTTATTCTTTGACAGAATAATTTCATTTTGAGTCAGATTTCCAGTGTTTTGGTAAAGTAGTAGTAAGTGCTTGTTAGCGATTGAAAAAAACCTTATATAAGATATAACGGAAAGACCTAACAGTTCTATCCGTTATATCATGATTCTTGCCTCGGAGCATATTCTTTTCTTCGTATCTGCCTGTTATTTTAGGTGAATGCAAAAGGTGCTACGGTTTTCATAGATATCTCTCTGTGTCGGTTCACACAAAGGAAGTCAACAGGTCCTGCGAAAACAGACTGTAGAGCAAATACATAGATAGCTATTTCCTCAACATGAACCACATTTATGAAGAGGGGATGCCCATTGCATTTCAATTGCTAACAAGCACTTACCCATACTTCAGATACTTTTTCTAAACTCTTAACACAGACTCACACCTACAAAACACAATTGGCCAAATGGATAATTTTCCTCTCAAAAACACATTTTGTTAAATATATACTAACTCTTCATTTCAAAATAGAACACATCTTTCTCTGCAGACACGAACTTTACCAAAACACTGGAAATCTGATTCAAAATGAAATTATTCTGTCAAAGAATAACACTTGTTTTTACTTCACAAGGTACATGGAGTCAATCAAAGTACACCAGGGGCCTGTACTACGAAGCGAGTTCAACATACCCAGGGTATCTTTCAGAGATCCAGCTTAAGTAACCCTAACAAAGGCAATCGGAGATAAGCGGTCACACGAAGCTGGTTATCAACTCGTTAACTCAACCCAGGGTTTACCTGTCTAACTATGAGCGCGTGCACATGAAAGAGGCGGCGTTTGCAGCATTTGACCAATCACAAACATGGATCAGTCGGCAGCGGAGCGGCGTATTTCACGTACGAGGAGCGAACCATAATCTTACAGAAATACGAAGAAGTTAAACATATAATACAGGCAAAAGGCAACAGTTTCATCTGCCAAATGCAGGAAGGACAGCTGGCAAAAACTTGCCGACTGTGTGAATGCGGAAGTCGTATTAATAGTATTATTAGTAGTATAATAGAATAAAAAAACATCGTCAGGGACAGAAAAAGGGTTTTGCCGGTCTCTGTACACTCTATAGTTCTCCTACGAGACCCTCTCACGATCCACCGAGCTTTTTTTTTTTTTATATCCGCGCACCAAGAGAGCTGATTGGTCAGTCGGCGGTGTGTTTCTCCACGTTGATCTCTTATCAGGAACATAACCTGCTCCGGAGCAGGTTAGCTCCACAGCGTAAGTTACCATGGCGATCTACCCCGGTAAGAAGTAAACCAGCGTCGTAGGACGGAAAACCCAGGGTTAACGCTTAAGTTACCTCGCTAAGCACAAATCCTGCTTCGTAGTACAGGCCCCAGGTTTCAAAATACTGGCTATTGTTGACATTACAAAAACTGCATAGACTTTTATGTTTTGGTTTTACAGGTATTTGCATGCAAAACATGCAATCCACCGTTTTTACACTACATTTCTTGGTTGGGAACTGTATGTCTACATGTAATGTTCACATTCAAAAGCATTCCAGTAAAAAGCAAATCAGTTTTTTTTTCAGGGGGGGGTTGGGGGGGGTGGGGAGGGGTGGGGGGAAGATTTCGTGGAATCGGGGTAGGTTTAGGTCGACGTGTGGGGGGGGGGCGATCGTCTGAGACACCGGAGTGTCGATATTTACTTGACCGCTAGAGGGCGCGCTATTTTGAAACGTAACATATGGTCGTAATTCGGTGCTTGACACACGACCTATGTGGTCGTTTTCTCGAGGAGGACAGTCTGCAAATAAAACAGCATTCATTTCCAAACGCAACACTGAAGCCTTCAGGTTAAAGATTTAAACCACACGTTCACAGAATAGCTTCTCAGTCCTTCTTTTCCCTGCAGAGGACATTCTGATGGCGGCTGCTGACAGGAAGCACTTTAGTTTTTCTGTGAACGTGTGGTTAAAACCTTTATGTGATATATTTCGGTAACTAGCTAATAAAAAGTGAAATCCCCCATAAAAGTATTTTTGACTAGACTGCTTTTTGTTGTTTAGTATTTTTAACATTTATTTGTTGTCAGTATTTAGTCAGGTATTATAGTTAGGCAGTTAGGGTTAAACAAGTGTCGTGAAAACAAGTGTTATTCTTTGACAGAATAATTTCATTTTGAGTCAGATTTCCAGTGTTTTGGTAAAGTTCGTGTGTACAGAGAAAGATGTGTTCTATTTTGAAATGAAGAGTTAGTAACACTGGTCTCAAACTCAACTAACCTGTGGACCGCTAAAGGTAGAGTCTGGGTGAGGCTGGGCCACTTCAAATATTCCACAAAAAAGATGGACCAATGTTAGTGGGTGCTGCTTATATTCAGGTCTACTCAATAGTCCAGAAAATTATGTTACAAGTGACCAACGTTGCTAATTTGTGTTGTTGTCACAAGCCTGTCGTTCCAGGGGCCGCAATTGGCCCGCGGGCCGCAAGTTTGAGACCCCTGTTCTAGACTTTCTTTATCTTTCTTTTTTCTCTTTCTCTTGCTTGCCCTTCTTTCCTTCCTCCTCTCCCTACTTGCTACCATATACTCCCCCCTTCACCACTCTTATTCTCCTCCTCTTCACTCATTTCCCAACTGTTGTGGCTGTCTCCTTCCATCTCTTTTCTCTCTTTCACACCCGCTTACAGAAAGCAGCGCTAGGGTACCGCTACCGGACCTACGGTATACAGGCCGTTGGCCGATGCGGAAGTTGAGTTTATCTAGCAAGGTCTGCTGTATACTCAGAAATTCTTGCCAATGCAGTATACATCCGGGAATGTAGAAGAGTGAAGTGTATAGGAAATAGTACAGTAGTAGTTTTTTGTGTAGTTAATAATAATAATTTGTTGCCAATTAACTAAATTAAATTAATAAATTAACTAAACTGTGGGGAAACGGGAGCACCTGGGGTAAACCCAAACATGGGAAAAGGAGGGAATGTAGAAGAGTGAAGTGTATAGGAAATAGGAAAGTTGTAGTTTTTTTTGTGTAGTTAGATAATTTGTTGCCAATTAACCCAACTAAACTGGGGAAACCGTAGCACACGGAGAAAACCCAAACATGAGAAGACCATGAAACCCATACTGTTTGTTCTGACCTGAACCAGAACCTGGCTGCTAATCATTCATGGTCTCCTGTAAGAAGGAAATGGAAACACAAAACAACATTTAAAGAAGACAGAGAGAAAAGGAGGGAATGTAGAAGAGTGAAGTGTATAGGAAATAGGAAAGTTGTAGTTTTTTTTGTGTAGTTAGATAATTTGTTGCCAATTAACCTAACTAAACTGGGGAAACCGTAGCACACGGAGAAAACCCAAACATGAGAAGACCATGAAACCCATACTGTTTGTTCTGACCTGAACCAGAACCTGGCTTCTAATCATTCATGGTCTCCTGAAAGAAGGAAATAGAAGAACAAGACAACATTTAAAGACAGAGAGAAAAAGAGGGAATGTTTTTTTGTGTGTAGTTTGATCATTTGTTGCCAATTAACCAAACTAAACTGGGGAAACCGGAGCACACGGAGAAACCCCATTCATACAGAGAGCATGGATCTCATTTAAGGCGTCTAGGGAATCAGCTTGATGGGCCGCCTTGACCCCTTCATGTTCTGGGGTAGCAATGTGGAAAATCTGGACTTTATCTCCCCATTCGTGGGCTGGTCTTTCAACGCCACTTTTATCCTCGGGGGTGCACCTCTGTTGGAAATCGGTGGGAACTTGGTTGGATGCAGATCAACCATAGAGTGGTGGATGCTGGACGCCTGCACTGCTGCAGAGGGACAAGTGCCCAATCTGGGCAATGACAGGTCAGCGGCAGAACCATTTCTCTTGGTGGTGTCTGGTCGTGGAGTCTGGTCTTTCATGACCGGCAATTTTTCGGCCACGGCCTCAGTTTGCATCTGGCGATTTCTCACCACTTGTGCTTTGCCGTCTTTATTCACCTTCTCCCAATTGTCCACCAAAGTCCGATTTTTTCCCACGTCCTCCGCATACTGTTTCTGGTCTTTCATGACCATTAATTTTTCGGCCACGGCCTCAGTTTGCATCTGGCGATTTCTCACCACTTGTGCTTTGCCGTCTTTATTCAACTTCTCCCAATTGTCCACCAAAGTCAGATTTTTTCCCACGTCCTCCGCATACTGTTTCTGGTCTTTCATGACTGTCAATTTTTCGGCCACGGCCTCAGTTTGCGTCTGGCGATTTCTCACCACTTGTGCTTTCCTGTCTTTGATCACCTTCTCCCAATTGTCCACCAAAGTCAGATTTTTTCCCACGTCCTCCGCATACTGTTTCTGGTCTTTCATGACTGTCAATTTTTCGGCCACGGCCTCAGTTTGCATCTGGCGATTTCTCACCACTTGTGCTTTGCCGTCTTTATTCATTTTCTCCCAATTGTCCACCAAAGTCAGATTTTTTCCCACGTTCTCCGCATACTGTTTCTGGTCTTTCATGACTGTCAATTTCTCGGCCACGGCCTCAGTTTGCATCTGGCGATTTCTCACCACTTGTGCTTTGCCGTCTTTATTCACCTTCTCCAAATTGTCCACCAAAGTCAGATTTTTTCCCACGTCCTCCGCATACTGTTTCTGGTCTTTCATGACTGTCAATTTTTCGGCCACGGCCTCAGTTTGCGTCTGGCGATTTCTCACCACTTGTGCTTTCCTGTCTTTGATCACCTTCTCCCAATTGTCCACCAAAGTCAGATTTTTTCCCACGTCCTCCGCATACTGTTTCTGGTCTTTCATGACTGTCAATTTCTCGGCCACGGCCTCAGTTTGCGTCTGGCGATTTCTCACCACTTGTGCTTTGCCATCTTTATTCATTTTCTCCCAATTGTCCACCAAAGTCAGATTTTTTCCCACGTTCTCCGCATACTGTTTCTGGTCTTTCATGACTGTCAATTTCTCGGCCACGGCCTCAGTTTGCATCTGGCGATTTCTCACCACTTTTGCTTTGCCGTCTTTATTCATCTTCTCCCAATTGTCCACCAAAGTCAGATTTTTTCCCACAATCTCCGCATACTGTTTCTGGTCTTTCATGACTGTCAATTTCTCGGCCACGGCCTCAGTTTGCGTCTGGCGATTTCTCACCACTTGTGCTTTGCTGTCTTTGATCACCTTCTCCCAATTGTCCACCAAAGTCAGATTTTTTCCCACGTCCTCCGCATACTGTTTCTGGTCTTTCATGACTGTCAATTTTTCGGCCATGGCCTCAGTTTGCGTCTGGCGATTTCTCACCACTTGTGCTTTCCTGTCTTTGATCACCTTCTCCCAATTGTCCACCAAAGTCAGATTTTTTCCCACGTCCTCCGCATACTGTTTCTGGTCTTTCATGACTGTCAATTTTTCGGCCACGGCCTTAGTTTGCATCTGGCGATTTCTCACCACTTGTGCTTTGCCGTCTTTATTCATCTTCTCCCAATTGTCCACCAAAGTCAGATTTTTTCCCACAATCTCCATATACTGTTTCTGGTCTTTCATGACTGTCAATTTCTCGGCCACGGCCTCAGTTTGCGTCTGGCGATTTCTCACCACTTGTGCTTTGCTGTCTTTGATCACCTTCTCCCAATTGTCCACCAAAGTCAGATTTTTTCCCACGTCCTCCGCATACTGTTTCTGGTCTTTCATGACTGTCAATTTCTCTGCCACGGCCTCAGTTTGCGTCTGGCGATTTCTCACCACTTGTGCTTTGCTGTCTTTGATCACCTTCTCCCAATTGTCCACCAAAGTCAGATTTTTTCCCACGTCCTCCGCATACTGTTTCTGGTCTTTCATGACTGTCAATTTTTCGGCCACGGCCTCAGTTTGCATCTGGCGATTTCTCACCACTTGTGCTTTGCCGTCTTTATTCATTTTCTCCCAATTGTCCACCAAAGTCAGATTTTTTCCCACGTTCTCCGCATACTGTTTCTGGTCTTTCATGACTGTCAATTTCTCGGCCACGGCCTCAGTTTGCGTCTGGCGATTTCTCACCACTTGTGCTTTGCCGTCTTTATTCATCTTCTCCCAATTGTCCACCAAAGTCAGATTTTTTCCCACAATCTCCGCATACTGTTTCTGGTCTTTCATGACTGTCAATTTCTCGGCCACGGCCTCAGTTTGCGTCTGGCGATTTCTCACCACTTGTGCTTTGCTGTCTTTGATCACCTTCTCCCAATTGTCCACCAAAGTCAGATTTTTTCCCACGTCCTCCGCATACTGTTTCTGGTCTTTCATGACTGTCAATTTTTCGGCCACGGCCTCAGTTTGCGTCTGGCGATTTCTCACCACTTGTGCTTTCCTGTCTTTGATCACCTTCTCCCAATTGTCCACCAAAGTCAGATTTTTTCCCACGTTCTCCGCATACTGTTTCTGGTCTTTCATGACTGTCAATTTCTCGGCCACGGCCTCAGTTTGCATCTGGCGATTTCTCACCACTTGTGCTTTGCCGTCTTTATTCACCTTCTCCAAATTGTCCACCAAAGTCAGATTTTTTCCCACGTCCTCCGCATACTGTTTCTGGTCTTTCATGACTGTCAATTTTTCGGCCACGGCCTCAGTTTGCGTCTGGCGATTTCTCACCACTTGTGCTTTCCTGTCTTTGATCACCTTCTCCCAATTGTCCACCAAAGTCAGATTTTTTCCCACGTCCTCCGCATACTGTTTCTGGTCTTTCATGACTGTCAATTTCTCGGCCACGGCCTCAGTTTGCGTCTGGCGATTTCTCACCACTTGTGCTTTGCCATCTTTATTCATTTTCTCCCAATTGTCCACCAAAGTCAGATTTTTTCCCACGTTCTCCGCATACTGTTTCTGGTCTTTCATGACTGTCAATTTCTCGGCCACGGCCTCAGTTTGCATCTGGCGATTTCTCACCACTTTTGCTTTGCCGTCTTTATTCATCTTCTCCCAATTGTCCACCAAAGTCAGATTTTTTCCCACAATCTCCGCATACTGTTTCTGGTCTTTCATGACTGTCAATTTCTCGGCCACGGCCTCAGTTTGCGTCTGGCGATTTCTCACCACTTGTGCTTTGCTGTCTTTGATCACCTTCTCCCAATTGTCCACCAAAGTCAGATTTTTTCCCACGTCCTCCGCATACTGTTTCTGGTCTTTCATGACTGTCAATTTTTCGGCCATGGCCTCAGTTTGCGTCTGGCGATTTCTCACCACTTGTGCTTTCCTGTCTTTGATCACCTTCTCCCAATTGTCCACCAAAGTCAGATTTTTTCCCACGTCCTCCGCATACTGTTTCTGGTCTTTCATGACTGTCAATTTTTCGGCCACGGCCTTAGTTTGCATCTGGCGATTTCTCACCACTTGTGCTTTGCCGTCTTTATTCATCTTCTCCCAATTGTCCACCAAAGTCAGATTTTTTCCCACAATCTCCATATACTGTTTCTGGTCTTTCATGACTGTCAATTTCTCGGCCACGGCCTCAGTTTGCGTCTGGCGATTTCTCACCACTTGTGCTTTGCTGTCTTTGATCACCTTCTCCCAATTGTCCACCAAAGTCAGATTTTTTCCCACGTCCTCCGCATACTGTTTCTGGTCTTTCATGACTGTCAATTTCTCTGCCACGGCCTCAGTTTGCGTCTGGCGATTTCTCACCACTTGTGCTTTGCTGTCTTTGATCACCTTCTCCCAATTGTCCACCAAAGTCAGATTTTTTCCCACGTCCTCCGCATACTGTTTCTGGTCTTTCATGACTGTCAATTTTTCGGCCACGGCCTCAGTTTGCATCTGGCGATTTCTCACCACTTGTGCTTTGCCGTCTTTATTCATTTTCTCCCAATTGTCCACCAAAGTCAGATTTTTTCCCACGTTCTCCGCATACTGTTTCTGGTCTTTCATGACTGTCAATTTCTCGGCCACGGCCTCAGTTTGCGTCTGGCGATTTCTCACCACTTGTGCTTTGCCGTCTTTATTCATCTTCTCCCAATTGTCCACCAAAGTCAGATTTTTTCCCACAATCTCCGCATACTGTTTCTGGTCTTTCATGACTGTCAATTTCTCGGCCACGGCCTCAGTTTGCGTCTGGCGATTTCTCACCACTTGTGCTTTGCTGTCTTTGATCACCTTCTCCCAATTGTCCACCAAAGTCAGATTTTTTCCCACGTCCTCCGCATACTGTTTCTGGTCTTTCATGACTGTCAATTTCTCTGCCACGGCCTCAGTTTGCGTCTGGCGATTTCTCACCACTTGTGCTTTGCTGTCTTTGATCACCTTCTCCCAATTGTCCACCAAAGTCAGATTTTTTCCCACGTCCTCCGCATACTGTTTCTGGTCTTTCATGACTGTCAATTTCTCTGCCACGGCCTCAGTTTGCGTCTGGCGATTTCTCACCACTTGTGCTTTGCTGTCTTTGATCACCTTCTCCCAATTGTCCACCAAAGTCAGATTTTTTCCCATGTTCTCCGCATACTGTTTCTGGTCTTTCATGACTGTCAATTTCTTGGCCACGGCCTCAGTTTGCGTCTGGCGATTTCTCACCACTTGTGCTTTGCTGTCTTTGATCACCTTCTCCCAATTGTCCACCAAAGTCAGATTTTTTCCCACGTTCTCCGCATACTGTTTCTGGTCTGAAATGACCGGCAATTTTTCGGCCACGGCCTCAGTTTGCATCTGGCGATTTCTCAGCACTTGTGCTTTGCCGTCTTTATTCATCTTCTCCCATTTGTTCTCGAAAATCAGAGTTTTTCCCTCGTCCTCCGCATACTGTTTCTGGTCTGTTATGACCGGCAATTTTTCGGCCACGGCCTCAGTTTGCATCTGGCGATTTCTCACCACTTGTGCTTTGCTGTCTTTGATCACCTTCTCCCATTTGTCCTCCAAAGTCAGATTTTTTCCCACGTCCTCCGCATACCGTTTCTGGTCTGTTATGACTGGCAAATTTTTGCAGAGGCCCTGGAGTATGACTTCCTCTTTCTTCAGTGCTTGTTTCTCTGCCTCTCTCTGCTGTTCCTTCTCCTTCGTTTGTTGAATGTGAAATTGGGCCACAGCCTGTTTATCCAGCTTTCTCTGAGCAGCTTTCTTCTGCTTCTGTTTCACCTGTCTGGAATTCTCCTGATCCACAACTACATTCTGGAGGGCACTGTTGAATTGTCTGACCTCGCTAGGCTGTTGATACCTCATTGCCTTGAGTCTGTGATGCACTCCCTGTCTGTCCTGTTCACCTGAGGTGGTGTTGTGTTGGGCATGACCATATGCCTGGTCAATGCCTTCCAAGTTTGCTCCAAAGCTCGGGGGCTTCATCTGGAGCTTTGAGTATTTGAACAGGTCTCTCTTGTAAATGAGACCCTGGGTCTCAATGAGATTTTACCTGTATAAATAAAGGTTAATAAAAAAAATAAAATAAAAGAATGTGTAAGACTGAAACAATGTTTTGTACCTTTGGCGTTGGAGCCTAGAAAAGTTGTGCCTCTCTGGTGAAGCCTTCAAGGAAATTGAAGAATTGCTGTTGATGTCAGCTGTAACGTTTTATTTATAGATTTTCTTTGTGACATCACTGATCACTTGGCTTTGATGGCTTTGATGGCTTTGATCCATAAACATTCTAAGGGTAACTAGGCAACCCCCCCCCCCCCCCCCCCCCACACACACACACACACACTCCACTTCCCCCCTCCTTAGTCCTTGGTTACCGTTGCTATGCACTTCTGGAATTCTGACCTTGTGAACTACTGACTTTGCACACAGGTGATGTCATAGAGATTTTATCAACCACAATGTTAATTTATGGATGGATGGAATAGACCAGATCAAGGGCGTTGCTGTTTGTCCACTAGATGGAATCCAAAGCTTTTCTTAAAAGAAAACCCTTTAGAGGGACCACCAGCTCCACATTACATTGGAACTATTTCACTTTGGAGTGTTTTCTTTGGAACCTATATTTACACACAAAAGGGTGTGGAGGGTAGACATCCATTTAACAATGCAATGGATCAACTGCTTACCTGTTTTCAAGCTTTTTAATATACTTGAACAGAAATTGCTGCTAGACGATATGTGAACCTCTTGAGCATTACAGAACTTAAGTTGTTTTTTTTAACCATTATTTTCTTTATTCTTATATGTTTTTATTTAATCAGAACCTATTAAGTAAGTAGTAGGCGATTTGATTCAAGGCCAATTTTCTTTTTTTGTAACGATTCGGTTCGATTCTGTAAACCAAGATTCAATTCAGTAACTTCCATCCATTTCCATTGTCTACCGCTTATCCTGTATTCAGGGTCGCGGGGGGGCTGGAGCCGATCCCGGCTGTCATTGTGCAAAGGCAGGGTACACCCTGGACAGGTCGCCAGTCGATCGCAGGGCCGACATGAAGAGACAAACAACCATTCACTCTCACATTCACACCTACGGGCAATTTAGAGTCATCAATTAACCTATCCCCATCCTGCATGTCTTTGGACTGTGGGAGGAAGCCGGAGAACCCGGAGAGAACCCACGCTTACACGGGGAGAACATACAAACTCCACACAGAAGGAGCCCGGGCCGACCCGGGAATCGAACCCGGGATCCTCTCACTGCGAGGCGACAGTGCTACCCACTACACCACCGTGCAGCCTCGATTCAGTAACTTGTAACCAAAATTCTATATCCATGAAATAAACATGCAATAATGCGAGTGAGACTATCTGTATTCTTCTGAAAGGTGAAAAAATAAACAGACCACAGAATTACTTATTTAACATATTTATTCTATAAAAAAAGTAGTCCTGCATAATATTTTATGCTGAATAAAAAAATGTAATGCTCAGTTATTTTTAAAATGTTTCAATAGACTACATGCTAGCAGGGGAGAGAGTGTCTTAAACGTATTAAAACATTAATCATAATTAAGAATCACTATTAAAATGATTAAATGCATTTATATCGATTATTGGTGAAGCCAAAACAATTCATTCTATTAATTTATTTTAGCAGATGGATTTAGTTGAATCGGAGGGACTGATAATCGATTCGTCGATATAGGTTATCGCGCTGGGTGTTACCTTAATGGATCTAATTACGTTTCTGACCAGTGACGTGCAGTCAAGGTAGGCAAGCTAGGCACTGCCTACCCTGCCAAATCAAACATAACATTTTTATTTCATTTAATAAATTTCTAATTGTATTTTTACCACTTATATTTGTGCTTTCTATATGTAATTTGTGTATTTATTCAATAGACGTGAGAAATGTAGCAGTTATGCAAAATCAAATACGAAAAGATGGTAGATGGTAAAAGATGCAGTGCTTTTAATGTCCATTCTTTGTGGACGGCAAGCAAAAAAAACATAAAAAATCACAACTCTTCTGTGCCTTAAGACGTAAATATGTTATGCCAGAAATCCTCTCTGTTATGTATCAAACAAGAACCAATTAAATCGAGATTTCACTGGACATTTCCGCAGCTGCCAACGCCATCACGCCAGCTACGATCGTTAATCGTCCAAACTGGATTTTATTTAAAAAAATAAAATAAAAATCATCGATAGAGGGAGGCCTACGCCAGCGTTGGACGGCCTACAGCAGCATAAGCGACAACAATTTGTCAGATTAAACTCATTTGGTCGCTGTGTAATAATTAAAGGGATAGTTCGGAATTTTGGACATAAGACCTATTTTCCAACTCAGCCGGTGTGTTCACGATGTCTGGAGACGTTTTCAAGAAATTTCAATCAGTTCTTCTAGTTGCCGAGTTCGCTTGTGCTATGGCTAGCGCAAGTCAATCGTTCTAGTTAGCATGGTATTAAAAACACTCATACCGACTCCACAGTGCACCCGAGGCAAATCAATTAAAACACTAGACTGTCGATGTACATATCTGTGTTGATAGAATAATATTTGAAACAAAACTAACCTTGCATGGCATGAATCATCCATTTTTTGAGTCACTAGCTTCTCAGCAGCAGCGGAATTTTACTTTGCTCCATCGGACTCAAAACTCTAAGGCGCTGCTCGGAATCCAGCTGGTAAATACACACCTGAACATCGACGATTTGTCGGCCCTTAAGCCCCCAAGGCTGTCTGAAAAGCCCTCGGAGCTCACTCAAACACCGGGCAGTCCACGGCCCAGCCAACCCACAATTACGCACCGCAAACCCGAACCTCTGCTCGTCCGGAGAACCGTAAACCCTCGGACGCGTTGCTGGGGATTCCCGCCTGGCACCACCAGTCTCCGTTTGTTCGGTCCCGGTTCTCAGCTCCAGCGGGGGCTATCTCGGTCTCCACAGACGCTCGTTCATGTTCTGCCTTTTGAGCATCCCTCTCGCGCAATTCTTCCTCTGTATATTCAGGCTCGTACAGGTACGATTGGGTTTGGGTGGAAAAAAACTCCTCATCAATTCAATTCAATTCAATTTTATTTATAGTGTCAAATCACAACAGAAGTCATCTCAGGACACTTAACACATTGAGCAGGACTAGAATACGCTCAAAATTTCAAGAGTCAACACAATTTCAAAGTCCCAACATCACAAAACAACAACAGTAATGTAGTAATGGTTACATGTAAGTGTGTTTGCTCTGTTATATGGCTGCATGTTTTAAATATGGTACAGGGTAAAACTAATTTTGCGTTTATTAATATATTATAAATATATTTTCAACTTTATTCGCGTCTGAAGCGACGCGAATAAAGTTGAAAATATCGAACTTTTCAGGCGGCATCGTGCCGCGACAACCAATCAGCGACGAATTCAAGCCGACAGACAGATGAGCTGAGATGGACGGGCCGCATTCCCCAACAACCCGACTCGGGAAGACCGGCCCCCGGCGCGATGGAGGCCGTTACCGGCCTCACACCGTCCATGGGCTGAGCCTCGATCAGAAGGACTCAGGCCCCCGAGCGACACCGGGCAAGCGGTCTTCCGTACGCCACATTTCCCACGTCCGCACGCCCGTAGGACGGGGATTCGGCGCTGGGCTCTTCCCTCTTCGCTCGCAGCTACTGAGGGAATCCTAGATAGTTTATTTTCCTCCGCTTAGTAATATGCTTAAATTCAGCGGGTTGTCTCGTCTGATCTGAGGTCGTAGTCGAATGTGGCCCCGACTCTCCCTGGGGAGAGGTGCGAGGGACGTGGCTCCCGAAGGAGGCTCATGGACTCTGGCATCGGGTACCCCGAGGCGGAGGAGGAGGGTCCGCCGACGTGACCCGCCGGCTCCCCGCTGGCGCTGCCCTCGTTTCCCCCGCTAGAGCGGCACCGGTTCAAAAATGAGTGTCATGCGCGAATGAAGCGAATGACGCGAATGAAATGAATAGTCCAAAATGATGACGTCTCACGCGATTGTATTTGCGTCTATCGCGTCCGGTGTGAACGCTGCATTACAGCGACCGTGGCGAGAAAAAACTGCCTTAATAGGCTTTTAGGCAGAAATCTCGTGCAGCCCAGGCCCTTGGGTTCCAACTGCATTTGGTGTTGGTAGTATGGTAGTAGTTGCATTAACAGTAGTGGTGGTATTAACAGAAGCAATAGTATCAACAGTAGTAGTCCATGGCAGCAGGCACAGCCACGCCGAGATGGATCCATCCCAACCACGTCGCCGTAGACCAGAAAGCAGGAGTAGTTGAGCAGTCACACAGCGGGCATGTGGAGCTAGAATGTGGTGTTTCCAGCTTCAGGCCAGTTAGCAGTCCGCATCAGTCAGGACCTCAGTGGACTCTGCTGGACCAGAAAGCATAGCCAGACTCCCGGGACTGTCAAGTTAGTGACAGTAGAGATGTTGATTTTAGTCAATTACTTTAATTAAAAATACTGGCGGTAAGAGGCAAACAAGACCACAACATCGGTGCAGTCCGGATCAGGTTCCACCACGGTCCAGGGAGATCTGCTAGGCAAGAGAGCACAGGGACTCCGGGGGAACATACACAGAGAGAGAGCGCGCGAGAGAGAGAGAGAGAGAGAGAGGCTCAGTGTGTCACTATAATCCCCCAGCAGTCTAGGCCTATAGCAGCTTAACCAAGAGCTGGCTCAGGGCAAACCTGAGCCAGCCCTAGCTATAAGCGGTGTCAAAGAGAAAGGTTTTAAGCCTACTTTTAAATGTGGGAACAGTGTCTGCCTCACAAACCAGAACCGGAAGACGGTTCCACAGAAGAGGAGCTTGATGGCTGAAAGCTCTGGCCCCTGTTCTAATTTTGGAGACTTTAGGAACTACAAGTAACCCTTTATTATTTGAGGTGATGGCAATCCCATCAATAGTCGCTATATCTTTAGACAGCGAGCTTCGGAGGAGTTTAGGCTCAAGTACAATAACTTCCGTTTTATCAGAGTTTAACATCAGGAAATTGCAGGTCATCCAGGATTTTATGTCATCAACACATGCCTGGAGTTTAACTAGCTGATTGGTTTCTTCAGGCTTGATCGATAGATATAACTGAGTATCATCAGCATAACAATGGAAGTTTATAGAGTGTCCTCTAATAATGTTGCCTAAAGGAAGCATATATAAGTTGAAAAGAATTGGTCCGAGCACAGAACCTTGAGGAACACCGTATTTAACTTCAGTGTGCCTGGAGGATTTTTCATTGACATGCACAAACTGAGATCGATTGGATACATAGGACTTAAACCAGCTTAATGCGGTTCCTTTGATGCCAATTAATTTTTCCAGTCTACATATAAGAATCTCATGGTTAATGGTGTCAAATGCAGTACTAAGATCTAGCAGAACAAGTACAGAAACCAGTCCTTTGTCAGAAGCAATAAGAAGGTCATTTGTAATTTTCACCAGAGCTGTCTCTGTACTATGATGTACTCTAAATCCTGACTGGAAGTCCTCAAGTAGACTGTTATTGTTGAGAAAGTCACACAGCTGATTTGCGACTACTTTCTCAAGGATCTTAGAGAGAAAAGGAAGATTTGGTATTGATATTGGTCTGTAGTTTGATAAAACCCCTGGATCTAGAGTAGGCTTCTTAAGAAGAGGTTTAATTACAGGTACTTTAAATGACTGTGGCACATAGCCTGTTAATAAAGGCACATTGATCATATCTAATAGCGATGCGCTAACTAAGGGTAAGACTATTATATATTATATAAAACTATTATAGAACCGGTAACTTATAAGTGCTAGGTGATATCAGTCCGCCGCTGCCATAGCCTACTAGGAAGTATGACACGCTGCTGCTGCTGAGACATAAATCCTTAAAAATGCAAGGTTGGTTTTATTTCAAACATTCTATCAACACAGATATGTACATCGATAGTCTGCCGTTACAATTGATTTGCCTCGGGTGCACTGTGGAGTCGGTATGAGTGTTTTTAATGCCATGCTAACTAGAACGATTGACTTGCGCTAGCCATAGCACAAGCAAACTCGGCAACTAGAAGAACTGAATGAAATTTCTCGAAAACGTCTCCAGACGTCTCGAACTCATCGGCTGAGTTGGAAAATAGGTCTTATGTCCAAAATTCCGAACTATCCCTTTAAGGATAAAGATGGTTGCATTCTGATGCTGGACATGCTTTGTCTATTTTTATTGAGTTTATGGAGTTTCTGTACGGAGCAGTGTGTGCATTCTTTAATTTTGAAGGCTGATAAAACTTGTCCCCCTATCATCCTGATGGGAAATAGCTTGATTTCGACCATGCGTGCCTGTGTGCATGTATCCTTGACTGCAGACCCGCAGACCTCAATGGCCCAACTCATTTAATACGGTGTCCGAGGAAGGACAAGAAGTGATAAACCTGCGTGCAGATTCTTGAGTGCGTAGAGTGCATACCAGGTACGCAGCGGAACCATGGTTCACCAAACCATAATGAATGTACCTTAATCATTATTTAAATGATGAAAAAAGTAATATATTTTAATGTGTGTTTATCATAATCAAATGTAACCTGAGATACTTTCTTACTAAATTAAAAGGATCACAAATATTTATTTTAAATATATTTTTATTATTATTTAACAACAAAAAACAAACAAACATTAACATAAAACAAGCAGGCAAACAGTCAAAATGTTAATGAAATACTAAAGTTATTAATGATGATCATAATGACAAAGATGATAATAATGTTAATTATAATAATAATAATAATGGCAAGAATTATGATTTTGATAATGAAAATAATAATGACAATAATGATATTAATGATGATAATGATAATATAATAATGATGATAATAAAACTAATAACACCAATAATTATGATAACAATAATAACAAAACAACAACAACAAAACTAGAGAATGCAATTTCTACGAAATTGCAGTGTGAATGATGAGTGCTGAATAGGTGATGCTACGCTGCAATGATGATTTGAATGTGTATGAAGAAGTTAAATTAGGATGAATAGTTGGAAAAGTGGGAATGGGTTGAATTAGTATGAATGTGTGTATGAAGAAGGTAAAGTAGTTTGAATAGTTGGAAAAGTGTGAATATGTTGAATTAGTATGAATGTCTTTGAACAGTTGAATAATAACATGAATGTATGAAATAGTTGCAAAAGTGGGAATGGGTTGAATAAGTATGAATGTCTTTGAAGAGTTGAATAATAACATGAATGTATGAGAGATGTGGAATATTTTAAGTTATGAATAATAGTTGATGCCACACTGGTATGATGATTAGAATGTGTATTAAGAAGGTAAATTAGTTTGAATAGAAAAGTGGGAATGGATTCAATTAGTATGAATGTTTGTATGAAGAAGGTAAAGTAGTATGAATGTTTGCAAGAGTAGGAATAGTTTGAATTAGCATGAATGTCTTTGAAGAGTTGAATAAAGTATGAATGTGTGTATGTAGAAGGTAAAGTAGTATGAATAGTTGGAAAAGTGGGAATAGTTTGAATTAGTATGAATGGCTTTGAAGATTTGAATAATGTATGAGAGATGTGGAATATTTTAAGTTATGAATAATAGCCAACGCTACACTGGTATGTATTTGAATGTGTACATGGGTACATGCACTCTAACCACTCCATCACCTGCGTGACGGTGAACTATCCCTTTGCCAAAGGCTCAGTTAAAGGGTTACCGTGGCAACTTGAAGTCCCCCCCCAGGCTGAGGCAGAAACATGGAGAAAAACACCTCTGCGTGGGTCCCACATTCTGACAAATGTATGCATGAATGAGGGTGCGGGGCGTGGGGATGTTAAAAGGGTTTGTTTTATTTAATTTTACAAAGGACAGTTCAGCCAGGAAGCGATAGATAAGGTCCTACATAGTTTTTATGTGGATGACTGCCTTGTGTCTGTGGCTTCAGAGGAGAAAGCTGTGTCTCTTTATCATGAGCTCATCGCGATCTGTGCCAAAGGTGGGTTCCGACTCACAAAGTGGATAAGCAACAGGCGTGATGTTCTAACTGCAATACCTGAAGGGCACAGAGCCAAAGACATGAAAATGTTGAACATGGACCAGGATTTGCCACCTGTGGACAGAGTGCTTGGTGTGGATTGGTGCATTCAGTCTGATAATTTTAAGTTCAAGATTGTTGTTAAGGACAGACCACTCACTAGGAGAGGAATCCTCTTTACGGTCGGCTCCATCTATGATCCACTTGGTATCGTGAGTCCTGTTGTCTTGTCCGCGAAGAAGATCTTAAGGGATCTGTGCAGGAAAGAACTTGGCTGGGACGATGTCATCCCCCAGACCGTGGCTCAGGAGACGACAAGTTGGCTGGATGAACTTCGCCATCTGGAGAAATGTAACATCATGCGGTGTCTGAAACCATTGAATTTTGGTGAAGTGACTACAGCACAATTACATCATTTCTGTGACGCAAGCGAGGATGGCTATGGAGCAGTGACTTACCTGCTGTCACGAAATGCACACTCACACGTGCACAGTGCTTTTGTCATGGGAAAGGCAAGGGTGGCACCATTGAAACCTGCTACCATCCCCCGAATGGAGCTTATCGCAGCCACCATGGCCAGTCGCATTGTCTTGTGGAGGAAAGAGCTGCACATTCACCTTCAAGACTCTGTGTTTTGGACCGGCAGTACTTCGGTGCTCAAATATATCAGGAATGAGACCACCAGGTTCAGAGTCTTTGTTGCCAACCGTGTCACACAAATTTGCATGGCTTCACAACCCTCTCAGTGGAGGTATGCTGGAACGGCAAATAATCCAGCCGATGTCGCCTCCAGGGGTGTGAAAGGTGATGCATTTGTCAAGGATGGAACATGGGTGTCAGGGCCTCGTTTTCTCCTTCAACCTGAGAATGAGTGGCCTGTCAACCCTGAGGATGTTCATGGACTTACAGCAGATGACCCTGAGGTCAAGAAGGAAGCCACAGTGAATGCTGTACAGACCAGTGAGGAGGCTGATGCAGTAACTTGCATGATCCACCACTTCAGCTCTTGGATCCATCTGCGAAAGTCTGTAGCTTGCATCTTGAGATTCAAAACTTGGCTCTCATCTCTCTGGCAGAAGAGGAGACAATTGAATATGGCTCTTGCACAATCTGGTTTGGATGTGGAACAACGACAACGTTCATTGGAGAGAGATATGGAAACATTCAGGAGAAAGATGCTTTCAAGTTGTCTATCAGTGGAGGAGTTGGAGAAATCAGAAATGGAGATCATCAAATTTAGCCAAAGGAGGGAGGAGGTTTCCAGAGGAATACTCCATGTTGGAAAAAGGCAAAAGTGTCAAGGGTCATAGTAACATCCACACACTCTGCCCACTAATGGAGAATGGGGTTCTGAGAGTTGGTGGTCGGCTCAGCAGGTCATCTATGCCAGCAGAAGCTAAGCATCCCATAATACTGGCAAAAGATTTACATATCTCGACCCTTCTGCTGAGACACGTCCATCAAGAGGTGGGACATGGTGGGCGAAACCATATGTTGTCTAAGCTCCGTGAGAGATACTGGATCTCAGGAGCTAGTACAGCCATAAGGAGTGTTCTGTCAAAGTGTGTGAGCTGTTGACGATTGAATGCTCAGCCAGTGTCTCAGCTAATGGCAGACTTACCATCTGAAAGGGTGATTCCAGATGAACCTCCATTTACTCGGGTAGGAGTAGACTACTTTGGACCTTTCGAGGTGAGGAGCAGAAGAAGTGTCATAAAGAGGTATGGGGTAATTTTTACCTGCATGGCCCTAAGAACAATCCACATTGAAGTGGCACCTTCACTCGACACGGATCCTTCATTAATGCTCTCAGGCGCTTTATAGCAAGATGTGGTCAAGTACAGGAATTGCGCTCAGATAATGGGACAAATTTCAGAACAAGAACTGAAAACATCCATTGAGCAGTGGAATCAGGCACAGATTAATGATGTCCTTCTTCAGAAAGGGATAAAATGGACTTTTAATCCCCCAGCTGGCTCCCATCATGGAGGTTCTTGGGAGAGGTTAATTCGAACAGTCCGTAAAGTCCTCAACTCCACCCTGAATGTACAACGTTTGGATGAAGAAGGACTTCACACAGCTCTCTGCAAAGTGGAAGCCATTATCAATGGCTGACCGATTACAAAGGCTTCTATGGATCCTCATGACCTGGAAGCATTGACGCCTAATCACCTGCTGCTTTTGAAGACGTTACCATCTTTGCCATCAGGAGTCTTCCAGGAGGCCGACATGCACGCAGGCGATGGAAGCAGGTCCAGTGTCAGACCTGTTCTGGAAAAGATGGGTTAAAGAGTACTTGCCTCAATTGCAGGAGCGGCAGCGATGGTCAGGAGCAAAGCGCAACCTTGTTCCTGGAGATCTGGTGCGTATAGTGGACAGCACAGCACCTCGTAACTCCTGGGTCATAGGACGAGTCCTACAAACCTTTCCGGACAAAAGGGGCTTTGTGCGTCAGGTGCGCATCAAAACTAAGAGTAGCTGCCTGAACCGGCCTATAACTAAGGTCTGTCTGCTGCAGGAGGCCGATGGTGGATGTGTGGCAGCTGTTATGGATGATGGTGCCTAGACCTCTGACTGAACTTTGACACTTGACTGATAATGACTGTGGCGAACACAGATCACAGGGCTATGTGCTGGTTACCTCTGGCCCTACTGACTAACTTTTTCACAGGATCATGAAGACCGGAGAAGACAAGGAATCTAATGTGATTATGTGGACTGTCTAGTTTTAATTATTCCATCACTCCTCCTGTGCATAATTATTGGGTGATAGATTAATAATTAGGGGCTGGTGTGTAGGAGCCATGAAGGCATTTAATATGATGAATGGAAATAGATAATTTTGTGGTTTATATTTTGGTTATTTGGGTTGTTATATTTTGTTACCTTTTGTTGTTGTTTATTTGTGATATCGCAGTAATTTGGTCACGGGCGTATGGGCGGTAACATCTAGTTAATATAATCACCAGCACTGGTACGGGGCAGTAACTAGAGAGAGAGGGTGAGTTACGGGAAGGCCGTATTTTTTTTGACCGCTGTTTTTTGCTTTGATCGCTGTGATTGATTTTGTTTTATACTTTTAACACGTTATGATAGGTTGTCATATTCTTTAATAATAAACGATAAACGGACTTTTGATCTCGGCGAATACTTTGTTTAGTACAGCGGGTCAGACAATCAGCTTACACCCTGTCCTCAGCCTCTCAGCGACTGCTTTGTTTGGACAATAGTCGCTACAGAAATAAAAACAGGTCTTCAGTTCTTCCTTAAACGTAAATTCTCGCTTCAGTGTACTGCACAAAATACACTTGCAGAATACAACTGTCTTGCAATAGCGCTCTCTGCGCACTGAGGTATCTCCGTACCGCGAGCGTGGTCCAAAACAACAACAGTCCCTTCAGTAAACCCGCCCCCGTCTGTCAATTCAGAACTTTGGTTCCTACGTGAGTTACGACTCACTTCAAGCCTGTAAGACTTGTAACTTCAAAGAAAACAAATAAAACAAAGCAAAGGCAGCTTGACATTAAATTGTTTTTATGTCTTAGTATTTATGTGTATGTATTACAGTTTTTTTCAGTTGCTAACAAGCGTTTGTCCAACCAGTTGTCACATTTTCAAAACTCTAAACACAATTAGCACAGCATCGGTCTTTTGTGGCCATACCATTCACACATTTCATGTCGTTTTCTCACAATATGCAGTCAGTGAACACACGTCCACAATGCTTACATTTTCTTAACAGACAAGCTATACCTCCCAACAAAATTATGGATTGTTTTTGTATTATTTACGAATGTTAACACACAACATCCCACAATAGCAAAAACAATATTCCAAACCTTAGATACAGTATAAAACCTGATTCTGCAATGATATCAGTTCAAAAACAATATATCTCAGCTGATAATAAACAAACAATTGAATAATTGACACACAGCTGATTTATGTTGGCTAAATTGGGCTGGTTTAGACTATTTTTTCTATTACACTGACACCTATACAGTGAAAGGAGGACTTTGAGGAGTGATGTTTTCGGAAACAGAAAAAGACAAACTTTTTATCTGGGCTGTTTTTTTGTTCAGAATGCTCTTGTGTGTTTCATGGATATTTTGTTCAATGTAAGCAATACTGTAAAACGTTTTCTGTTCTATCATACTGTAAACAGTATTTCTACTGTATCTCCTGTAGTAAAAAGTAAAGGAAAAAAACTGATTTGCTTTTTACTGGAATGCTTTTGAATGTGAACATTACAACATACAACCAACCAAGAAATGTAGTGTAAAAACGGTGGATTGCATGTTTTGCATGCAAATACCTGTAAAACCGAAACATAAAAGTCTATGCAGTTTTTGTAATGTCAACAATAGCCAGTATTTTGAAACCTGGTGTACTTTGATTGACTGCATGTACCTTGTGAAGTAAAAACAAGCGTTATTCTTTGACAGAATAATTTCATTTTGAGTCAGATTTCCAGTGTTTTGGTAAAGTTCGTGTGTGCAGAGAAAGATGTGTTCTATTTTGAAATCAAGAGTTAGTATATATTTAACAAAATGTGTTTTTGAGAAGAAAATTATCCATTTGGCCAATTGTGTTTTGTAGGTGTGAGTCTGTGTTAAGAGTTTAGAAAAAGTATCTGAAGTATGGGTAAGTGCTTGTTAGCGATTGGAAGAAACTGTAACATAGTTGAAACCCAATCAAATATAAGAAGACAATCAAACACCCAAAGTTAAAAATAGTAAATACATATAAGATAACTGATCAACTGCACTGTTATTACTGAATACTAATCATACTAAACAGCCTAAACTAAATAGGAACCAGAAGCTTCAAGATTTTGAAAGAATACAACCTGATTTTGCAAACATAATCTGTGAAAGTTTTTGTTAGTCATAATAAGGATTCATACAGAGACAATACACATACAGTTCTCAAAAAGACAATAGACAAATAACAAAGATCCACAACCCATAAACTGTAGTGTATATTATTTTATTATCTCAGCTTCTAGCAGAAGTGTAGGAATATTCTTCAGCTCATCGACGTTAACAAGTTGTTGTGTTTTCCTCCAGAGGCGGCGAGCCGTCAGTATGTGAGCCTCACCTCCAGGCCGGTCCTCTAGTGGTGTCCTGTGTGTGTGTGTGTGTGTGTGTTTGGGCAGAGTCAATGAGCGGCTGCAGCTCAATGGGTCTGCTGAAAAATAGAAATATGATGTAAGAATGTGTCGTCGTCGCCCCGTTATGTAATCATCCTCGGCCTGTGGTCATTCACTCAGATCCGTATCTGTGTGTGTGTGTGTGTGTGTGTGGTGTGTGTGTGTTTGTCCTTGCAAAACTTCATGGTTTATTTTTATCCCTCCGTTCTTTGTTTTTTTTAGATATGAGAAGATATTTTTAGATTACTCTTTTGTGCTTGTTTGTCAGTTTGTGCAAATTGTGTGTGTGTGTGTGTGTGTGTGTGTGTGTGTGTGTGTGTGTGTGTGTGTGTGTGTGTGTGTGTGTGTGTGTGGACTCACTTTGCTGCCTCTAAGTGAAACACACACAAAGTCAAAAGCATCACACTTGTGCTCGGTGGAGTGGAGCGGATCTCTGAAATAAAGAGCAGCAGAGAGACTGCGATGACAGTGTGCTCCGAACAACAACACAACAGCTTCACTGTGAGATCGTGTCACGCTCGGCGTCCGACACAAATGAGCCTCGGAGACGCCGACAACATTTCACAGTCTGAGTCACAGAAATCAGTCGTAAACGTTGTTCTGTTTCTGCGTTTGGGTGAGGCTCAGTCAACGTGTATCGAGGTACTGGGTTGGCTTATAGTGGATCAGTACCTGGGGGGCAACTTTTAGAGACTCTTATCACTGTGAGGGCATTTGTTATGAATAAGCCTATTCTTTTAAACTAGGGCTGCACTGATACTGATACTGGATTCAATGGGGCAAATCAACTCCATTTAATTATTTTCTGTTTATGTACAACAGTATACAGATTAGGATTTACACTTGAATTGTGAATCCTGTTGATTTTTCTACCAAGTTGATTTAGAAACAGTGAATTTACATCTTCGTATTTATTTGTTACACTTTCTGTTACATTAAGAAAACAGTGTTTAAATCGAGCATGATTTCGCCGTGCAACATCTGGAAGGAATGATCCCAGTCACTCCCACTCCCCAGTGAAACACTGATGTCTGATTGGCCCAAACACCCTCAGTATCAGAAATGCATCTCTATTTCAAACTAGTGAACTTATATGACTGAAACATATGCCTCACATAGACGCACAGCTGCAGGTGAGGTCGCTTCTAAAACATCGTCGCAAAGTGCGTCGGCCAAAACTATGGCTTTCACAACCCTCTTGCCAAACCGTACGGATAGATGATTCTGCAAAAAACCAAAGAATATGATCAGTTTCTGTAATACATGCAGGTAATACTGTAGTTAAAGGTATGGCTGGCTAACTCCAGAAAGATTGTTATAATGGTTAAAAAAGGGGGAAAGAGATGTTAACAGGCGCGGGACAGGAAGTGTTTACTTTCTATCTAGGTTCATAAAGGACACGACTCCCTGAGCTGGCTCTGAACACCGTGTGGAGCGGAGAAGAGACAGGAAGCGAGGGGAGAAAGGGGGAAATGATGTACAACAAAGGCTTCTGGCCGGTCATCGAACATGGAGGTGTGTCGATGACCGTATATTGTATAAAGTCGTAACTAGCGAGGCCATTACGACATTCGTCCGGGCTGGAAACAGAAGAGCGATACATCCAGCTGGTTGTCACTTCTAGCAGGAAAAAGGCAGACAAGTTAACACAATATGCACACTTCCAAAATATCACACAAAGCAAAGTAGATCAACAAAAATGAATTATTCAGTAAATATTGATGTGAAATGATTCAATACAATATTGAGTATGACGAGGCTTGTTGTTTTTAAACATCCTATCAGAAGATAAGATATTGATTATCAGAACACAAGGATCCCATTCGCCCGACGCTTTCACCCTCATCTTTCTACAGATCCTCCTCTCGCTCTCTCCCTTTCTTGTTCCCTCTCTCTATCCGTCTCCATTTCCCCATCTGCCCCCCGTTCTGAGCAATCTCTGCGCTCACACAGTGAATTAATTTCACTCAATGCTCCCCGTGCATCAAAGAGACGGCGGTCCGTCTCAGGTGACGGGGGTATCAAAGCCTCGCCTCAATCTGCCATCAGTTTCCACATCTCTTATTGTACTGGACAGTCCTTAGCCAAATGAAATTATCGCTCCCACTTCCTCGCTCTGAATCAGGCCCGGGGTCTGTGGCATTCATGCCGTCTATTTTTAGTGGTCAGTCTCCCTCAGCTTTATTGGCTGGATATTACGCTTCGCCAGCTCAGGATGTAAACAAACACAGAAGCCCAAATGTCACTGGACGTGATCACATTATGCCAATGTTCTTTTTTCCAAGGTGTTCATTCAGCATGAATTCATATTTATTTAGACAAATGAACGTGGGAGAGACTGACGAGAGGATGGATCTGATGGCAGCTCTGCAGGGCTTTCCGCTGATAGAATGTTGCGTTTTTATTTCAGGTTGAGCATTAAAGTGACATTTTAACCGCTTAGTAATTGTACTTTCTCACGAGAAGCTTGATTATTAGTGTCATAATTACTTCTGTTTGACTGAGACTATTATGTGTGCTGGATAAATGCTACATGTAGAGGAAAACGGTATTTATCAGAATATTAGACTCATGCAGACATTTAGAAATGGTTATCATCTAACTAGAAAAGGCTGTACACATGAATAGGATTTCCCATTCCAATAAATCTTCATATGAATGACGTGATCCGAGATAGATCTTTTTAATATATGCCTTTTTTCCTGTGGATGCATGACATTATGCTGCTCTCATGCCAACAACATAATGTATAAACATGCGGATGGCACCTCAATGCGGCCGTGGCCATTTTCACACACTCGTGTGAAAAACATCAAAGCGTGCGTTGTTTTCTTCATCTGCTCTTGTTCTCATTAGTTTAATTAAGCACCAGTTTAGAGGGTTAGAGTCTGTTTCATATCCAAGAAATGCTGCTAGTCTAACTCATAGAAAGAAATATGGAATATAATCCAAAATCTAATTGGGACCTTGTAAATTGGTATTGATTTGGCAGTGGGAGAACCCTTTGGATGGATGATACTAATAAACAACAAGCCACTCTGTACACTATGTGAAGTAGAATTCATTCAGTTATGACACACACAATGACAGTATATAAAAAAGCCATTACAGAATGTACAGTTCAGTTTCTATGAAGCGCTATGTGTCTGCTAACAGGCTGAAATAGTGCACGTAGTTGTGTTTTTGTTTTGTTTTGGGAAAGAAGATGGAAGAAAAAGACATAAAACATGAATGTAGTGGGATTATTTTGGTGTTTTTCTCCTTCCTCATCTAGTGGGATCCCAGGGAAGAAATGTGGCACCATCATCGTGAGAGCAGAGGAACTGGGCAACTGCAGGGTAAGTGTTTGGTTTCCCTGACGATTCGTTTCTAATGAAACTTTCAGATACGGTTCCTCGAATAAGACCAACTGGTTTCTACATGAAGTCTGAGCCATGAGGTACTTCACACAGTTTCAACTCAAAACGTATTATTACTAGAATGACTGGTTGTAAATGTCATTCAAATGCTGCGATCAATGCATAAATGGGTCTGCATTAATGTTCTCTAACACTTCCAAGCATTTCAGCACCGATGCTGTATTGTTTAAAATGCACCAAAGACATTATTTGTAAGTGTGTTATTTAAAAGTGTATTTTCTAAAAAAAATACTCTCCTACTCGGAGACGAAGCATCACACTTCCATACATACCGTTATGTTGACTTTAACACATTTGTAGCAACAGAGTAGGCTAGTTTCCTATTTCCTGTTCACTCTTTGGATGAAAAAACAAAGACCTTGTTCATGGTTCTAGTTTTCAACCAGTTTAAGGACTTGTTGGATCTGTTAGACACTGTTGTCATAATTTTGTGGTGAGACAGACTGTAACTCACTCTCTGTTTGAACCCTTCTTTATTTGAAATGAAAACGCTTCAAACTTCAAACAAATATGACGAGAGAAAGAGAGAGAATCCCTGTAGAGACGGCCATTTCTCTTCTGGCGGTACTCGACGTCCCAGAATGGATGGCATCAGTCACAGAAGTCCATCGTGTCGTTTTTGTTCGTCTCACAGTCGTCCCGGGTAACAAAGGGAATGGCTTCATTAAGAACTAGAACACAGGAAATCTTATGGTACCAAAAAGCTTTCAACACTATTGAAAAATAACCCCTGCACATCGTTAATTATAGATTGAACGTGATATGATTGTAATGATTTGAAGGTGTCAGAGGAGTGATCCAGGGTTGAATGAAGCCTGATAGTCTCGATTTAATCTCCTTATCTCAAGTTTTCTCAATTTTAATATCAGCTCCGTGGGCTGAAAATACTAAAACGAATGTGTCTAATTTTCACCCATATAAGAACTGCTGTAAAGTTTCCGATCAATCAAACAGAATTATTCTTCAAAACGTTTCCATTAGAGAATGTGTCTCCAGCTAAAACCAGTATCTGATATTGTGTCATTTTCTACGACCTGAGGCTGTGTGACGTCTTTATCTCGGGTTCTTCCTCCGGTTCAGGAGTCGGTGATGCTGCAGTTTTGTGGCAACAAGCTGGACAAGAAGGACTTCTTCGGAAAATCCGACCCTTTCCTCGTCTTTTACCGCAGCAACGAAGACGGATCGTAAGTCGACAGCAGCCTCCCCCGTTGTATTTGTGGATGTTGATTTAACAAACTGAAAATGACACACTTTTATACACACACACACACACACACACAGAGATACGCATATAGGAGTGCGATTTTCATGCCCCAAAAAGCTCCCATACATAGGATATACAGTCTAAAGTTACATAATACTCTGTGCTGTATATGTGACTTAACGCCGTCTGGACGTTAACAAGAGCGAGCAGCAGAAGGAGGGATGAGCAGAGATAATGGGACAGGCTTGACAGGAGGGATGTAAAGGGAGGAAGGATGGATAAGATGGAGTTAAGTGAAAAATGTATGTGGAGTTTGCACTTTGTTTTGCCCCGCGGATGCTTTTATTCAAGTTGACTTCAGCGTCTTAGTGAAGACACACATCCTCCCTTTGTGCAGCTGGGTATTTACTGATGCAGCCTAAATGTTCAGCCGCAGGCTTCAACAGCAGCACGCTGCGTTACAAAGAGCGGACTAGGTGCCACATAAAAAACAATAGGAATCTGTTATTTCAGCCAGAGATCACGCTTTTACTTTGAGCACTGCAATAACAGAGAGAGAGAGAGAGAGAGAGAGAGAGGTGCACAAGGGGTTTTCTTTTTAAAGGAGTTAAAGTAGTTTGTGTGTGCTGCAGAGTAAGTGTGCGCTCTATGTATCACATCTTCTTTTTTTCTAAGCAGAAACCAAAGGGAAAAATTTATATTCCACATTTTTTATGTTGGTTCCCCAAAGTTTTCCACCCATCTACGTAGATGGAAACCAGCCAGCATTTCTAATATTTTCCCACATACACTTTTGTTCTTCCTTGCAATGATAAAAATATTATCTGTACATAAAAAAAACGTGTAAAAAAAAGACTGACTAAAATTGAGTCGGTCTTTTTTTTTAATGTGATTATCAATTTGAGGTGTCTTCTGTTAAGAGCGTGTTACATCTCTCTCTCAGGTACACCATCTGCCACAAAACCGAGGTGGTGAAGAACACGCTGGATCCCGTGTGGCAGGCTTTTAAGATCCCCGTCAGGGCGCTGTGTAACGGAGACTACGACAGGTACAGGAGGCAAACGCCAACATTCACAGCCGGACTGATAGAATAAATAGAAACAAATATTTATTCAAGGTATACCTTGAAACACACTGGGATAAACCCCTTTTTTATTTCACTCTGCCTTTAAAGGTGCAATCAGTAAGATTTGGTTCTTTGGTGATGCATAGATGCACAACACGCCTACTACCCTGTACTAAATTGGAGTGCTTAATGATCTTTTTCTCATTCTTTTCTTATTTGCCTGCTTTACACCAGGATATACTGATAATTCTGCTTTACTAGCCTCGTCCACTCAGGACCCCCGGCCTTCCACGGACCAGTACCCAGCTTTATAAGCAGCAGGACTGTAAATCAGTGGTGATAATTGTTTTTTTAATGGGATTTTCCTCCTCTTCTCTCCCGCCTCGTCTCTTTCCCTACAGGAGCATTAAGGTGGAGGTGTACGACTGGGACAGAGATGGAGGGTGAGGGGAACTCTTTACTTTACTTTTGTCCTCGTAAACGTAAGCCTTATAATGTCTGCGCTGCATTCACATACATCTACAACAAGGCCTGCAGCCCATGTAACCACTCTATATTATCTTTATTAATTCATCCAAAGTCCGTTCTGAGATGATCAACGTTTCACCTGGTGACACTGATGCGTCTACAAAATAAAAAAATACTCATATATGTGAAGTATGAAAGGACATTTGGGATTTTCGTCACCGATTGCCCTCCTTACTGTAGACAAATATCTCTGTGGAGCCCAACATGTGACATCACTCCCTACTGCTTTAAATATACATGAAGTATTAATACTGCTAGAATGCTCCCTTGACAGATCACTTCATAGAGTCAGTTGGGGAATAAAGCATCTTTTGAAGCGAGTGTTCCCAGTATTCAGGGTCACAGTTTGTTAATTTCACGGACCGCTATCGACACTTCAAGGGCATTTTGCCGAGCTGCCACAAATTTCTGACCCTGATTCCACAACCGCACTGATTATCTCCCATGAAATTATCAAATTGGTTGCCGCGCTCACGCCTCTGGTAACCACGGAACTTGTTAATGATACTCGTGATGTGATTTCTCCTGTATGTCGACAATGTGAACACCCTGCAAAGAAATTAAGCAATGTACGTCTTGAGCCGACATTTTCACTGTTATTATGGGTTCTCTTTATTCACCACAGTGCAGAACATGTAGGTTTCTACTTTATATGTGTGTGTGTGTGTGTGTTTTACAGCCACGACTTTATCGGAGACTTCAGCACCAGCTACAGAGAAATGTCCCGAAGCCAGTCACAGTTCCACATTTATGAGGTGATTCCTTTATCACACATATGTATTCTTCCCTGACCCTAATACAAATCATAACCATAACGCCAAGTCTTAACTTAAAGTAGCCAGCTTTTGGGGACTGGTGCTCAGTTAACGCTCATGCAATGTTGGCATGAAACATGATGGAATTCCAAAGCTAACGTCAATTTGCTAACTCTTCACAAACGTAAGAAAGCACGTTGCTCTCGTCATGAACGTGGATTTGTCACGTGGCTAAATAAAGGAGAGAAGAGGCTCCTGCTGTGCTGCTGTATGTGATGCTGCAGTGTTTAAAAGTAAAAAGTACAAACCACAGACTCTGTGGGGAGAGGCGAGGACGAGGATCTGATTAGAGGGTGTTAACGTTCTTTTATTTCATGATCTAAATTAGTCCCAAACGGTCCACTCCATCTTATAATTGGAAAGATTAGGCCTGATTTAAATCAGAGGATGGCGTTTTGAGACATTTTCAGAAGCTTTGAGAGCGTTATCTTTCAAAGATTACCAGGACCTGGATGACTCCTTCACACACATTTCAACCACAAAATGCTGACGTGGATCTGATGAGAAATGTCAATATTAACACCAACATTGATACGTTTCATCGCAGTACAGAACGGGCATATCATTTAGTTTACAGCTCAAGTGTGCAGGGACTCTTTAAAATGTACACATAAACTCAATGATTAAAATGCATTCAGGGCCGGAGCATGGTCGGCTTCGACACAGCCTTCCTCAAGGCGAGCTGCTGCTGCTGCTGCTGCTGTCTTATATTGATTTCAGGGGCTCAACTGTTCTTTTTAGCTTCAAAGACCTGCCTCTCGTCTACATTCCAACTCAAGTCATTATACTTGTGCTGCACCTGCTGACATGGAGGAATACATCAGCAGTTATACATTGACTCTCGAGATTATTAATAGGTTGCTATGCCCTATAGTCGAATACGCAAGCTCCAGTTCCTGAAAAAGACTGACTCATAGCAGTAGAATAGAAGGAGAATGATTCTTCATCCTGAGTGCGGTTCACTGACCTGGTCCAATCATGTCTGCACATGTGTGTGAGCCAGCCATGAATCAGTGAAGGTGCTTATGAAACTGCATCACTTACTGTGGAGGCGGGACGAGCAGGGAGGTTTCTCTCCACACCTGCAGCATCAGCTGGTCCAACTCACGTCTTCTCTGCTCTGAATCAGCCTCAACCCTCCTCTTAAACGTTCACTTTGTTGAAGCGCTTTCTGTGGTACAGACCACGGGACTGTCTGTGACATCACCCGTCAAATTCTGCTCTGGTAACGTGGAACTCAAAAGAACTGACCCTAGCCTGACCAAGCCCCGCCCCCCGGCATGTTGTAGCATCATCCAGCTCTGATCAGGGTCCGACAACTATGCGGCTCTCATACAATCATTTCAGACTTTCTTCATCTTCAGGCTGGTTTTGTGTATTTTGAGCTCACCCTGGCTAAGCGTTGTGTAATAGTACTAGAAGGGATGCACCTTTATGTTTCTACATATAAACGTCGTCATTAACTAGCATTAGACGTTGGGGATGTTCTGGCATCTCTTTTGTTGCTGTGCTGCTTCGTGAGCACCCCAAAGTGGCTGTTGCAGCTATATTTAAATGTGAGCGTGCAATTAAAAATGATGTTGCCCTAAAAATGAAAGAAAAGTTGTGATAAAAAAAACAAATTTCAATATCGATCATAATAATTGTAATTATAATTTTGGCCATAATCATACAGGCCTGAAAACAATATCCTCGTCAACACAAAAATATAAATTTAGTATTTCCTGGGAGACGTTCGAGGTTTGAAGTGATTTCTGTCTTCCTTTGGAAACGCTGGCTGGTGAAATAAAAGAATGTGAACAAAGCCAACCCTAATGAATTGAAATGGTGCTGCTGAATGAGTCTGTGTTGACTGAACCAAGAAAAAGAGTCACAATCACGTCTCGTCTCTAGGACACAACAAACAAGTACATTAACGCTCCGGTTTCCTCCACAGGTGCTAAATCCAAAGAAAAAAGGAAAGAAGAAGAAGAAGTACCAAAACTCAGGAACGGTGAGTCGATGGCTTTCACTTCTATCATGTAAATATGAATCAACCTCTGTATTGTATATTTAACAGCTCAGGCTGTTTAATGATCTATTGCAGTTGAGAACTAATTTGCATCCCAGCTGCATCCCATTGAGTTTGTTGAAGGATAATGTGCAAAATTCATAATGCATGGTCTACACATTTCATCAAATAAGGCTTGGTCATTGAGAAACGTGAAAGAGTTCTAATGGTTCTCATAGTATAATAAAATAAGAAATATATTTTCGGACAACTTTATTGATTAAATTCGGCTAAATTTGGAGCCTCGTTTAGGTAAATTTCTGTTTAAACATCAAACATAAGTCGTTAAGAAAATAAAGAAAACCAGCTGTCGTTCCAGAGGAGGAGTCTGATTGGGTTCTGGGCCTTTGGGTAAAAGTCAAAGTGTTTGATTGTCATTTCTTCAGAAAACACATTCTTTTTGACCTGGCAGGCAAACAATACTTAGTATGCATAAAATATACATAATTAAATATAAAAACACAAGATACATAATACAGATTATATAAATATTGAGTACCGTATAATAACAATGAGGGCAATGAACAATGAGGAATATAAATATTGAATATAATAAGTATGAAGTGCTTTCACACTGGACCAAAGGGGAAACATTGCTGCGTAATAGTTCAGGTCGGCTTTCAGGCCTGCGTTGTTACAAAGCAACCAGGAAGCGGAAACATGAAGCGCACAAAGCATCTTGTCCAGCGATGATTCAGGGCTCATAGGTGTGGGATCACCGTCACACACATTTAAAGGACTGAATGAGCTGGTGAAGGACACAGAGGCGGACACAAGCGCGGCAGTTTAAACACTTTTCGACCTGTTAATTAATCAGGGGAAATGTCTGCGCTGGCCTGGACCCGTGTTGTTCTGCATAAATGGTTTGTATACGTGTCCTTAGAGCAATGCAATACTGAGCTGCAAGTGGATTTATTAGGATTGATTTGATTTGACACAAACTCACAGACATGCATGTGTTTTGTAACTGATGTTCATGTTACCGTGGTTCAGCAGTGGGCGGCGGCTTTAGCTCAGTGGCCTCTCACCACTTGGTCCTCATCATACGCACTAGCATCCTACTGGGATGGGTTAAATGTCAACTTTCATGTCTGTACCTGTATTTACATGACAGCTGTGACAAAGTTGAACTTTAGTTTACTCCATCCAGGCTGTAAACATGCCTCCTTTCCTGCCTGCAGGTCACCCTCCTGTCCTGCCTGGTGGACACTGAGCTCTCCTTCCTGGACTACATCCGAGGCGGGTGAGTTCACAGATAATGGACAGCCTTGGTTTTGTAGAGATGAAGCTCCGGCATTCCTCTCTTCCTTAAATCCAGAGACTGACAGCTGCTGATAGCCCGCTGCTTAATTACCCGCCGATGCATGCTTTGCTGTAATCTAGCATGATGGAGGGTTCCACGTGACCCCTGATGTGATTTGTTTCCTCTTGTAGGACTCAGATTAACTTCACAGTGGCAATTGATTTCACGGCATCAAATGGTAAGTGCTTTAAAGCTTTTGCTCTCATCAAAGAAATCTGTTACGTGTGTTGATTGAACGCAGAAAACTTTGTTGGTGATAAAAACTCTTTAGTGAATCCATATCAGAGAGATCCACATCAGTTGTGATGACACTTTTACTCTTTTAGAGACACGAAAACAGGCAAAGCAGCTGAAAGTTGAACGTTATCCTTCACTTTAAACTTCTGAGCTCAGCTTGAAATTCTCTATGAACCACAATTTGTACAATTTGTGCCTCAGCGTAGACAGGAAGTCATTACATCGACATTTTCCAAATTACATTTCCAATTCAGTGTTTATGAAGCCCGGCAGGAAAACCAGCACACATTTCTCAGTGGAAACAAGTGAACCACAAACAAACAAAACGAGCATTTCAGCGCGGAGGACTTTGTCACAGATGAGTGATGTTCTCAATTTAGTAAGAGATGATGTGTTTAACTGAAGTTAATATATGTAACACAATTGTGGAGATGATAATCGTGTCACAGAAGAAGTGGGTGGCTTTCTTTAGTGCCATCAATCAGTTTTACAAATTCCCCTCTTTGAGAGCGATGAATAGTGAAATTATGCGTGTAATTACATTCTTTCTATACTTTTTGTTGGCTTGTGGCAACGTGCTGACGTCATGAGACACGAAACCCGCAGATTAATTGTTATATATTAAAAACACATTCATGAGCCACACCGTAGAGGCATGTTTTTCATTATGATGAACATGGGAGATTTCTGATGAAGCGTCATACTTGATGGCATCGTCACTTTAAAAAGAAGGGCATCTTTTTTGTTGTTGCGATTATACAAATGTAATTGATGTGCCGCTTGCTGCTAGGCCCGTTGCTACAGGCACCTCCCTCCCTCCCTTATTGTGGGCGAGCGGCCACAGTGAAGGCTAAACGTCAACATGAATTGAAGCAGAAATACTTTATGGATACAATCATGTTGTGAATTTCGGAAGTGATTACATCTATCTCCTCCTCCCCCCCCCCCCCCCCCAAAACAATTTGACTTTTTAACTTTTATAATGCCCTGGAGTTAGTTTCACAGCCACCACTGGAATCTGATTCTACAAATGAATATTATAGCAGCCTGATATTTATCTGCAGCTGTTCAGAAGGACCGTAGTGAGACTGCTGATTTAGAATTCAAAAGCCTGCTTGCGAATGAAGCTCTAAACTATTTGTAAGAGCTCTAATGGGAGCTTTATTCTTTATCAGGACTTCATCCTTCATGCAGTCCAGCTCAACAACAGCACCACATGTGTATTCATCTGTACACTGCAAAAACAGCCCTTCTAGAAAGAAGTAAAATATTCTCATATTCAATCAAATTATCTTGTATCAAGCAAAAAAATCTGCCAATGGGGTAAGCTTTTTTTGCTTGACAAGCAATTCTTAAAATAAGCCCAAATTTCTTAGCTCCGAAAGACTAAAATGAGACTTTAAACTAGACAGAAAATCTTAAACTAATCCAAATTCTTCTAAAACAAGCAATGAAAAAAACACTAATTCAAGATTAAATTACTCAAAATTAGAATTTAAGTCTCTTTACTAATTTAAGAAATTACACCTTAATCTGGGATTGATAATGAGCATAAAAGTAGTTAAAATAAGACATAATTTCTTAAAACAGCATAACAAATATAAAAGTGATGTCTTAAATCAAGATACTTGACTTGAAACTTTCTCAGTTAATTTTTTTTTTTTTTTTTATGGCTGGAGTGCCATGCAAGCCTTTTTTATTTTTATTATGAGAGAGACAGTGTGGAAAGGGGAGATAGAGGGGGAAGACATGGGCGAAGGAGATTGCCGAGCCGGGAGTCGAACCACTGATCTCCGCGTCGAGGCCGTACAAGGGGCGGCCGCCTTATCCACTGCGCCACCGGCTGAGCCTCCGTACATGGGGCGGCTGCCTTATCCGCTGCGCCACCGACCGCCCCAGTTAATTTTTTTTATTAACTTTGCATTGCTCAATTCAACATCCAAAAAAAAAAAGGGCACTTCTACATTCCAGATCCATCATAATCAAACAGATTGAAAAGCCAGTTTTGATTTGGACCTCACTATCAAAATAATAATACATCAGTTATTGTAGCAGCATAGCAACTAAACATCATGTTGCAGCTGGTTTGCAGCATAATATCCCATAGGCCTATGGTTTTCAATCTCACCAAGCAACTGTCCTGTAATGAAAATGAAAATATTAATAATAAAAACTTTTGTCCTTGTTTCATGGCATTCTTGAATTGAGATGTTGTGCAAATGGTCTTACTCTTAAAATAAGGCAAATAATCTTGGTGCCCCGCTGGGTTTGATCGTAAAACATTTTTATACTCTTTTTCTGGTTCATTCTAGCTCAAAATTAGCTGGAATATCTTATCAAGAAAAAGTAAGGCATACTTTCTTAAAATGAGATATTTTTTCTAATGCAAAACTTGCTTGACAAGATTAATATTCTTTTTGGACAAAAAATAAGACTTATTTTCTTGATACAAGGCTTTTTTTACTTTCTTGAAATTCCATTTTTGCAGTGTAGCTAATCTTATCCTGTTTGAATGATGGAAAACAGACATTTTCCCCAACGTTTTAAGGGCAGTTTTTAATGACACAATCCTGTCTTATTTCGCCACAGTAATCCCATGTCTAGTGATTTCTTTAACTTATGACAGTGGGATAGAAGTTGCTGGAGGGTCAGCAGGTCCCTGCAGCTCATCTTATATGCGTAGGAGCTACATTGCAACAACACAATAGTGTTTCCTCATCCTTACACTACCAGCTGAGGTTTGAGGCAGCCCGTGAGGTTGTTTCTGCCTCCAGAGCAGCTGTGCCTTGGAGAAAACTAAAACTCCAGTCTGCATTTTAACCCCCTTCCACCCACATGGCCGTCCTTTTTTTAACATTTTAATATGACTCACAGCCTCGGGGGAGCAGGCATAATTACAGTTTGATGCTGATGTGTGTTTTATTGTGTTGAACCATTCGGGTCCCAGGAAACCCGTCCCAGCCTACTTCACTCCACTACATGAGCCCGTACCAGCTGAACGACTACGCCATGGCGCTGCGGGCCGTCGGTGAGATCATCCAGGACTACGACAGCGACAAGATGTTTCCCGCGCTGGGCTTCGGCGCCAAGCTTCCCCCGGACGGCCGCGTCTCGCATGAGTTTGCCCTGGTGAGCAACTTTCTCCCATCCTGCAACGTCTGAACATCCATCTCATTTATACGTACACTCATATGTATGTACATTACATTTTCATCCAAAGTGACTTCAACCGTGAGATCACAAACCCAGAACAGCAACAATGGAATACATAACAACATGGACGTTTCAATTTATCAGTGTGATGATTTCTCTACGTCAACAGAGATAAAATGTGTAAAAATAAAAATCCCTGTTCAGTGAGTCATCATGTTCACTGTAACCAAACAAAACCACAAGGAGGATGAAGTCACTTTCTGATGCCTCCACCAAGCAAACCTTACCTCTGACAGTGGAATTACAACTTCCTGGTCATGTGATGCCACAGGGGCCAATAAGACTCCCACAGATATACATTGGGAAAGAGATGTGTGTCATTTTGTTGTTTAGGTTAATCAATTTACAACATCAGTACGAACACTAATTAAAGTGTAATATGCACTTATGGCAAATCCAGGGATATTTTCCTTCCTCCTTTCATGTGAGTGAGGCCGAGGCTGGAAGGTTTAAAGGAACCACGGATGCAGAAGATCTCTGGGAAAGATTTGGGGAATTTGGGGAAATGAGCAACTTGAAACGAATGTTCTCTTTATGCATCCATGGCCTCCACCATGTTAGATTGATTTTCAGCACATTGCTCCAAAACAAAGCAGTACAGTGACACTTCTTCCAATGCTTCTCAAAATGAAGAAGTTAAACAAGACCCCAGCAGCTCTGTGCAGCTGGACGTAGGCACAGGTTTGCTTTGGACAAATTAAAATGTAAGCTTGATGATTGGGAATATATAAAGTTTACTAGTTACTAAAGTCATAAGGATATGTTGTCTGGGAGCCACGGCAGTGCATTTAATATTTGTTTAGATATTTGTCATCTATAGTCAAACCAGAGACAGAATCTCTAGGAATATAAATGTGTGAGGTGAAGCTACGGGACTCAGCGTTGGGACTGGCAGTATGAAACATGTCTGGCTTGTACTCAGACTGCTGTTGAATACGACACTGAGAACAAATCTCTCAACGGCTTTCATGCCAGCTGGAGGAAGCTGAGCACATTATCCCAAAGCTGAACGGCAAGTTAATAAAACCAGAACTAGGCTTTTTTTTTTTAAAGCCCTTAAAGTACAGAGAAAAGGCACAGCATGCAACGAGGAACTTTCATACATACATGACCAATTCCAGGCAGCAGCTTATCGGTGGGTGGTGAACACTGCTGTCCAATAACACAAAGTCAGCCGGCCAGTCTGCTGGGTCACCGTGGTGACGGCAGCTAAAAGAGCTGCTTCGTTTGTGGCTGGAAACACACCAAATCTACTCTTTTTATGCTGTAGTTTAGTTTCTTCATGGATATCATACAAAAGTATGACAATCTTTTGATAACTCTGATGTAAATCAAGCACACAGTAATTTAAGGATCTGGGTTATCCTTCTTCCAACACTATCAGCATTCAACCGTGCATCTTTTCATCCGCCCGTCCATCCATCCCGCTCCGCCAATGTCAAGCCCCCCGGGGGTCTAGACGTCCTGACCGCTCCTCAGCCACCCACGCTCCTCGCCCTGTGTCTACTGTCACTTCCAGATGTTTCCCCCGGAACGTTCACAGCCGTTACAGCTGCTCGCCGTTGGGTAACAGCCCACCCGGAGGCGCCACACCTCGAGACGAGGCACATATGCATTAATCTACCCATTAAGGATTCATCTCGGTCAGCTCTGTAGGAGGAGGGCTGCAGCTGTGGAGCCGCAGTGGGACGACACCACCACTGGCTCCCGCGTAATCATGCAAGCTCCATTTACAAAACAAAGCAGTCTCATGTGTGCCGTCCGTACTCATGGGCAGCCAGGCTGAATGAGAGTCAAGATGGTCTCACACTGAGATCATTAGAAAGCCCCAAACATATGGGGAGCTTCAATAATGGATCGTTTGCCTCTTTGTGAGGTTCTTCTGGATATCTTAAACTGACTCAACCATCAAACACAAACAACTTTGATTCAACATCTTAAAGGGAAACTTTTCGACCTCTTGCACCATGTTTTTGTGATTAATGGAGACAAACGATTTTAAAATGGAAGGACTTCACTGCAGATGGCATTATTATAATTGTCTGACAACATTATGGAAAGGACCCTGCAGAGAAATATAACCTGTTTTTCTCTTTTCGCTTGATCCGGTCCGTCGGTTATTGTGTCATGTGACTGCTGGAAGACAACGATGGAAACGTGTGTGAGAGTAGGACAAAGGGGATGCGTATCGTTATCTAAAAGATCTTTGGTGAAATAGTTGAATATTTCACTGATTTCAACAGAAGATTTCAGAACAAGACTTCCACGTAAACAGACGTAATATTTCTGTATTTCCTTTCCATAATGTTGTCAGACACTTAGAATAAAAACCTGAGCCTGTCAGTGGCAAAAACAAGCACTAAGTGATCATAAATTGATGGTGAGGAATTTCCCTGAGTGATTACATTGCAGCTCCCGTTCGAAGCACTCAATACTGGACCAATATCAAAAAGTTGTTTTCCCATTGAGTCACTTTTATAATAAAATAGGATCCAGGTGGAAAATACCAACGTTACTCTTTAAAACAAGGAGGATTTTTCCTCCCGTAACCTCTTTCTAACAAATTCACCACCAAGGTTTTTACCAAAAAGCTTCTGCTCATAATTGTTCTTCATCTCGCCTCAGGATTTTATTCACTGCAATGCTTCAACAGGAGAATTAAACTGTCGACATTCTCCTAATACATGCATAATATGTTTGATGCATCGGATTTAACATCCTCAAGGCCTTGCAAACCTCTAGTGCCTTTTATACTAGGTAAGATGTTTTGATAATATTGCAGTATTATTGATGTTTCGGCCCCCGGCGGGCCGTTTTATTGTCTCTGAGTATCCATGGAATCCTGTTACCCTGCCATCTGCAGCCAAAGCATGCCTGTTTAAAAATAAAATGTAATTCCATCTCTGCCCTTTTCCCCATGAAGGGATATGAAATCTACAAATACTTTTGTTTTCTTCTTCAGGGCAGCTCTGTTTTTATTATTCCTCTTAGCCACACTGTCTCTGAATATCAAAACAACACTATATTAAAATTATTTTTTAACTTTGATGCATAGTGTTAAAATGTGGGACGAGTAGGTCCCATGTTTACCACAGAGATATCAATGTAAGCAAGTTATTCTAATTGCCCTTGAATATATATATACAACCCATTTTTCAACATTAGCTGACTGACGTTAAATCAATGCCGGTGACTCGCTGGAGGGTCCTTTCCATAATGTTGTCACACTTAGAATAACAACCCCAGCCTGAATGAGTGAGCACTCCAACCAACTAAACTAACTAGAGTACAGTGACCTGCGTACAGAGAACACCTGAAGCAGGACGGTGGCTGAAGACAGTAAAACAGCATCATTCTGAAGAGAAAAGCTAACGTGTAATCACTGTAAATGAGGTTTTTACAGAAACCACATTCAAGCTTAAACAAACATAGACGATGGAATCAGAATGTTGTCATCTATTGTGCGTTAATAAGAGAACTAGCTTGTCTTGACTTGGCAGAATTGTGTTGCAGCAGCTGTTAAGAAACTTATTTTGGAGTTAGCAACTTTTTTTAAAAAACGTACACATCCCCCTAAATATGTCGATCAGTGGAGACACTCGTGGGCTGTAAGATGTTGAAAAACGCACCTGATTCAAACTCAAAAACAAGCGATGATGTCTGCAGGCGAGCGGCTCATCCTCCCAAAAACAGAATTAAACTCAGCAAGCTGTCCGGCCGCTGAGCAGCGACAGAGTGGAGGTCCACTAAAAGTGAGCAAGCAGCCGAGGAGCACTAAAGAGAAGGCAGTAATAGCAGTTACTAAAAGGGGGTGGAGATGATGAGATGGCTGTCGTGAATTTAATTCCCATTCAGTGATACTAAAAACATCCAAGGACACTTTGTGCATAAGAAATATCCACACATCAAATGCAGCACGGTGTCAGCTGGCCAACCCTCCTTCTCACTACATTAGCGACAAAGTCCTAAAGAGGCTCACAGTCTAAGTTATCTTGTCTTCTGCTCTAAAAGAAGAACAAATCTAGTCCAAACAAGTTTCCCACGAGCGTATCTCAGTATCGAGACACCTGAACCTTCTCTCACAGGGTCGGAGACGTCTTACATCGATATGTCCTTTGTTAACGTTGTCTTTCCGTTTTGGTGCAGAACGGTAATCCACAGAACCCCTACTGCAGTGGCATCGAGGGGGTGATGGAGGCCTATTACCAGAGTCTCAAGTCGGTGCGTCTCTACGGACCCACCCACTTCTCCCCTGTTATCAACCATGTGGCCAGGTAGGTCCAGTCATCACAGCCTGGGAACACAAGCAGAGTCGAGCAGTACAACACCACTCACTCACTCACAGTAGTGGGGGGGGGGGGGGGGGGGGGGGGGGGCTGCTGGACAGCGATCTGTGACGCAACGAGAGGGGATTAAAATAAATGTGCTAATAGCTCCGTCACCCAAGAGGAATCAGTGGAATCACTGTGGTGGTTTGGACACGGCCGTCCTTTAGAAAGGGGACCCGTCTGCAGGATGAATGATGTACTGTGAATATTCTCTCAAATAAACACAAAATGAATCCTTGTAGGCACAAGAAGAACACATTTACCAGTGTTTCATTAAAATCACCATTAAGAAGAGACATGGGGGCCCTCAAGTGCAGTTGATTTTTTTCATTAGAGCAACGAATTATAAAAGGTGCACTTCCACTGTTTTAAACATACAAACACACGATGAACACATCTGGTAGAGAGTTCCATCAACTATCTGCAGCACTTTCTCCAAATACAGCAATAACCCGTGATGAAAAAAACTGTATTTCTGACTTCCACCTGGCATTGATAGATCTTCATGATCCACCGGACCGACTGTAACAAGAACACCTTTCATCATTGGCTTTTCTCTCACGCTGAAGTTTCCATCAGCAACAACACTAATCTATTCTGTTATCTGTTTTCTCAACATTAGAAGTGTTTGTCACCGCAACTAAGCCCAAGAAAAAACACATTGTCGAGAGTCTCTACTGTGTTTTAGTGTAATTAACTGCTTCATCCAGCTTCTCTGTCTGTTTCACCGAGGGGCAACACACACACACACACACACACACACACACACACACACACATGTCATTTCGATGACACAACTTTTCTCTGAGTTTTGTGAACATAAGAATGAGTCGACCCTCAAGAATCTGTGATGAGCAGCTACAAGCAGAATCTCACATCAGAAACGTTCAGAAATGAACCGATTCACAACTGAAAGTGAAACGGTGAAAGAGTGTTTCTTCAATACATTTCTCATATTTTCTTATTCATTTATTTAATATTTAGACATCAACCACATGATGAGACACCATTTGATGGAAAGAATGCTCTTAAATTTTAAAACAAAATTAGGGATAAATACATACAGAAAAAAATGAAAATGGATTCCGCAGTTCATAGTTTTCTACCTTTTGAGCTTAGCTTGACAAACGCCACCGTGATGATTAGTTAAATGTTCATAGCCAGCGAGGGGCTGGAGCTCGGATCTCATGCCGTATAGCCTACTTTTTGGTGGGAACCTACTGTCAGAATGAGAAATCATCAAGTCCTCAAAAAGGCAAACAGAGCAAGCAGCCATCAAGGACTTTGAGCTGGGAAGAGAATCTTACATTTTAAAATAACGTTACCTACCTTTTTTGTTATTTTATTTTTATTTAAATGTTTCTTGCAACATGTTGCATATCTGTTTAGTATTTGATTGCTTTATTTTTTATACAGAATCCCAAAGTAAACATGCACAAATTGAGCTATGCTGTGTCTCGTTGGGTCAATTGGTTCCATTTGTACACTCTGAGTTCAGCTAATACATTGACAACCACTGATAATCAGAATTTAAAAAAATGTTTTGCTGTATGGTAATGAAGCTGAATGGGCCAAACAAAGAATTGCCGTGTTTACCGTAACATTTTGGTTGGCCCGACCAAATCTAACTCCAAGGTTTGTTGAAAAGTTGGCAGCCCTGGTGTGTGTGTGTGTGTGTGTGTGTGTGTGTGTGTGTGTGTGTGTGTGTGTGTGTGTGTGTGTGTGTGTGTGTGTGTGTGTGTGTGTGTGTGTGTGAGAGAGAGAGAGTTTCATTGAACACATGCTTTCGTTATATTGTCCTGTGACATCACTTGACATATTACACCCTGGTTTATATCAAATTAAACTGCCAGTTTATTTAAAGCATAATTCTATTGTAAATACATCCTGTTTGAGGAATGGTTTAAAAAACAGCTCTTGAATATTAAATAATAAAAGACTATTAAAATCAAAATGTTCACTATTATTCTAATAACTAGAAAAATACTGTCATTATTTGGGCAAAGCACCAATACTTAGTTTTATTTAAGTTCAGTGTTTGTTCTGAACAATTGAACTTTATTCTCAACATTACAACTTTACTCATTAACATCTCTTTTATTCTCAAATGGTATTTCCACTTTATTATTTATTTATAACATCTTGAACTTTATCATTAATAAAAAATGTGTAAAACTACTAAAAGTTATTTTCAACTTTTAGACTTTTTATTCTTGAGACGTATTTCAACCTTTCTTTTAACATTTCGACTTCATTCCCAGCATTTCGACTTCGAAGTAAGATCGTTTTAGTGGTGACCAAGTGACCAATAGCGATCATGGCACACTGTCTAAGTTAATTGCAGATGCAATGAATGTGATTTGAGTCTCCAGCAGCAAATACATGTTTGACTTCCATAAAGTCGATGAACTTGAGTTAGACAGATGGAATAAAGAATGATCTTCTGGATGAAGCTCTATATCTGCTGGATACTACACTTCCCATAATGCAACACTTTTTTGTTAGATCCCCCTGAATGTATCTCTGCCGGTTATAACTCCCGCTTTCCTCATCCGAGCTCAAGCCAAGATAACCATGACAACATCACCCTAGTTATTTTCTCAGCCTTTAACAGAGCGACAGAAGACATCGTACAACTGTTTCAAAGGTTGAGCTGTACTCCCCGCGACCAGTTAATTGGTCTTGATGTGTTAAATCAGTGGACTGGCCTTTCCAAATGAATAAAGAGAGGTGGATTCCAGGAAAAAGAAAAAGTAATTGTGAATATAATGTCAAAAGCAGTGGCATCTTTCTGTCTCTTTTTTATTTCTGCTCATTTGACCTTTGACCCCTCCCCCGCCTCTCTTTCTCTGTATGCCAGGTATGCGTCAGCAGTGATGGACGGCTCGCAGTACTTCATCCTGCTCATCATCTCTGACGGTGTAATTACAGACATGGCACAAACCAAGGAGTCCATTGTCAATGTACAGTATACAGATTTAAACTCACTCTGTGCACCGTGTGCTGTTATTGTTCAAAGGTTTTCCTGCTGCCGGGGCGTTTTGCATGCTTTAACGAGTGCAAGCCACAGCAGTCCGTGCTCTGTCTGCTCATATTCATTCAGTTAATTTACTGTAAAACATGCGAGGACCCCTGGAGGTCCAGCTATGATTAAGCCTCTAATGGAGATCCTAATAAGCCAACACACAAACAGTAAAGGGAGATATTCTCATATCCACTAATGAAGGGAGTGAATGAGTGAGTGAGTGGGGGGGTCAGCTCTAATAAATATGCTTTCTAATTAGAGTGATCAGACTGTGTCACGATGTTTTGGTGTATTCGGAGCCTCAGTGTGCTCTCGCTGCTCTGCATCACGCCGCCGCCCCTCCCCCACGCCTGCGTGTGATGTAATGTTATTGTAAAGTGAAATTCGAGAGTAATTATTTACTAGCCCGCGGAGGAGCCGTGCCCCTCATATCTCAAGCAATTTGGGCGTCCATCTAATAATCACGGGGAAAGTTATGAAACGCTAAGCAACCTTCATTCATCACTGCAACTGTACTTTGCCGTCCCGCTCGGCTGAGATTTAATAAACAATATTGCGACGCGGGGCGGAAGTTCAGCTGTAGCTCAAGGCAGAGGAAGATGTAAATGGGAGTCATTTTGAAGCCGCCAAGCTTTGGGAGATTTAGCCGTTAAAGTTGTAGCCGCATGAAATTAGAAAAGTCCCGCCGGACACAAGACTTTATGAAACCGTCTGCAGAGGGCAGGAGGATTTGGACAAACCCCGTCTGTCTTAACAATGCCATTGAATTTTGCTATTGAGCTTCCTTTCTATGGACTGTTAGCTTACAGTGAGTAATTTGCGGGGGGTATTTCACTGACTGCCTGCGGCGTTTGAGATAGCAAATAGTGAAAAGAACATGCGCCACTTCTTCCCCCCGCCTTTGATGAGCCTATTTTGTCTCTTTCCACCCTGAACAGGCTGCGTCTCTGCCCATGTCAATTATAATAGTTGGGGTCGGACCAGCGGAATTTGATGGTAAGCAGGGTGAAGATCATGTGTGTGTGTGTGCATGCTATCTGTGTATGTGTGTGTTTATTTGCATGCAGTAATCCTCCGCCTTCATTCTGCTTCCTATCTCGCCTCCCACATGGTTCAGAGCTTCCTTCCAGCTCGTCCTTTCTTCTCTCCCCTGTTCTCCCCCCCCCCCTTCATTTCCCCCTCCTCCCCCTCTTTACGGTTAAGTTAAAAACGTTCTCAGAGGTGGTGCTTTTCTTTTCTTTATTATTATTTATTGTGCTCAATGGACGTCGTCCACGTTTCTCCTATTCATGTTCCCATGTTAAAAAACAAGCGCACTCATGATGAGCAATTTGTCTGCAAAGTCAACATGCTTTCAACTACTTTCACACTTTTGCGGCCGGCGTGCACGGTTGGATGGCGTCCCCGCGGTGCCTCGTGGTCGCCTCCTGCTTACACACATCCTAGCATGTTTCCCCCTTTGTGCATATTCGTGCGCAACGTACAGCCCGATGTCTTCACGCTCAGCGACACACGTTCTGTGCACTCATGCCACGTTTGGCATTACAACACTCTGAGGAAATGTAACCCAGCGGCACGCTAATGGCTTAAAAACACACAGACCGCGTTTGCTGGCCGCTCCAGCCTCCCGACATGGCTGTGACTGATGTGCGTCCTTCCCTCAGAAATGATCGAGCTGGACGGGGACGAGGAGAGGATCTCATCCCAGGGACGATACGCCGAGAGGGACATTGTTCAGGTACACAGTATAGAGAAGACATGGCTGACCGGCTGAGACGCTCAGCAGAATGTCTTCAGAGAAATGTGGGATTTATGATTAATGGGGAAAGGTCACGGTGCTTGACCCTCTGCTGTGCTCTTGTTCTCATTTTCCTCCTGCTGTCTCCTTTCCTCTCGTGTCCTTTTCATTCTGTTTTTTTTTTCTTCACTTTCTCTTCTCTCATATTTTTCACCATATCCTCTCCTCTTGTCTCCACTCCAACTCTCTTTGTCTCCTCTCCTCTCATTTTATATCCATATCTGTTTCCTCTGCTCATTTCCTACCTCTCCACTCCTCTCCTCTCCATGTTTTGTTTCCTCTCCTGTTCTGGTTTCCTCTCCTTGTTTCGTCTCCTTTCTGACACCTTCTCCTCTCCCCATCTCCTCTCCTGGTTTTGCTTTCCTGTCTTCTCCACAGTTTGTTCCTTTTCGAGACTACATTGACCGACGGGGAAACCACATCCTAAGCATGGCTCGTCTGGCTAAGGAAGTGCTCGCCGAAATCCCGGACCAGTTCCTGTCCTACATGAGGACCCGGGGGATCAAACCGGGCCCCTTGCCACCTCCGTATACCCCCTGTCCACCACCAGCCCTCCACCCGCTCCTCTGCAGACGGGTAAGCCGCATCTAAAGGCAGAGGCCTCGCTCCAACGCCGGCCAGCCGACTCTGCTGGTCTCTTCTCCTCTCTGCTTCTTCTTCTTCCTGCACACGGCGAAACCTCGCTCGCTGTCTCATGTTGCACTTTTGGGAACATTGGAACATGAGCCGAGGGTATGGTGCGGATAAACCCGAGTGGGATGCGTCCACTGTTCATAAAGAGGTTCTTTCCCCGTAGTGGACGAGAGTGGAGGTTGTGAATGGTCTTAGTCGGGGTCTGAGATCACCTGCCTCCACCAGGAAGCGTGGACCGGACACGAAGGCACTGCTCGAAGCTGGCAGATCAAAAGGGTCCAACACTGGTCATCTACTATTTCTACTTCCTCTTCCTTTCAAAGTCATCTCTCTCAATATATAAATGTTTACAAAAATTGAGGACTGGACATGAGCAGTTTTTTTCAGGAGGAAATTTGTACCAATCAATGTGAAAAACCTTTCAGATTCCTATTTTTCGGCTGCAGAAACTGGAGGTTGTGACTTTGTATAGAAACATTTTAGGCCCCGATGCCACATTCTTCATAACAGAGTGTGTAAAGTTGTTTTTAAAAATAAATGGAGCATGTGCTAGTTTAAGAGAAGCATGCACTGTTGTCCTGCACTCAGGGCCTTGTCCCTCACACAAACCCCCTCACCACCTCACCACCACCACTGCCATGTTCCATTAAGAACAAACCCATCACCCATCTGAAATCTTCCCACGCTCCTTACCTTCTGCTCCGTCCACCTGCCTTGACTCGGGAGGAAGCTGTGCTCCCCGGGAGTCTGGTAAAATCAAATGCAGCAGGGATCTGAACCAGCCTTACTCTTTAGTCAGATAACATTCACCGTGTCCAACGTGGGTTCTGGGAATGTGGATCTCGTAGCCCAGAAGTCAAAAATACAACATCTCACTACCGAACCTGACTGTGTGTTACGTTTTTTTTTTTTTTTCTATTCTTTGTTGTTTTCATGGAACATTATTCTCAAGAAGCATTTTTTGTGTTTTGTTATATCTCTCTACCTCTCACTTTAAGTATTGCCAAAAAAAAAATGCCAGTCTGTAGAGTTCAAAGTTCACCTCCTTAAGAGACAAACACCAGTTTTTAGGATCAAACTCTCCTCCTGAAGGCGTGAAAGGCTCAGAGTCTTTCTGTTCTCAGTTTAGATTCACAACATTACACAACATTACAATGGAGTCCTATGGCAGTTTCCCTGTTTCCACATTGGCTCAACCCAATTTAAATAGGTGTCTAGGTGGTCATTGATACCTTTTTCTCCAGATGGAAAACATTGGATGGAGTTTTCGTACATGGGGTCGTTTTGGCCAGAATTACAGACAAATTAGTACGTAGTTGAAATTGACTTTTAAATTTAAACTATTAAAAAAAAAATTTCATCATCATTGGGGAAACTCCATGTCACATACTTCCATCTCCACTACCAATACACACATAGCAACGTTTACATCAAAATGTTGGTTGTTCATTTTGCCATCACTGTCAATCAAACCTGATCAAATCACACAGTTCTGATGAAGCAGATTAGTGTTTTTGAGTATTAATTATGGGAATAATAAAGTTAAAGAAAAATGTCAATGTAGTCTGACTAGGAGGTTAATAGCAACCCAGTTTCATGGTGACAGTTGTTTTTTTAAATAAAATATTCAAATCTATTCTGCAACATAATAAGTGTGTTCTCTACCATCCAAAATATGAATTAACACATGGCTAAACTGTTAGCATCTACCTTGCAAAAGAGCCAACTACCAACTTACTACAAACTGTTTGATATTCAGAGTCCGAGTTGTTCAGATAGGTATTCTTTTAAAAATGGAGAAACACTCAAACATCATTGCACTGCCACTTTCAGCCAAGTACCAGGGTTGAATGCATCCTTGCTGCTGTTTTGCCCGTTAATGTGTACATGAAAACTTTAATGTGTGACTTTCAGCAAAGCACAAACCATTTCCTATCAGAACAGCTACAGCCACCGTATCCACAGGCCCCAAACAACTCGTGTAAATGTGTGAAGAACATTGAACTCTCAGTACTACAAACTGTAGATCAGAACTTTTTTAGGACCCTATTCAGTCAAGTAATCAATATAAGAGAACGTTTACAGCATTTTTCTAAAGGTACGCCTCAATATCATCTTATACTTCTTGGCTGATGATGCCTAATTCAAATGTCTACTTTTAATCTGCTTCTTTCTTAGACATTTATACACTATACAAATGTTTGCCTTTTTGTGTATTGGTCAATATACTGTATATGTAATGCTGCTTCTTTACTGCTTATAGTATTACATTTTGTACCGAGGCCTGTAATCATATTTAAATCATGACTAACAGGCCTTATCCATGTTTATACATAAGTTATTCATATTTAAATCATGAACGACAGGCCCGTATTTTTTATAAGCAAATGGTTAGATAATAATGTACTTTTCATGTGTGCAAGATGTTTAAAAGTAGACCCGGTGATCAAGTACACTCTGTAGCAACGTTTTCCTGCCAAATTTGACATATTGTTAAAGGGATAGTTTGGGTTTTTATTATCAAAGTGGGGTTGTATGAGGTACTTCTCCTTAATCAGTATATATTACCTGCAGTAGATGGTGGTCAGTACACCCCCTGTTGGAGAAACAGACAGGAGTAAAGGCACAGGAGTAATACTCGTGCAGATTACCATCTAAATGATATTCATATATCCTTTGAATGAATATAAAGTTATGAAACAGACAACAGCTCCAGCTGAGGCTTTGCTGTTGTCACTGCAGTACGAGCAGCATGCAGGATGGTTTCACCCATCCACTTGATGAGGGCACATTCATTTTTACATTGAGAGAAAATGACTTTTCTTTTCCCGTCATGATTTCTTTTTCTTCAGGTTGCCAGCTGGAATACAGACGGGTAACAAAGTATCAAAATGTAAACAAAACAAACATGTACTTTAACTTGAGCCTTCTGTAGTTTGAAATTAGTATTAGTAAATTTGTACAGGACTGCTCGTTTAAATCCATACATCTGGGTGCTTCCCCCGTCCACAGCAGGACGTTGCTTTGCTCCTGTGCCTGTATTCCTGTCTGAGTCTACAAACTGGCGGCTCACCGACCATTTATATATCGAGGTAATACTGATTATTGATAAGTACCTCATGCAAACCCGCTTTAAACACTCCAAACCATCTCTTTCAGTGTAGCGTCTCAGTGTTGGCCGAGACTCCTTCCAGAAAAGCTGGCTATTCCATTTGACTGGATAGGGTTCCTCTGTGGGGGGGCAGGTGGTCTGGTAGATTTTGTACTCTTCTGTATTGCTGTTTCATGGCGGGGACCCCGTACAACAGCGGGGATGACGAATTGCACAATGTAGCACTGGTCTCATGTCTGGTCCTGGACTGGAGCAACACCAGACTGATCCAGATAAGACCAGATCAGGCAGGAACAGTCTTTTTATATGTGTATGTATATGTATATATATTCTGAATATACTCTGTGTGTGTGTGTGTGTGTGTGTGTGTGTGTGTGTGTGTGTGTGTGTGTGTGTGTGTGTGTGTGTGTGTGTGTGTGTGTGTGTGTGAGTGTGTGAGACTCTGTGACTCTCCCCCTGAAACACAAGGCGGGGCCTTTCATTTATTTATAACGACACATTGTCAACTTCGTCTCACACCCACACTCTGGTATACACTGTACATCCGGGACATGTATTTGTATATGAAACATGCATGACATTTACACATTTACATAATGAGGCCAGGGTTGAGTGAAGATTTGAAGGGTTCACTTGCTTGTTCTCTCAGAGAAACAGTAGTTTCACAGATTTTATATTTAATCAGTATTTATTTATTTAAAAGCAGAGTTTCTCAACCATTTATATCCCGTGACCACATTTTAGTTCCACGATTGTGGCAATTCCTGAATGGCATATATATATATATATATATATATATATATATATATATATATATATATATATATATATATATGCCATATGAAGGTTTTGTTTTGAACCCCAAATTGCTTATTTTTTAAAGCCAAAAGCACTTGGTGAGCAAAAACATTTTGAAAATTTGATAATAGAAATATTCAGATCAATGGTGGAAATACTTAAAAAATTGAGATAATAATGGCATTTCTACATTTCAAACCCTTTTGCTTCTCTTTTTGGTTCTAAATAATCGGCGTTCAGGGGACGGGTTAAATGGAGGGTCAGTCGATTTTTAATGTAACAAAATGTTTTCATCAATAACAAATAGGTCGCCCCCACAAACGGTTGAGAAATGGAGCTGCATCATACATGACTACCATATTGTTCTGCGATGTGCAGCGTAAATATGACGTGTAGATCCTTTCTTCAGCACGCGTGGATTTGCCCTGAGGACGAGGAAATGAACTGCCGTTTGCATATAGAAGCCCGGTGGAGCCTTAACATAAAGCGATGGGTGCGTCACATGCGGCTGCAACGTGTGAAATCACTGTTCCTCTGAGGCTGCGTCGGTGTAGAAGTGACAATCAAAAGCATTTATTGCGTAGGAGATTACAGAGTGAGAAAAGAAACAAAAAACAACAACAACAACCACAACAAGTCTGTGCTACCGGTGGACAAACAAGCTTTAATGAAGTAGGCTTACACCTCGCTGCCTCCCACCACTCATCGCTGCATCCATGTCACTCTGCCAAGGCGGTCCCGTGTCAGCATGCCAGGCCACATGAACGCCCACGTAATCTTCACAAATTCAACATGAAAGTTGTTTACTGTACCTTATAATATTGACAAAGTGGTTTAATTGAATGCTCGTGATGAATATCCTGTTTTATTCCTGTTTGTTTTGAAGAGCATGCATTAAGTTTGCATGTGTAGATTCATTTCTAACAGAGATGCATCAATGGATTTAAACAAAAATAATTGTAATATGACATCTTTACGTGTAATTTCAGAGTATTTTAGACAACTTTTTTGCCTTAAAAATCTCATTGATCAATCTTGGAACTGTGCAATGCCTTCAGGTGTTTCTTTTGAAGACTGATTCTTTTTTTTATTCTTTTTTTGGTACGCTGATGTACATCATCAGACATCATCTCACAGCATTGTTCTCTCAGTGATGAGGGAGCAAAGCTGTCTGCAAAGACAGAATCACCTGAGAATAAAATTGCACAGTCTCAAGCAGATTTGTATCTTATCATAAACTGAAAGATATAAATTCATTCATTTTTCATCAGCCCTCAACAGAGTGATTGGCTTCTGCATGATGCCTGTGATTACACTAATCAAATATGATTTGTCCATTCATACATAATAAGTAATTATAATCAGTTCTTGGGGTTAGCGATATTGTAAGACAGCACAGGTTTTACTGTTCTAAATAGGAAATATGGAAGCCACTAAAGATTGATTTAAAATGACTATTTCTGTAAGAATTGAAGTCTTTAAATAAATATTCATATCAAACCTTTTTTGTATTGTTTTTGGTCGATCGCCGAATCTTCAGAATGTCACAACACTATAAAAAATAACCTGAACTGAAAATCCATTTTGGGCCAATAAAGATATGCAGCCTCATTTTTGAATTTCAAGGACAACATAATGTACTAAATGAACATCATGCTGTATTGAAGAAGACTTGAAACTACAGATTGAGACCATGAACTCATGTTTACTGAGATAATAAATCAAGTGAGAAGGTCATTGTCTCATAGACGTCTACACAATCAGACTTCTTTTTGCAACCAGAGGAGTCGCCCCCTGATGGCCATTAGAAATAATACAGGTACTTCTACATTGGCTCCACTTTTCGGAACTTCAGGTCACACACTATTGCAATACACTACACAATAATGGACAAGTGTAATCATAAGTTGCCCTTATAGTTAGTGCATTTCAGCTGAGGAAGGCACACATAAAACCTCTTCCAGGTGAAGCATCCACCTTGATAACCTCCGGTTGCTGCTGAGAGCAACAACATGCAGAGAAGTAAGCAGGTTTCAGTTTTTAAAGTACTTCTTGCTCGTGTTTTAATGAACTAATAAAGACAGGTCTGCATTTAAACTCTTTCTAGCCAAGTTTTCACTGACAACAGCAGTCAGACGTTGGTGGAAGCGTGCTCACATATTGGGAGGTTGAAGGATTCCTTGAAGCCCTTCGCCTTTTACATTATATGACACCGAAATTCTTGGTACAGTCAGATTTTATGGAATCAGGTCTTCATTATTTTGTACCGTGCGGAGCTTCAAGAGTAATAATGTGGCTTTTCTAGAATAGTAACATCATGGCACCATCTGCTTCATTGTGCAGGAAATCCGACCTCGGAAAAGAAATGGCTCGTGCAAAAACTCATCACACGTGAATTTGTTGTTTTCTGTGTCATATTTTATTGAATCAGTTTGCTGAACTGACCATTCAGGCAGAGATGCAGAGATAATGCTGTGTGAGTTAGCAGCCCCCTGCCTTTATAAATACACAGTCCAGTGGTTCTTCATTGAATTTGAGGCATTTCTGCTTTATTATCTGGCACAGTTGTTACACACGCTTTCAGAATAGCAACAAATTGTCGATGCTGTTGGGAAGTGATCTGACATGCTAACAGCGTGGGCGGCTTTGTAAAAAGTGACAGCTTGCTAATTACAGACCGTAGACTTTTTCTCTTCCTCGTTCCCGTTCTGTTCTAGATTTTAATGGGCGCTCAATGCTGTCTGCTCTTTGTGTTCATCTGCATGTTAAATTATTATATTATTACGGAGGCCTCCCACTTGAGGATATAATCCGAAACTTGCATAGGAAATTAAATGCACAATTTAATAATAGAAAATATGTGTGCCTTTCTATTTTAGTGACATAACAAACAGACAGGATATAAAAGGTATCCACTGGTGTGGCTGTTGAATTTGGAATTAGAATTTGAAGATGTTCAGCAGCTCGACCGTAAGCAAGGCATCATAGTAATCGAGGCATGAGGGTACAAAAGCAAACCATCCCCTCTGTGGTACTAGATGACAGAATTTATGTAACTTCTGTCTAATTGTTGATGAAACTGTAGTAATATTTTCCTGGCCGATCAGAACCTCTGTTTTGTCAGAATTAGATTATGAAAAGTCACGGCACATCTCTTCTTTCGCATCATATAGGCAGCTATAGTGATGCAAACTTGCTGAGGTTGTTGTGATTGTGGATGATCAGTGTACAAAGTAAATAGAGCAGGTCCCAGAATTGTTCCTTGTGGTACTCCGTGTTGTAATATGAAAGTAATGGTATTGATCTTTCATCGTTCTCTAAACAACAAAGTAAATTAGTGTATTTCCCTAACCCCTAACTATTTATTTAATAAAAACGGTGTGATTTCTGGTATCAATCATTGCACTAAAGTGAACAGCAATTACAGAAGCAATTAAATGTCACACCAAAATCTTTGCAATAAAACCATTAGCACATAAAAGCAAGTCTATAAAAGCCTCTTTTTTAAGAAGATACTTGTTAATTTGATTACAATGGCTCAAACCTGTGGAGCAGAAATTATCTTTCAAAGATGTAGCTTCTCATAAAACGGATCAATTATTTTGCCTATTTCCATCAGGCCCTGCTTCATCTTGACACAGGAAAGAAAAATACACCTAAGGATATCACTCTCCAGCTTTTCTCACTACAGCGACCACCTTCATTGAGCACCGAGACTTGAAAGCAATAAAGCAGACTTGAACAAGCTCAGCATGAATCTAATATCACTCAAGTCGATATGGGGAGCTACTTGAGTCTCTGAGCTGCTGTTTCGGCCAGTTTTATTTCCCTTGCTCCCCCTTACAAGCTCATCAACTGCGGGATACATGCACACGGCAATAGGCAGCAATGAGTTATGGAATAAGGAATAGCCTGTAAAATTTTGATGACATGCACCTCCAAAAGCCTGCAGCCAGCACACAAACATACACCAACCCTGCAGAAGTCAGCGTCTGTCCACTCGACTCAGAAAGTACAGGGATAGAAACATTCTGGCAAGTATGAGGCAGAGTCTTCGGATGAATATGAAACATCTCCCCTGCTATTCTTAGCAGTGGACGGGAGGGGGTTGCTAAATATAACTGGATCGTTTTGTGCTTGCCATTCTATTTTTACACGAGCTGAGGCCTTCCTGGGCTGTTCTGGTCTTTTCTTAGACTGTTACGTAATAACTAAATCTCGAGGCATGGTCTAATATTGTGGCGTCAGACCCAGAATGAATTATTCCATCATCCAATCCTGTGTTACGCTAAAAAAAGGAATTCAAGTCAGATTTAGAAGGTTTTAATGGGAGGGGTGTTGCTGGGATTTCTGTAAAGCAGTTTGGCTGTTTTTGCTGAAGCATGCTGGAATCATTGGCAGCGTTAAACAGCCGAGGGACAGCTCGCTATTAGCTCAGATGATAGACAACAAGGGAGAGGTAATGAGTTTGTCTTCGGTGACGCAAGTCATCTTGAGTATGCAGAAGTAACAATATTAGAGCAGAAAAAAATGCAGATTTTCACCATTAAAACATTCTCTGTTCTTTGTCATGTGTGAGAAACAAGCCTGTCCGGCCTCGGCATCTGTGATGTCACGCAGATGTACGGCTCCATCAAGAGTCAAATGGAAAACATGGAGAAGACGTGGTTCTGTTTCCAACAAAGCATCAACAAACCAGCACAAAGAAAAAAGGGGAGGAGAGGAGATTCAATTTCTGTAGTTTCTAGAAACATTTGCTGCTGTTTACAAATATTGAGTCTTCTTTTTTTTTTAGCACTGAAGTCTCATTTAATAATATTAAATCTTTTTCATATTAATAAATCAAATATGAGTGTATACTTTGAAAGGAGGCACGAGTTCTGTGTGGGCCTAAAACTGAGACCTGAGTCTGTCCACACACTCACTTCAGACTGGACCAAACTCAATCACAAAAGCAAAAAACCCTGGTGGAGACCAAAAACAGAGCTAAAAGCAGAGTATATATTTATATACTTGCCAGAATCATGACTTCAAATAGATGAAAATGTTCAGTAAGCAGCTGCTTGCCTAACAAGTTAGCCAAAACCCCTAATGTTGGAGGTACATATGTGATTATTTTCAGCTTGTTGAGTATTTCGGTCCCAAGTGGCCAAGTAATCAGCAATTTGGCCAATGCATTAAATTAAAGGTGTAAATATGATTACACTATTAAAGCTGTTTAAAATGAATGCAGTTTGTGTTCACATGGAGACAACCCGCCTTCCTCGTTTGTTCGTTTGCCACCAACGAGGCAGTTCTAATCTGTTTGCAGCGTTAGCTAGCAATTCAGGTAAGACAATACTAATGAATCCCACATCTGGCCATAAAACATTCAGGCAGTACAGTGAATGAGACCCAATATGTCTTCAGCACACTATTAAAACTGATTCTCAGGATGAAGGAAGGTTGGTGCATCAGACAAAGCGTAATAAATGAACACATTGAGAATCATATATGGCTGATATCTAACAGTGTAATGGAATGAGAGCAAAGATCCTTACAACAGGAAGTCACAGGTGACCTGGATAGACAGGAATCATGAGTGAGACGGGCTCAGGTGACTAACAAGCATGGCTGCTCACAAACTCCCATCACTCACCATCAAATCATCTTTTCCCTCTCGTGCAGCAATTTTTATAGACAGAAAATGCAGATTTAAAAAAAAAAGTGTTGTGGCAAATGCTTTGTTATATCGAGGCATCTATGTGACAAAATGAGATGAAGATGTGGGCGATAAATGATTAATGGTCAATTTACTGGCAGGCCTTTGAAATATTGAGAGGGAGCTCAGCCATGAAATGCAATGTAAATGGATCTATTTATAGTGTAGCAGAGGAAGTCATGCGGATCAAGCTAATCGGGGAGGCTTGTTCATATAGCTTTTAGAGGCGAGTGACAGGGGAGGCAAAAAAAAAACACTCTACAACATCCACATTTGCATGTAAAGCCACTTTTCATGGCGATATTAAACTTTTAGATACACAGAGCAGGAATAGCAATAAATAATTTTCACAGTGGAAAGATGGAAAGCCTGAGCTTGACTCAACCCCCACCCTTCCCACTTTGTCTCCTGGGATTGTTTAGGAGTGAAAAGGAAGAAAAGTGACATGTTTAAACCCTCCTTTTATTAATTCTGAGAGCAGGGGAAGGTTGCTGCATCACACAGCTGAGAGGCTGTGTGATGCTTATTCTAATATCAGGAAGAATTACACAGATGATTAGATTAGATTAGATTATCAAGTGCAATGAGTTGGTGTAATAATCGCTTGATATACCACATGATATACCTCCACTTGGTGGATTACTGGGAGTTCAAGTTTAATATGCTGTGTAAATTACTCGTCTGTCATTTAGTTCTTAATTCTATATTAAGAAATATATACTTCAGCTGTAATTCTATTTAATGATATCATATAGGGCCAGCAAGTATACAGCCAGCAAGAATTATCATTGTTGATTAATCTTCCTATTAATATTTTCTCTATTACTCATCAAATTTACCCAAGGAGATGTTTTTAAACATCTTGTTTTGTCCAAAATCCAAAGACATTCACTTAACAATGAAATATAACGGGGAAAAGAAGTCAAATACACATATTTAAGACGCTGGGACAGAAACTGTTTGATATTCTTGCTGGAAAAACGATATCAAATCAATAAATGAGTTATCAATATATATATAATATAATAATAGTTGCTGATTCAATTTCTGCTTGGCAACAAATCAGTTGACCAATCGTATCAGCTGTAGTGGTATGATGTATACTTTTATAAGTGCTTCCCCACTCACTCGTACTCACCAAGGACATAACAGGGGGAACTCACTCTGTGATGTCATTTAAGATTGTGGATAATTCCAACCTGTCACTCACTGTAGCTATAAACAGGCTCTGTTATCACTGTTATGGAAGTTTGGTAGTGCACTGCCATCTACTGGCTACTCCGGACACTTGCGAGTGTTTCTTGAATCCGAGGGTGATTTACTACACGTGGACTCTTGAGCGTTACACCTTCTGTGTATGTGACGGCTGAACAACTCAGTCTACAACCCGCTGCTATATGACATCCTCCACTCTTCTATCTTCAGACTTTCCACTGGATGTTGGGACCTGACCTGAACCAGGTACAGGAGAATCAGTGAGATCAGACACTGACGTTGGCTCTCAGTTTGATCAACTACAAATGTGTGTATAAATGAACGCTCCCGATCATTAATACTGCCTTTTCCACACTTTTGAATATGTTAACCAGTCATTTCAAAGATTTGTTTGTTAAATACATCTCAAATTTGTTGTATGCATGTTATAAGAATAGAATAGAATTGTAATTAAATAGAGACGATACGGTTTAACATAGTTCCAATACAACGAATGCAACTGATGTACAGAGAGTTTTCATTTCTTGTCCCTAGTTGGTCTTATACATGAGCAACAACATAATCAGCACAAAATGATATCAATGATTAACATGCTGAAACTACATTACACATTCATAAAATACATATGCATAATCAGCATAATGGGATATAAAACCTACATTAAACAGTAAACTAATATACCACAAAAATCAATTATTAAATAAAACACCACAAGTTAAATATCAGAACACAAAACTGTTTGCACATGTTCATGTTTAATACTTTATCAAGTACTATATGTGTATATGTATACTATGTACGCAGGTGTACTACAGATATAAATCTACTAAGGAAGACATTCTTTGGCGGCCGTGTTAAATCTCCTTTGATCCACCAGGTGATCCTGAGTCTCTGGAATGACTCTTCTAATTTACATGATTTACAGTTTTTATTCTGGCTAAATGAATGTATTCATGTGTTCTTGTGTAGACAATTGTTAGTTGTTAGTGAGTGTTACAATCTTTGATCAACCAGATCATTTCATATTTCAGAAGGTGAAAAAAAGGATGTGTCGCTTTACAAAGTTGATGTCTGTGACTGGAGAGTTTTATCCCAGGAGGTGAATGAAGGTTCACATCCAAGGAAACAAAAATCTAAAACACAACTGTTCTGCACCGGTTCATCTTTCCCAGGATGAGGGAATAAATGACTTCCATAAAACGCTTCTTTATTGACCTGTGATAAGTATACAGGTAGCTCTGTGTCTGTATCTGGCGACAGTTTCTGGCAAAGTGAAGCGTAAAGCATAGATGACCCACATAAACGTTCCATGTTTGCATTTTAAGTCTTCTTTCAACGGGATGCTTGATCTTTACTTGAGTATTTCCATATCATGCAACTTCATATTTCTACTCCACTACACCATAGAGACGAATATGGAATGTTTTACTCCACTACATTTGGCTGACAGCTTTACTATTTTAAGATTACAGTTTGTCTTTTCCTTTCCAGTGGAATCTAATTTGGCTATTTCCTAATTATGTATTAGATTTATTTGGGGGGATAAAGTGTTCCTTTTTTGTGTTGAGAAAACCCTCTCCATTCTTAAGCTCAATAAAGTATTCAAAAAGCTCCTTGGTTCAGCTGGAAAATGCCTTTCTGAGCTCATAAAAAGTTGACTAGAGATGCATGGTTGCTTCATTATAGAACGAGTAGAAACATCTACAGCAGTAAAATAACATACATATGAAGGCAGCAGTAATATTAATCCAGAAACATCATACATAATAGTCTCTTCACAGTGCGGTGTTAGGACTTTTACTTTAATAAATGATCTGCACTTTTCTTCCACCACTGATGGTTGACTAGTGAGTATCAAGGGAAAGGACCACTATCTGCAGCTGGGCACATAAAACAATGCTTACTCATTAGTTTTCACTCCAAATAGCACTTTTTCCAGCCAGCGGTCCTTATGTGATTATCAGGAGTGAGGTAACGCTCCCCTGTGCGAACAGACCACCTGTGACCTGATGGTATTAAGAGACCTGAGAAACCGAGGCCCTGACACGCTTGTGGCCCCTGGACAGACGAGATGAGAGGCTTCTGGCTGCTGGTGGTGCTCGTGGCTGCGGCCAACGCCGAAAGGCTCTTCATCGGGTAAGATCGCGTGTGCACACTGCAGGAAGAGATGCATCACCGTGGTTTTATTCTGCTTTCTCAGCTCTCACATTGAAATTCATAGCTTTGTGTTTGACTGAAGTCATTCATATTCTTATATTAGACGGTGACATTTAGAGCTGGCCAGGGGGTTCAGTTCCTCTGCAGACGGGTTTTGTAATAGTTTTGTTATACTTTTGCATTATTATGTATTTATGATTCTTGACTTTTGCCGTGCGTGTTTTCTTTGCATTTCCCTCGACTCTTATTTTGTTTATTGTGACCGTTATGCAGCAAAGCACCTGGAAACCTACTCAGCAATGACCCTTTTTCTGCTTCAAGTATACCAACATGTTGGTGATACAATAAAAGGCATAACAACCACCTCCATCAGTCAGGAAGATAATAAACCCAACGTTTCTACGATGCAGAGCAAAACCTTTGCAGCTGCTTCCTCACAAGTTGAACACAGTTAAACATTTAAGGGTGTTTCTGGAATTCTAAATTACATTTGCTCACAAAAAGAAAATAGCCATTAAACCAGAATAAACTTAATGTGGACAATCAAATTCCAAGCAGGCACTTTCAGAGCCCATTACCTCTGTGCCATTTAGTCTAGGAAAAGAACATGGGGTCTTAGTTATTAAATAAAAGTATTTAGAGACTCGATTAGGTGCGTTGTTCCCCTCCCTTGGGTGCCTTATAATCAGCATGTCAAATAAACATCCAAGTTGAAAAAGTTCATTTGCATTCAATGGGCAGTAAATGGGCTTTTTGTTTAGGGAAAGATGAAATCACGATTAGATTTGTGTTAAAGGGATCGGAGTGGGACTCGTGGGTCTGGGTCTCTTTTTACATTGGTAAGCAGTGGATCAAATCTCCTATACTCGCAGCTCATGGCCTTGAAGAATCGCATCGACTCAAAAACCTCAAACAAACATTATGATGCTCAGACTGTGAAATGATTTTCTCCATCCAGAGATCAGGTCATCAGGGTCAATGTGGACTCTGAGGAACAGATTCAACTCCTGCAGGACCTGGAGAAGCAAGAGGAGTTGGAGGTACACACACACACACACACACACGCACACACACACTGCAGTACAAACGCCTCAGGTTCTCTCAGCTGCTTGTGCCAAACAGTTTCTCATGAGCCTCCCAGATTGAATCAGGCAAACCAAGTTCAATTTGAAATAATCCACTATAGAGAGTTTATGCATACAAAGAATCCACAATATATAATTATCAATAAATGAATGTCTTGGATATATTTTACAACCGTTTCTAACTTGAGAAGATGTCTGTTGACCCGGAGTCTGATTAGGTTCATGGTTTTGTTTGACGGGGGGGTTAGCTCAGGAGGTAGAGCGGGTTGACTGGTAACCGCAAGATTGCTGGTTCGATCCCCGGCTTCTCCTAGCTGAGTGCCTGGTGTCCCTGAGCAAGACACCTCACCCTAATTGCTCCTGACGAGCTGGCTGTTGCCCTGCGTGGTTGATTCCGCCGTCGGTGTGTGAATGTGTGAATGTATGTATGTATAAATGTATAAAGCACTTTGGATATATATATATATATATATATATATACAAATGAGGACCATTATGATACGGAGACATGTTTTGAGGTATTTGATCCTCTGTAATAACTCAATGTGGGTTTTGGAGATTCGGAGTTCCATGATAAAGTAACTTTATTTGCACAGCTACAGAGTACACGCTCTTTTCTCCCAGTCAACAACAAAACAACAACAAAGTCACACATCTGGTTGTTTAGAACAAATCTGGGTGTCATCCTCAATGTATTTATATTAATAATCATAACTATCCTTCAAAGCAAGGTGAAGTGCATCTTAATAAAGTAAACACAGGATCAAAACACTAATATTTGACAGTGATTTCATTTTTGTAAATATAAACTCTAGACTTCATTTTGAATGTACAGATTCAAGTGGTAAAGATGCAACAAACTCTCTATCAAATGAATCTGCCCATAGTCATGCTGCTTGGTCAGAAGACAGAAGATAACGTCATTACAGTTGCTCTTACTGTATATAAAAACATAAAGAAATATAGAAATCAGATAATATGTCATATGTTTATGATTATGGACATAGTGCCTCAATATATACCACAAGTTATGTAGAGAATATAAGGACTTAAAATAACAGATCATCATGCATCAAGCACATATATAAACACATGCTGAAAATAGGATAAGTGTGTTGAATATAAATGCAGGGAGTAAAATTAGAACTAAATGAGAATATTTTATATATATTATCTTGAAATGTGCAGTATTGTTGAATTATTGTAGAATGTATTGTACAATTATTATTATTGCCTGTAAGAGTAATCAGAAATGGTCATGACATTTTATTATAATATTCATTATTTATATTATTTATTATTATAAGGTATTATGTACAATATTAATTTGTATTAAATGTTGAATCCTGTCATGTGCCTCTAATGAAAGAATGAAAGTCCGGTGTGTGATTTGTCATGTCTGACCCCAGCTGGACTTCTGGCTCCACCCGGCCTCCACTGAGCTCCCCATCGACATCCGAGTGCCCCGCTCCAGCTTGAGCGCTGTGACGGAGTACCTCGATGCTCACAGCGTCCCCTACTCCGTCATCATAGACGACCTTCAGGTATGTGATCTGATCTGAAGTGTCCCAGTGTCCCTGGTCGGGGAGTTGGAGAAAGAAACTCTCTCACGTGTCACATTCAGGAGCTTCTCGATGACGAGAAAGCAGAGATGGTGGAGAACCAGATGAAGGAGCGCAGCGGGAGGAGCTTCAACTTCGGAGCTTATCATCGTCTGGAGACAGTAGGCTTTATAAACACACACACACACACACACACACACACGTAAGTTTCTTAGGAAGACCCAACACAAACACTCACCTGAGCTTCATATCAATCTTAGATCCTTTGCCAAAATATTGATGGATGACAAATAGACAGTGAAGGAAGAAGTACTTTAATGATTTAAGTACAACACCACAGTGTATCTCTTACTTCAGTAAAAGGAAAATTATAAGTTTACAAAATACATAATTGAAATAAAAAGACAAGTACAGTACAAAAGTATAAACAGACAAATATACTTTAAGTACCGGAAGTTAAAAGACTTATGATGCATAATAGGCCATTTTGAATGGAAAATAATTATTGATGCACTAATGTGTACATGTTGCAGCTGGTGAAGGTGGTATATTTATATTTTGTATTAATATTGAATATTTTAGAGTAGAAGTATAAAGTACCATAAAATAGATTGTAAAATACAGGTACCTAAAGATTGTAATTTGTACTTGAGTTAGTACACAGATTCATAATGTGAAGACAACATTGAAGATTATCTGCCATTTCACACAGAAACATAGGCCTACACATTTATTTATTATGTCCGTTAGTTGAACAGCCAATTATTTGGGGAAAAAGGAGGGCATGAGATTAATTCAGATCACCAAGGTAACCAAATACAGATAATAAAAAAATACATCATGGAATCAGTCTTACATCAAGTCAAGTCACAGGGAAACAAGACATGAGCATGACAAATGATGAAATAGGCCAGAAAGATACATTTTTATTCATAATTGTTATCAGAAGTTGGATTTCTTTTCTGCAGCATCTAATGTTAATACAGTTGATTGTTAATTACCGCACCTCAACTATTTCTCTTTCCTATCAAACACTCCACATTTCTATTGCGACTGGTGTCCCGTACAGATCTACAGCTGGATGGACACTCTGGTGGCTCAGTACCCTCACCTGGTCACCAAGCAGGAGATTGGGAAATCATATGAGAACAGGCCCATGTACGTGCTCAAGGTGGGACATGCCTCGTACACATCACACCTATATGTCTCTTCAGCCTTTTTATAACGCCGTGAGTTCTCCTTTGATCCCGCTGACACTGTCTTACAGTTCAGCACTGGAGGAAACAAGCGTCCTGCCATCTGGATGGACACGGGGATCCACTCCAGGGAGTGGGTGTCTCAGGCTACCGGAGTGTGGACCGCCAACAAGGTGCAGCATGGCGACCAGATCGGAGCGACTGAGTGATAGGCTGAACCCAAATGAGTTAGATCTTAGAAGTGTTTGAATTAAACAAGTAACTGTTAATACGTTAACTTATACATTATACAACAAATACATTGAACATTTGTTTTAGTTTTTAACTGTTGGTTGGACAAAACAAGGAACCTAAATGTGTTCCCTTTCTCTATCATCTCTCAAAATGATGAATACAACGACTAATCAGCAGATTGATAGATATTGAAAATAATCTTTAGTTGCAGCGCTGATGCTAAATATATTTTATAATGATGTGGACGTTGACAAGAAATCAGTGCTGAGAAAAGATGCTTACTATATAATAATGCACCTTTAATCCTGGTTTCTAGACTTGACAAATGTGTTTGATGCCTTGTTTTCTTGTAAATAATATTTTCTTTGTGTTTTATTATATTATATTATATTATATATATATTATATAAGATTCCCTCCTCGTTCTTAGATTGCCACAGACTTTGGTAGCGACGCCTCCCTGACCTCCCTTCTGAACACCATGGACATCTACATGCTGCTGCTGGCCAACCCCGACGGCTACGCTTACACACACTCCAACGTGAGTCACCTTCATCCCTTTATTACATTTAACGCCTGTTTTTCATAAACGACACATATTGTCATGTTGCTACACGTAAGGGGGGATATTTAGATCCTCAGACAAACATGCCGATGATGTAGTTGTGTGCTGGACTGACACACCTGTGTGATACAGGACCGTATGTGGCGTAAGACCCGATCCAAGAACCCAGGCTCCAGGTGCCGTGGAGTCGACCCCAACAGGAACTGGGACGCAGGCTTTGGTGGTCAGTATAGAATTATAGTTTGAACAATCATGCTCACTTTGGTAAGTGGTTGTATATGTGTGTAGGTTTTAAATTGAAGCGAGACACCAGGCAAAAACTTATTTTTGAGATTTTTGGGCTATTTAGATATAGGTGTTTATTTTACAACTTTGTCTATTTGCATCTGTAGATTTCTGCTAAATTCACCAATAGTTACTATTCCATAATGCCTCATTTGCATAATTAAACATAACATTTCACAAAACTGACAAAAAAAAAAAAGATCAACTTTCATGATGATATCTTTAGTGAAAATATTTACCTTATTTATTAAGTGTCTTGCAAAAAGTATGAAACGTATCTCTAAATGCCAGTTTCATTACTATTCTGAAGGGGTTTATTCATAAATCATACATAGCCTGATTTACATTACTTTTTTCCCTAAAAACATGGCTGTTGAGAGTATTTTCTGATTTATATTTTGAGATATCCAAACTTCCCTGTGTGAAAATCTTGTCTAATATTTCAACAAAATTAATTTAGAACCTGCTTTATCCAACGTTCAGATTTCTGATTAATTAATATTTAAACATAACATTTCAGAAAAGTTATAATGTCTTAATGGCAATAATCAGCTGGGGAAGTTTCACAGTTAAGAGGCATTGATTTAACTTTACAGTCATGTTGCAGGCTGCCTTTTTGTGGAGCTTCATTATAATTATAATTAATGATTATATAATCAGCAGTGTTTATAATATTTTGGTCAAAATTGAATAAGTACAAATATTAAAATCACTTCTACTAGTGTATCAAAATTAGTATTTTGCCATTGAAATGCATACGTTGTAGATAGGTAATAAACTGGCAGCCACTGAGTGGATGCAGCATTCATCATCATCCAGCAGTCCATGTGATGTACTGTGGGATTCAGTGAGCCCTCCCTTCCATTGGACTGCAGGTTAGCAGTGTTTCTCTTTGTCCTCTTCATCCAGGCCCCGGGGCCAGCAGGAACCCCTGCTCTGATTCCTACCACGGCCCCTCAGCTCACTCCGAGATCGAGGTGAAGAACGTGGTGAACCTGATCAAGAGTCACGGCAACTTCAAGTCCTTCATCTCCGTCCACGCCTACTCCCAGCTGCTCATGTACCCCTACGGCTACAACTGCAACAACGTGCCCCATCAGCCCGAGCTGGTAAGGGACTAATCTGTGAGGAGGCACGTGGCAAATGAAACGTCACAGCTGTGAACGCCGGCTGAAACTAAGCCGTTCTCAAACAGGAGAAACAACACAGAGAGGCAGCTACATTTGATCATAACCTGATCTGAAAACATCTGCCTCTGTTATTCTTCAATAACATTCAATAAGATTATTTAAAAAAGCAATAACCCTCCTTTTGACTGCAGCCTACTTTTGCAGATGTATAACTTGAGGTTGCAATTTCTTATCTATTTAAAGTTTTATTGCAAAAAAAAAAAAAAAAAAAAAAAGATTTGTTCCAGGATTGATGAATTCACCAATTATAAAGTCATCACTACTACATACTGTATGACAAATGATCTCCCTCGCCTCAGCCGAGAGTCCTCCTTTGCAGCAATATTGCTCTAAGCGTTGGTGCATATTAACTGTGAGAAACGGCCTCATGGACCTACAGTTCCCAAATGAAACAAAGCCCGCCGAGGCAAATTTGTGGTATTAGGCTATATAAATGAAATAGATTTACTAGAAACTGTAGTGGGATGTTTAAAGCCTCGACAAGAGTGGAAAATATGGTCTTTTTCCTCAATATATCCACGTCTGCATCAATAATTGTGCACCGAAGCAGTGTTCGGTTTTTAAAGTACTTGTACTTTAACTATTTCCATTTTATTCAACTTTCTGCTTCTAATGTGTTACATCTCAGAGGTAAATACTGCACTTTTTACTTCTCTGTATTCATCTGACGGCTTTAGTTACTTTTACAGAGCAGATTTTCATGCCCTTCCTGTCCAGTGAAAACCACGTATCTAAAGGATGAAGTGTTCCTTTATGGGTTGAGAAAACTCTCCTACTTCTTAAGTTAAATAGAGTATTTAAAAAGTTGGAATATATATTGTCACAAAGCTGAAAACAGGGCTGTTTTTCTGAGCGCACATTGTTCTTTTTTTACAATGTGTAGTTCTCACAGGGTAGAGATGCGTCCTATATATGGTGATATTATAGAACATGGTGCAATGCTGTAGATTAAACTTCCCAGAACTGAAAAAACACCTACAGCAGTGGGTGCAACATACACTTTAATAAAGCAGTACTATTTATCCAGAAACATCATATTTCCGTCACTTCACTGCACAGTGAATACTTTTACTTTGCTGATAATATTTAGAAAGTTTTGAAGGCAGGACTCTCACATTGTATTGTCAAGGTGCTTCTTCTCGCTGCTTTTACTTCAAGAATCTGAATACTTGGTGCACCACTGACTGTAACTCTGGTATTGTGTCATTTTGTCTGTTCCCTGTAGGACTCTGTTGGCAGAGCAGCGATGCAGAAACTTACATCCCTCCATGGCACCAAATACAAGGTTGGAAGCATCTGCAAGATCATCTGTAAGTAACCTTTTTTTTTTTTTTTTTTACTTTTTTTGTCTAAGCAACATCACAGCCTCTCAAATTAGCTTGACTATGGCCAAAATAATAACCAAGATTATGTTTCATCCATGTTAAAATCACAATTATTTATCACGATTATTCATTTGTTTTAGAGACACTTTTTTTTTTATTGCTTTTCACATTTATATAACTTTCACTCCACTTTCTATTCACTGCCTTGTTGTTTTGGCGTGCAAAATGAGTAATATACAGTATTTTATATTATTATATTCAATTTATATATTTGAAATTGATATGAATAGTGGATCATGTTAATTTATTTGTGGGAAGCCAAAATCCTGTTCCCAAACTGGTTACATCAAAGTTACACAGTTATTATGACAAATAATAATGAACTCATACAGCTACAAAAAACTATAGTATATATGTAGTGGGCATAATAAATAAATACATTGATTAATTGCAATTCCTCTCAAACACCATAAGTGGTATTTTTCCTGATTCTAGCTACTAGTAGCTACTGATACATCAGACCACATTGGTTTATTATTGTAGATAAATACATGAGTCTGCCAACAAGTAAGAAGAAATCAGATGACAGATGTACCAGTCATTCCCGAAACAGTTTCACTGGCTGTCCACCAGAGAGCACTAATGAGTTTATTTTCCGACTTATAATGTCCTGCTTAACATATATTATGTATCATACTTCTTTGACAAAGTCATTTTCATTTGATGTGTTTAGGCAACACACTGAATACCAGTTGATATATATTATTTGATTCTTGAAACTCAAATGTTGTGTCAAAAAGCCTTAAAAAAGGCCCTGGTTAGTAGAACTGCCACCATCATGTCCTGCATGGCCTCTTCCTCTCCTCTCAGACCAAGCCAGCGGCGGCAGCATTGACTGGAGTTACAATATGGGCATCAAGTACTCTTTCGCCTTTGAGCTGAGGGACACTGGTCGCTATGGTTTCATCCTGCCAGCCAATCAGATCATCCCCACCGCCTCCGAGACCTGGCTGGGTCTGAAACACATCATGGAGTATGTCCGTGACCATCCTTACTGATCCCCATGACCCGTGGGAAGAGAAAGAACTGTAAAATCAACTGACACAGAGCTTTTGACTTCCTCCTCTTTCTTTGTGGATGTCTGACATGCAACTTTAAAATATAATAAAGGCATGAATAATTTGTTTGTCTCAGTTTTTTACATTTGATATCTACACATAAGGTCAAACTGTGTGTGATTAATACATGTAGAGAAGTAGGCCTACTTGTTAGATAATTAAATTTGGTTGTAATTACTTGGCTATTAATTTATGATATTTTGTAAACACTGTAAATGTAGTCATTATGCAGAAAGGCTCATTTCAGAATTATATATATTATATTATAAACTAGGCGTCGACGCAGATTGTTCGTGTTGACGTATTTATACAGTCATAGTATAATATACACTTGCCAAAATAAGCGTATACACACTTATTTTGGCAAGTGAATTCAGTCGAGTAAAAAATCGGAAATCCGCCCAATCTGGCAACACCAACGGGCCGTTACGTGTACTTCGCGCCTCTCGCTCTTTCCTGCGTACTTCCATTACCGTAGATGACTCAGCCTTAAATTAGGCGGTTGCTTTTCTGTTTAAAAGTGAGATTAAAATGGGCTATCTAAAGCAAATTGATATTGAAAACTTCAAGTCGTGGCGAGGGAAAACTGTTATAGGTCCGTTCATGCGATTTAACTGCATTATTGGCACAAATGGCTCTGGTAAGTGGACATTTTAGCTGTTTTAGTATTAAGCTAGTTAGCTAAAGTACAACGGTAACGGTACATTGCGGCCCATTCTCTACAGTTTAGCATAACCCTCTTTTTTTATGTATTTAACTATTTATATCTCACTGAATATACTGTTGGAGTCAATGAAAAAAAAAACAAGCGCATCATATTTTTGTGTAAAACATGTATTTGTGTGAAGAATGAATGCGCCATAAAAAGCTAAACTTAGCTAGCTAGCTTGAATACTGACCGTTAAAAACCATTGCTCTATCCGGTTAGTCACTCAGAGTGAGATATGTAAAAATCGCCACTAGGCAAGTCCAACGTGATGGACGCCGTGAGCTTTGCCATCGGGGAGCGGGTTGCCTCCCTCCGAGTCAAGCACCTCAGAGACCTGGTCCATGGAGCCCACATCGGGGATCCAGTGCGCGGCTCTGTCAGCGTCTCCTTGCGGTACTGCGACGACCATGACCAGGAGACCGTCTTCTGCCGAGGCATCTCAGGTCAGTTGACTGAATTTATCTCACTCATCACTTTTTATGTTATAGTTAACTGATAATGATGCAGGTTAGGACAATGAACTTTCTAGACAGGTCCATTGTCCTAGCCTGCATCATAACATTGTTACTACATAGTGTCAGTCGATTATGCTTGGTGGTTCTTGGTTGATTAATATGTTTGCATGTTCTGGAAAGAAGAAGACTCTAAAATGATGCTAATTAGATTAAAGAGTTTCACAATTGAATTGCTTTACAAAAAACTTTGCATTAAAAACATCTTAACCAGTTTCAAAAGAAAGAAATGCATTTTCAAAGATGCATCAAGTAGTATCAAGTAGAAATTTGCTCTCATAACTGCGGTTCATTTTCGTATTAGGTGGCTCCTCGGAGTATCGCATCAATGGTGAACATGTATCTCTGGGCAAATACATGGAGGAGTTGGAGAAGATCGGCATTGTGACCAAAGCTAAAAACTGTCTTGTGTTCCAGGTAAACGCTGTCATAAACGTTTGTTGTCGATACACATGAAAGCATACTATTGTGTAGAATACTTGTGGAGATAGTAAGATCAGGTGTAAATATAAACATAATACTCATGCTTTTCTGCCAAGACAATCTTCATGCTGTCACTTCTGTGACTCAAGACACTATACACACACTAAAAAAAACACTTGATATGGGCACTGAAACATACAATTACATTGAGAGATAACTAGACAATATACAGAGCAGTGCAACACATATTATACTTTATGTTGGAGAACATACACAATATTTTCCCTATTTGAAATTGAAAGCTGAAATGTATCAATTACATACTATTCCAAATGCACTAATAACAGTTATAAAGGGATCAGTTAGCATTTGTCATGGCTGGTAGTAATACTGTCTTGCAAACAAGTCTTTAAGTAAGCAAAGTAAAATGTATTTATACAGCGCTTTTCACAGATACGATCACAACGTGCTTCACAGTAAAAGAAGTGCAAGTGAAGTCTGGTGCTCATTATGCTCCTCACCAGGGGGCAGTAGAGTCCATAGCTCTGAAAGACCCAAAGGAGAGGACCAAGATGTTTGAGTGCATCAGTCAGTCGAGAGAGTACGCTGCAGAATATGATATGAAGAAATTGGCCATGCTGAAGGCCAAAGAGGACACACATTTTAATTTCAACAAGAAGAAATCAGCCATTGCTGAGAAGAAACAGGTGTTTCAGGAAAAAGTAGAGGTAAAGTCACACAAGGCACACACAGTCACTTGCTCATCTCAATCCCCGAAGTCACCCATACTTGCAGTTTATTTGATATGCCAGCTACATTCAAAACCCCTCACAGCTGAATTAAGTATCCAGCTGAGAGCAGGTGGCTTTTATTAATTTTCCAATCTGGAGGACACAATTTACCATTTGTGGTTACAGCTTCCAGAATGAGGGACTTTAACAATGTCCCTCAAAACATGAAAGCAACAAGAACAAAAAGGGCATCCACAAACATCTAAACCCCTCATGGAAAGACATGGAAAGATCAATGAAGAAACACGTGCCCTAACTGTTCTGAAATACTAAGTTGGAACACTTCATGAGTTTGGGAAAATAATCTATTAACCATATCATACCACATTGTAACCAGAGGCCACATAATTTACCCAGTACTGTGACCCAGTGCCAGGCACAGACATCTCAGGAGGCCGGTGCTCAAGCAGGGGAAAAGGACCTCCTTGTATTTTTAAAAACTAATGTTGCATACATTATCACATTTCTTACTTACTTTCTGGTATACTTAATAGGATGGTAGTTAGGGGTGGGAAAACTATTAGATTCTTCGATGCATCGCGATTCTCTCTAGAATATTGATTATGTCTCAATCCAGATAATTTAATAATTGGAATTTTAAAACTGAAATAATTTCGCCCGCTGCAACATTCAGTTCGTCTGCTGCAGAGCGCTACAGAAAGCAGCTGCCAATTCTCTGCTTTACACGCATGCGCACCAAACACACATTGTTTACACCGATAATGTTTCATCATTCATGGCTGAAATAAACATTATTACTGCTTTATACATGTTGTGGATGTCCCAGATACACCAGGAAACTTAACAGCATCCTGTCTGAGTTTATGACTTTACCCGGAGGGGGATCGGTGAATCCTATAGAGCTGCATTCACTCTGAATAGCAAGCCAGAGATTGGCTGGTTTACAGCAGTTCTATGCTCATAAATCAAAAAACGATATTGTGATTTAATTGCGATATACGGATAAAGAGTATGTCCAAGTAACAATGGCTGGTAAAAAGTCCCAAGTCATGGTCTGTTAAGTCTGTCGAATATGTAAATTACTTTAAAAATGCTTGTTTTGGCGTTCGGCTCGCTCACAGCGAGGCTATGCTTACACTGTAGCTGCTCCGTAGAGTTCTCAACGGGTCGGGCCGAAAAAATACGCAAATGAGCCGGGTCGGGTCGGGCCTCGGGCTTCCTTTTTTTATAAAACACATTTCATTAAAAAATAAGGTGCCAAGAGATTCCCACCCCTAATGGTAGTATAGGTACTGGAGCACACAGTGTCTCTTCAACTTTGCTGTCCATTGCTTAACTCGTCCACACACCTCCCACTTTTCCAGGCCGAGAGGTACCAGGCGCTGCTGGACAACCTTAATGAAAACCACCTGCAGCTGAGACTGTCGCAGATCTACTGTAATGAGAAGGGCATCAATGCTATCACTGACACCCTGACAGAGAAGCAGTCGGCTGCAGCTGCTAAGAACACCATATTGGTGAATATGGATCAGGCGGTCAAAACCTACAAGAAGGAACATGGACGGCTCACCAGAGAGCAGCAGCACCTAGAGAAGGAAATCCGGTGTGTGTGTGTGTGCGTGTGTGTGTATTTGAAAATGATGTAGTTGAAAGAGAGAGGGGAAAGTATTTGGGCGACCTGATAGCAGGGTCGTTAGGCCAGATGCCGAGCAAGTCCCTGGGTTGATTCTCGATTTGCCAGACCATTAACTGCATGTCATTCCCCTACTCTTTCCCCACATTTCCTGTCTCTTGCCAAATATCACTGTCAAATAAAGGGATAACCCCCCCAAAAAATAATCTAAAATACACAACATATTAACCAGTATATCAGAAAATACCCTCAAGTATTGCTAATTGACACATTTGATTTGTGGCTTACCAGCCGCTTTATATTTCCATGTAGGGATATTTAAAAGGCAAGTCTCTAATGATTAGCATCTGTTTAGCTGCAATAGAACGAGCATATAATGTACTAACTAAAGTCTCCTCTCACTTTGTCACTCAGTGCCCAGGAGCATACCCTGTCTCAGGTTCAATCCCAGTATGTCAAAGCCAAGGTAAACACCTCCCACCACAAAAACAAGGCGGAGGAGGTTCGTAATGCCCTGAGCAAGACCCAGAAACTGATAGCTGTTAAAGAGCAGGAGATAGCAGAAGGACGTCGGGAGATCTTTGACTTGGAGGGGACTTGGAGGAACTATGAGAAGCAGGCTCAAGAGAGGGGAGCCTCCCTGGAGAGAGCCATCGAGCTGGATGAGGATCAGGTGAGTGTGTCAAACAACGGCATGTCCTTTCCCCAGCCAAACCAAAGGCCAGGGTTATACATTAAGTATTCTAAAACATCATCCAGTGTTTCCCACAGGATCTTTGGAGACTAAGGTGGGGGGGCTCACGATCCTCTAAGGGGGTCCGGGGGCATGCAGAACATTTTGAATAGATTTCACTCTAATGCATCAATTTGGTGAATTTTGAGAACCAAAATATGACATTACTGACCAATTTCTTACAAACTGCTGGTACTGATCCAAATGTTGACATACTAAATGGGGTTGAGGAGTTTAAGCATTCAAGAAAAGATGAAAACAAAAATGACTAAAACACAGTGCTGAGCCTTTATACTATTAGTCTATTATGACTATTATTATTATTATTATTATTAATATAAGTGGGTGACTTACTTGGTGTTTTGTTTTTTTGACTCAAGCCCTGTTCATATACGTCGCCACTCGCCCATCTCTGAGCGACAACTGTCAATGAATGTGAATGTGTTCTACTGGGATGTGGCCAGGACAGGCGATGCGATGTGGGCGGGTACGGAGATAAAATAATTTAACTTTCTGCGATGCGAGTGAAGCGAGTACCAATCGGAATGTAGATTAGAGATGATTGACAGTTGATGTCAACAGAGAGTTGCCACAAGAAAGCGAGGGGCGACAGGCGAGTAGCGGCGTATGTGAACGGGGCTGTACGCGCATGCACTGGCAAAACAGAAGGTTGATGAGCCAAACCAGCCGCGAGGATTTCCCCTTATAATAAGTAGAGATGGTGCCGATCGATCGGTAACTGATCGGATCGGGCCGATATGGTAAAAAAAACGATCGATCGGAAATCCGATAAAAGGTTAAAATCACCGATCCCATTATATATATATTATGCTTGTGTTTGTTACATTCCGGATCCAAAGGGGGCGGTAGTGCGCCAAACCGCTGCCGCTTCAAAACAAAGAAGAAGTGTTGTGTTGTGGTCACACTGCCTGCATGCACTGCTAACATGTCAGCTATATGGCAGTTTTTTGAAATATGTGAGAGAGATATTACACACGCTAGCTGTAACGCATGCAAGCGTTTAGTGCCTCGTGGGGGAAATAAAGCCAGTAGTTTTAATACTACAAATTTAATTCGGCACTTGAAGTCATTTCACGGCAGAGAACATAACGATTTCCTGCAACTGACAAGTGAAAAGAAAAAGACAACGCCGACCCCACGGGCACTGCTGCAAAAGACATTGGAGAGCACGCAGCCCTACAACCCTCGCAATGAAAAGGCCATGGGAATCACTAGAACAGTGATGGAATTCATCTGCCTGGACGACCAGCCTTTCAGCTGAAGGTTTCGGATTTCAGAGACTAGTCGCTAAACTCGACCCCTGGTACGTTGTCCCAGGCCGCCAGTACTTTGCAGATACAGCCCTGCCTGCTTTATACAATGATGTGCATGCACATATTGGAAGCTTATTGAACGACGCTTCGAAAATTAGCTTCACCAGTGATATATGGAGCTCGGACGTTAGTCCTATGTCATTTCTGCCACAGGCTATTTACTTGAAGTGTGTTTGTTTACATGATCCTCAAGGCCTAAGAAATGTGAGAGTGAGCAATGATATGTTACACTATAGTTCATTGTGCAATAATGCCACTATACTGCCAATGTTGAGTTTGGCATTTTGAGTTTGTTTAGCCTGTTATATAGGCTCAATTTATATTTTATATTTATATTGTTTATTGTATTTTATATGTATGCAACAATATAGCTATTTAAAATGTAAATAGCTGTTTAAATGGCTAATATCAATAAATAAATGATTGAACTTTCAACCTTCAGCTCTTCTTGACTGCTCTCTAGAGGCTGCCCATTTTGGCATATTGTTTTCCACAGTGCCACTGCTGCTATGAAGGAATATTGAAGTTACTGTCATGCAATAAATAAAGGTAATCTAGTAGTATAAATAAATAATTACAAGGTTAACATAAATGAAAGACTATAGGCCTTTGCATGAGTGGATGAATTAATGGGGAAAAAGAGTAAAATAATATAAATATTAATAATATCGTTCCACGTGATCGATCGGTTCTGATCGGTAATCGGATCGGTGAGGCTTTAGGTGATCGGTATCGGTCCCAAAAAACCTGATCGGACCATCTCTAATAATAAGCGCTGCTGCCCTCCTGTTCAGGCCTATCATTAGAGCCGCTAGTTAAGTCCATTTGCCTTGATAAAATAATTTTGGACGAACATTGAGACTATGGGCCCTAGTTTCGTGGCGCAGCGCAGGGTGGCGGAGCCGGCGTAATTAGAGGTGTGCATCTTCACTGCCCCCACGATTCGATTACGATTCACCAGTCTACGATGCGATTCGATTCGAATCTACGATGCATCTTGATGCATCTCGATGCATTTCATCCTCAATTTTCAATATTACCACACATGGCTTTTTCATCAATTAAAACAAACAGTCAGATAAATATGAACTCTTTATTTAGAAAGCTGCTTTTAAATTCAGATGTTAACAAATTTCACATGTTTTGTTACATTAAGTTGTAAAGAAAAATATAATTATAGGCCAAGCCTACCAACGTGTTTTAATTTTAATTCCTCATTCACGTTAATGACGACGCTATAAAGCCGTAAGTCCTTCACTATAAGCTCCTACACACCGAGGTATCCTCTGGGCTCTCTTGGACTTGGATGGCTTTCTCGCGGACTCGTCGATCTTTGGCTGTGCTGGGTCAGTAGTTTTCTTTCCGTTGTGACCAGAGGCTAACATTAGCTCAGCGTGCCATCGGCTAATGTGAATCCTCATATTAGCGGTGCTACCGAAGTATTTGATTTTAGCGTGGCAAGTTTTACAAATAGCATGGGTCTTGTCCAGTTGTTGTCGCGTCCCAGCAGCTTCATAAAATCCGAAATGTTATAATATCGGCATTGTTATTATTATGATACGCACGCACAGCACGTGATGAGCGTGGTGGGAGCGGCGGCGCTGCTTCTGTCATCGGGTTGTCAAGTGACGGAACTTGCACTGAACCTCCCCTAACGCATTAAAGGAGAGGAGAGGAGCTCATTTGATTGGTGAAGATCAAAGCTGTGTTAATCCCAGTCCACGCTTCGTCTCCTCCTCATCTCCCACTCGTCTCCCACTCACGCCTTCTTCTCCTCCCTCTTTCCCACTTGCGCAGGTGGGAGTGACGGGAGGTGTGCCTTTGCGAGCCTGCGCGGTGCACGAAACTTGCAAAGTCCAGGCGGACACACCCCGCCGGCGTGGCGCACGTGCGCTGCGCGCTGACTGCGCCTGGTCTACGAAACTAGGGCCCTATGGCAGCCGAAATTAGACTAAGGCGGTGTGCCAAATGTGTGGGAAACACTGCATCATCGTTAACCCAGTGGACCTTATTGAGGGTCTATAACTTACTCACATGCATTGACTACAGTAAATCAATTTACCCCAACTATACAAGTTAAGTGGCGACTTAACCGTGACGAGTTGGGATAACATCATTTAAGTTGTTGGCAATGCTGCACTGATTTTTTTGGCTGCACTTGATTTCAGATTAACCAGTCGTGATATATATTAGAGTTTTTGTGTTTTTTGTTGTGATCACTGTATATTGAATACAAACTTGAATGTCCACGACATATATCTTATTTAATCTAATCTCACCATCCATGCTTGTCTTGCAAATTGAATGTGTTAAACTGAGATAAAATTGTCCCAATCAATGGATATGCAAATCAGACTTGTCAACATTTATCCACAATGTCTCCACAATCACAATTAACAACCAAATTACCTTACTGCAGATGCTACAAAATCACAATGGACAACAAAAAAAATATATTTATTTCTGCTCCAGTTAGAGCGATACAAAGAGCTTAAGGAGCTGGCCCGAAAGCAGGCGGCTGTGCTCAGGCAGCAGGCAGAGAAACTACTCTGGGACGGGAGAGCACACAAGGAGAAGATTGCTTTCGACCAGCACCACAAGCAAGAAGTGGAGGTACTGTCAGTGGCACATTTGTGCTACCACTACAAATCTTTGAAGTTAATGATCATGGGAATGACCAGTTTATCACAATTCCTGAGGGAAATATACAGTATATACAGTGGAAGGTTTTAGACTGGCCAAGTCAATCTCTACACTTAAACCCTATTGAGCATGCATTTTAAAGAGGAGACTGAAGGAGAAACCCCCTGAAACAAACAACAGCTGAAAGAGGCTGTGGTGAAAGCCTGGAAAAGCATCACAAAAGAACTATGTTTGGTGATGTCAAAGGGTCGCAGGATTATTATATTATTATTGCAAGCAAAGAATTTACAACTAAATATTAAGTATTATTCACTTTAATCTATTTTAAGTCTATCTGTTCCTATACTGTTGCTCACCTAAAAATGTATTTTCCTTTACAAAAGCTAAAACTCTGAGCTGAAAGTTATTGGAGGTTTTTTGCTTAAATCAGCTACTTGCTGCAGACAAAATGACACAAGCAGTGAGAGTGAATTAAAATTAAAATATAAATAATAGCCGCTTTAATTTTACCACTCTTTGAACATAATCTGTTTATAGGATGCTATGAGGAACAACCAGATTCAGCTGGAAGATTTGATATGCAGAGCAGAGAAGCTTGAGGAGTACAGCACGTCCTGCGAGTACGTCATGTGCACACCTTGTTCCACATGGCTTTACGATATAATGCCTGTTTGTCCCTGACTGCCATGGAGGAGTTGATTGATTTCATGGTTATTTATTAGTGACATATGATATATTTCCAGACATCAGGATGTAACATCACACAAGTAAACTGAGCATACTTTATTGAATGAATGCATGTTTCAGGTCATCTCTTGAAGAGTTTCGTCAGCAGGAGGAGAGCCTCAGTGCCGAGCTGAAGCGAGGCCGCCAGCGCAGCGAGGAGGTGAACCAGGAGCTGGGCCAGGTGTTAGACAAGCTGAGGAACGCCCATCTGGACAGCCAGGAGAGCAGATTCCAGCAGCGGCGCAAAGAGCTGCTAGAGAGGCTCCACAGACTCTACCCCGAAACTGTGGTAAGAGACAGATGGCCACATGACACTTGGTTTTGGTACACCCTGTGACCCAAACAAATGTTTGCATTTTACTACTCTCACACGTGGAAAAGAAATTCTGTATTTTTGACAGCGCACCAGTTGTTGATAGTTGTAGCATGGTAGTTGGTTAGCGGGGTTAATTAAGCCAATGCCAACACTGTTAAACAGAAGTCAGGTACATCTGTGGATACACTTAATTCAATTTACAGCGTCACCCTAATGTTTTGATTAGCAGAGTGAAACAATAACGGACTAGACAGCGATACCTTCTCTCCACAGTGTTTACGGAGCCTCCCATTGCAGATTCACACAGAGCCAGAGTAACTAATGATGAAGTGTTTATTGATGCTTATAGTGACCACACTCGATCATAGAGAACCCAGAATTAAAGCATGTCTTCAAAGTGCTTGAGCCGCTACAATGTGCCTTCACATGTGTTTTTCAGTCAGCCTGTTGTGTCTACCCTACAAGTTGAAATTACAGCCCAGGTCGGGGCTCTTCGAGTTTTATGATGGAGATCACACAATCAGAAGTACTTTTTGATCCCCAGGGAAAATTGAGTCACATTAGACATTTCTGTTTTATGTTTGTAATTAATATTTTATTGGCAATATGTTAGTAGTGGCTAAACTCTTGAATGTTAATCATTTTCAAAGTGCCATTTTGTGCATTTTCATTCTTTTCTTTACCGTGACCCAAAAACTGAGGTAGGAACCGAACCATGAATGTTGTGAACCATTACATCCAACTAATGAGTGAGGATAAGGACCTGTGACCATATAGCGTCATTTTCTGGCAGAAAAGCACCAATAGGGGCACTGGGGAGCCCCTCATCTCAATGTTGCATTCATTGTCATATATAACTCAGGACAGACACAGCCAAAACAAGCTCCACTTTCTACAGTGACATCATCAGCGCTTTTTTTTAAAGTTCAGAGATTCTCAACTTGAAGCTTTGGAACTGACGCACAAATGGTGATTGTATTTCATAGGGTGTGTGTGTATGCGTGTGTGTGTGTGTGTGTATGCGTGTGTGTGTGTGTGTGTGTGTGTGTGTGTGTGTGTGTGTGTGTGTGTGTGTGTGTCTAAAAAGGTGAAAGAGTGAGCAATAGAAGACAAATGCAGATTTTAGGAGTAAGAGCGACAGGCAGCGGGGACAGACTGTAATGTAATGTAATGGCGCAGCCGGTGCATACATTTGCGTACAAAGAGATCAAAGAATCAAATAGCAAATATGAAGCCAAACCAGAGAACGGACAAAAGGTTTACAGGTTAGTTTGCATCTTGTTGGTCGATATGTCGTTTGTTGTTTGTTCTGCAGTGTCTGGTGAGAGTTTGAGGTGAGTTTTCATGAAGCCTTTGTCTCGCATGCTTTATGAGTGCAAGATGATTTCTTTCATTGATATGTTTTCTTTAATGATGATTTTTATTTGTTCGTTAGAAGTTTTTACAGATGACTGTAGTGAGTTGTTTATGCTAGATAGAACACCCGCCTCAATCTGGGTTGTCTGTGATGTTAAGTCTTCTGTGTCTGTGGACGAGTCTCTTTTTCTTTTGGTAGATGGGCTGCTGCTGTCGGAGTTAATGTTGTTCTGTTGGAAGTAGTAGTGATCAATGAAAGATTCCAAGTCTGATAAATTGCCCACTGTGATAGTAATCTGTTCCGCCTGAGATGGGGTATAGAGAAAAAGAAAAAAAATGTAGACCTGTAATTTCTGTGTTTTTTAATGTGATTTCTTTGTAAGTCAGAGTTTGAGATGATCCGGCTGCCTACAGCTGGAGATCAGGCACCGCCTCACCTCTGTCCCTGCAGTCACTTGACTTCCTCACATCCTGATTGATGCTCTCTCTCACGGACTGAGCTTCATTTCTTTTTTTCTTTTCTTTTTTTTACTACATAATCATTACTCACTATTTTTATGTTCAGAAAGCCCTTTACTTTATCTGTAGAAATGATTCCCCAGCCATTTATTCTTTACTTGCATTCCTGTGCCAGTTTGGTCGTCTGTCCGACTTGTGCCGCCCCATCCATAAGAAGTACCAGCTGGCTGTCATCAAAGTGTTCGGCCACTTCATGAACGCCATTGTAGTTTCTTCAGAGAAGGTGGCCCGTGACTCTATCCGTTTCATCAAGGAGGAGCGAGCCGATCCTGAGACGTTCCTGCCCATTGACTACTTGGATGTTAGTACCTTTTTTGGATGGTTGAAAATGTTTTTCACTATTCAGAATTGTTTCTTTGCCAATCATAGTAGCACACAACTAATGCACATGTGTTAACCATCACTACCGTGTGCCCAGGTGCATCCTCTTAATGAGCGGCTGAGGGAGGTGCCGGGTGCCAAGATGGTGGTTGATGTTATACAGATTAATGCTGGCCCAGGTGCCTCCCAGCTGAAGAAAGTGGTGCAGTTTGTCTGTGGCAACTCTTTAGTGTGTGACACCATTCAAGATGCAAGGAGTGTGGCGTTTGACGGAAAAGTGCGCATTAAGGTAAGCTTGGCCCCTGACCACAGACATTGGGATAAAGATCAGTAGGCCAACAAAAGCATGAGACATTTTGTTTGGTTCATCTATACTCCAGATTCCTCAGGGTCTGTCATGGTGTTTGGAGCAGGCAGCCAGCAAAGTCAAAAATATTAATCACTATATGAGAGACCAAGGGCCACAGCGAACGTGATGTTGTCAAAAGCATTGTCGGGTGTGGAGCATGTCTTAAAAAGCTAATAAGTAAAACTCACTGACAGAAATTGATTTGCATGTTTGGGGTTAAAATGCTGACTCTAAGTAAATAATGTCACTTGAAACAGGCAACATTATACATTTTCCAAAATCCAAACATTCCCATCTAATCTGCAGCCTTTAACATGTTTACAGACTGATATGTAAGCATTTATGCATGTAAGCAGATGTGTTTTCTGTAGACAGTAGCTCTGGATGGGACGCTGTTTACAAAGACCGGTGTGATCTCTGGAGGCTCCTGTGACCTGCAGTACAAAGCTCGTTGCTGGGATGAGAAAGATGTGATGCGGCTGAAGGAACGCAAGAACCAGCTGACAGCAGAGATGCGCGTGAGATTTTGCCCTAAAATTTTACTGTAAAATTTGTATCTATTTAATTGTCTTTTAAGTTGCTATCAATCAAAGAGTGAGTTAAAAACAATGGTGATTGATCATGTGACCCACTAATGAAAGTACTTGCCGCTTTGCCCAGAAATTGGATCTCAAAATTCAATGTGCTGTATTGGTGAATCTTTTTACATCAGTCAGCAGCGGTTGGTCTGCAGGTGGAGCTACTCATGGAAGTATGCTGCGTTTACTTGTAATCTGAAATCTGTAACTTCCAACTGCTGAGTCAGGCTCCCTCTAGTCTAAAGTGTTTGGCCAGGTAGATTTCATTACTGCTGACTCACAATGGAGGATCAACAGGCAGAGAAAGAAGACCACTCAACTTCCAGTCCAAGAAAAACAAACAACAAAAAAACTAAGGAAGTGAAGAAGGAAAGTAATCAAGAAGCAAAGTGACAACGAGGGGAAACAAGGATCACAATTTACATCATACAGTCGACACTGTTGGGTTTCCAAAGGAACTCTGGGAAATGAGGTTCCAGAGGCTTGCCTGCAGTTACATCTATTGCCAAAGAGGCCGCTAGAAGCAACGTATCTCAAATCTTAAAACAGTACAACTTTAATTTGACAGGATGGGTGAGAGGGAGAGAGGGGTATGACATGCAACAAAGGTCCCAAGGCTGGAGTCGAACCTGGGACATTGGGGCTATATGGCAAGCTCTGTCACCCCTGGGCTACCATGTAAACTTTAGGGCCTTTTAGGTTCAAAATGAATTTAGTTAATGTCCTGTCCTGACTCAAAAATTACTTCGATTGTTACGTTCCGTATTAATTGATCAATTATTTTATCAAAAATGAGAGACACATGGGCTGAATTACTATATAAGAGTGCATAATTTATTCACAATTAACTTTTACTCTGTGTTTTGGTTCTCTGACAGGATTTGATGAGGCTGGAGCGGAAGGATTCAGAACTTAACCAGATCATTGCTCAGGCTCAGGGTGCTCAGACCCGCCTCAAATACTCCAAAGTGGAGCTGCAAAACCTTAAGAAAAAAACGATCCTCGAATGCCGGGCGGTAGGGTCACAGTACTTTCTCAGATGTTATCAGTATTGAGAAGTTGTTCTTTGACATGGCTCAACTGTATGTGTACATTTAAATCAGAGCTCCCGTGCATTCAGATAGCTCTGTACTTCCCAGATCATATGGTATGTACAAGGATATATTGTATCATAGGGACACAGGAAGCAGAGATAAATGAGAATGAGATAATGTCAAAACTCTGTTTTAAAATCTCCTGCTGATTGTTCTCAGGCGATATCTCATAGGGAGAGTGAACTAGCAAACCTGGACTCTCAGATCCAGATGCAGCAGGATGTTGTGGAGGCAAAGGAATCAGAGATGAAGAAGATCAGAGACCAGATTGACAAGGTATTGCTGTCTCCAACCTGTTTGACTGCATTTTGACCCTCATGCTGAGGTTACCAGTAGATTCATACCATTACTTTTTTAGGTAATTGCCTCAGTTAAAGTGAATAAAACATGGTTGGTGTATCTTCATCAGTCTCAGTGCCATATTGAATATCAGAAAGTTGGCATTTTGTTTTTGAGTGGGGACCACTGGCATACAACAGGATGGCTGCAATAGCTGACGGTTTCAAAAATTCCAAATGGGACTTTCCAAGTGCTAAAAAAAGTATTTCACTGACATCAACTAAAGCGGGCATTGTTACATAGCTGGTTTCATGTACTTCAGAGTTGCTTGACGATCCATATTATTCATATATTTACAATCTATCTATATTTGTTTCAGACACTAGCAAGGGTCTAAGACAGAGGATGACTCTGCTGTACAGATTGTGAAGCTCCTTGAGTCCAATTTGTTATATTGGGCAATACAAATACATTGCCATGACTTGACTAAACGGTGTACTGTACAGAATATGCTTTTGTGTATTTAGATGGAGGATTTGGTCTTTTCTGACTTCTGTGCTGAGATCGGTGTGGACAACATCAGAGAGTATGAACAGGAGCACCTGAAAGAAAAGACAGAGCTTGACAAGAAGCGGTACGACAAACAACACAGCTGCAGCACATCTTCAGTGCCACACTGTATGTGCTGAACTAAACCAACCATCTGTGATGAATATGAAATACTAGGAATTAAAAGGAGAATAGCTTTCCAAAATTATGATTTGATTTATATATGAGGATATGTATGACTTTAGATCACTAAGAAAAACACATAAGCTTTTAAATGGCTTTTTTTGTTATAATCACAGTAATCACCAAATGTCTGAAACAGTTGCTAAGATTAACTATTTTTTAGGTTTCCAACAATTACGAAGACTGAGAAATATTGGAAAGGTGCTCACTGAGATTAACTTAATATTTAATAGAATTGCCTGTTAGTTTTCCTTTATTCGTTCTTTAAGGATCTTTATTATTATACTAAGTATTGTAATATAATTCAGTTATTTATTTATTTATTTTTCGGGCATGTCAATTAAATTGTCATCATCACACATCAAATAATACAATACACATGGCCGAAAGGGAAAGCGGGAGAAGCCAAGGCTTATCTAGTCCCGCCCCCATTACCCACAGGATAAAATCTTCATCATAATATTTTCTTATCTTTTGCATTTTTTATTTGACATAACATTTTCTTTTACTTGTGACCTTTTGACATAACATGTTACAGCAGTAGGTGGTATAGAGAGCTGAAGTCCAGAATGTTCATTTGTTATGCTCCCATCCCGTCACAACACCGTGTCTGCTGATTCGTGCCTCAGACCTTTATCAACTACCTATAATATACCTATAATTGTAATGTAATTGGACTAAACAAAAATTCTAACAAATCCTTCTTTTATGTAACTTCAGGTTCATAATTATCAAGAGTTTTTTGTCATTACATGATCTTTGCTTGTGTTACAATGATGGTTTTTGTGTGGATGTCTGTGCAGACTCGCTTTTGAGAGTCAGTGCAATCGCTTGAATGCACGGCTCACATACGAACAAGACCAACTGGAGCAGCAGAAGAAGAAGCTCCACAAAATGGAGGAAACCATTAACAAGGAGGAGAGAGCTATGGCCAAGCAAAGGAAGGTAGACATCTTATGTAGTCATCTCATGCATTCACTCTGCATTGTCACCGTCAAGCTGTCTCCTGTACTGCTGGGTATCGCCACTGATTTCCCGAATCGATTCAATTCAGATTCACAAGATCCGGATTTGATTTAATCTCTGATTTGATTTGAGTCAATATCGATTTGGTTAGGGATTTTTCAGTTACAATACCAATTTTGCTTGGATATGAAATTGATTCTCATAGAACTAATGATGTAAATTGTACAAAGAACCCTCTAACTTTGTGCATTATTAAAATATTAATGTTTACATTAAGAATTGACCCCAAAGCAGTAACACGTATGTACTTTTTATTAAACATGACAGCCTGTCAGGCTTGCATGATATCTTATTTGTGTCTGTATGGAAGTCAAGTAAGTTCTGTAACTGCAACAGGGAATGTAGTGAAAGGACACAATCTGAACAGCACCCTGGGATAGAGAGAGAACAACCTTCAATAGGTTAACAAATCCCATATGTTTGGCCATGTTTTGGTTCACTACTACTAGTAGTAAGGGCCTATAAAATCTGTTTACATTAATTTTCCAGATTCCGTTTTATTTTTTCCCCAAATTCCGTGTTTTCTGTTTTAATGTTTCTAAATTCTGTGTTTCACTATTTTAGAGCATGTTTCCCATCAAATGTCATCTAATCATGTGGTTGATGGATCAAAATGATCAATTTACTGAAGAAACGTTGGAGGAGTCACAATGCCCACTTTATTAATCGATATTGAAATATTCAAATGAAGATCGATTTTAATCAGAAAATCGATTATTTGAACCCAGCCCGAGTCTCCTGTAATATGGGTAAAAGGTGTCCAGAGTGACAGGTTGAGTTAATAATTAACTTGGGAAATATGTATTACCTACTTCCTCCTTGAATATCTGTTTCCTTGAAATAAGCTAAAAGAAGATCAGCAGATGTTTTTCAGCTTGATGTTTCCTCCCACCAGGATGAGGAGAAGGTGCTGGCAGAAGTGGAGGAGGTTCAGAGCAAACTGCTGGAGTTGAATAACCAGCTGCTGTGTAAGAAGAGCCAGGTGGCAACTGCCAAAGCTGAGCTGGACCAGAAAACCAATAGCCTCAAAGAAATCAACAAGTAACACTACCACTAATACTACATACTGTGCTGTAGGTCTGTCACTAATCTTCTGTTATTCTATTCACTTAGCGACGAATTGAGTAAAATTAAATCGAAAAACACTTGCATAACATTCATAATTTTTTCTAGATATGGGCACAAACAGTTTGACTGGGCGAGTTTCAATACTACTGTGTTAGTTATTTGTGTTGATACCATAAAGGTATGGGCTACCAATCCAAGCCCTAATATTTGGGCCCCAGTGGTATGCTATGTTGGGGATTCTCAGTCACTTTCCTCTACTAGTGCAGGGGTTTGCACTTCCACCTGTAGTTTCAAGCTTTTTCTGTGGAGGCAGGACAGCTGGAGTCACGGTGGCGTTGGAGCATTATCTTTGGAGGCCATCTTAACGTCCCCTTTCCTGTCCTGGAATGTCAATGTGGACTACATTAGTCCTTCAATGAGAGCAGGTAGAGAGAGGAGAACTTGTTCTAGTTCCTCCAGCAGGCTCCACTGTTCGGTTTCGAGGTTAAGGAAATGCTTTTCTACTTTTGTAACTTCTGGGACTGGCAGAGTTGCTGTAACAGACCACCTCTACTCTTGCAGGCAGCTGATCGTGATGTAAGAGCTATTCCATCTTGCACAAACAACTTGAATGAGTTTATGTCCAAGAAAGAAATTTGGTTTGGGTTTGTTTTCAGCTTTGATCTGGCAAGTTCACTCTTTTTAAAATGTTTCACCAAGCACCTGACAGCTCAAATTACTTTGGTGATTTGTGGATTCTTCAGTTTGTGATTACCACTGTGGCCAGCACAGCACACTGAACGTATCCCATGCCTCTCTTCCAACAACCTGAGGGCTGCTACTCCATTAGATGGGTTGTCATTCACCACAGCCTTGATTTAAGTTGCAGGAATTCTAAACTTTTCAATTTCTGTTTCACCCCAGGATGCAATATTAATTGCAGTGTGCCACTCTTCAAGTGGCGTAGTAGTGAATGTAGCTCCCAGTCATTAACAAAATAGTAGGTTTTGCCCAACTAGGCCTCTGTGGAGTCAAGTCAAGCTGAAATGAAAACTACCCTCTTAACCCTTTTCGGTCACATTGCCAGTCAAATTGTGCACCTATTTAACAATATATGACGGAACGTTTCAAATTTTATATCCAAATGTAATATTTGTTTTCTTCCCACGTCAATAAAATGCATCTCCTAGCACCAGGAGGAGGATTTTCAGTTTAATGGAGGAAGATTTGGGGGTGATTTTATATATATACCAAGAATAGATGGTGATGGAGAAATAGGAGAAATGTTCACATGACCATTCATGATGTTTTGTATGACTACATGGAAGCCCTACAGGGGCATTATTGCACACCTTGGGAGTGTCTGAATCCACTTCCTGTAGTCTCTCTCTCGCTTGATCTCTTTACCTGCTTCATTTCTTGGTGTGGAGCACTCTTTCCCTACCCCATCATGTCTTTATATTGTGCTTGGTTTTGTTGTTTTAGTTTGGGGTGGAGATCAGTAGTCTACTTATCGGACCTTTTTGGGTTCAGTTTGGCTGGGGTCTGCATCCCCTTTTGTCTTTCTGTTTCGTACTTGGGGTACGTTTTGTCTTCCTTTTTTTTGGTACAGTCTGGCGACCTGAGCCTTTTTATTGTGTATGCAGGCCGTAACAAAGAACATCTTTCCAGAATATGTATACAGATTCTAGTAAACGGTGAACATACGTGCCCTTTGTAATCATGCTTAAATGGCTACACTTTGATAGATCTGGATTCATTCAAATATTTAGTTGTTTTTTTTTAAACAATGTCTATATGACCAAAATTATGAAATCCTACAGGAAGACAAATTTTGGATGGGCATTTCTTTCTCTCAGAGAGTTGGTGAAGTGTCAGCGGGAGGTGATGTCTGCAGAGACGGCCTTGGAGCAGAAACGCTTGGCCAGACACAACCTGCTGCTGGACTGCAAGATCCAGAATCTGCCCATCACTCTGCTGTCAGGGAGCCTGAATGAAATCAGTGAGGTTCAGGTAAGACGGAGAGAATTGACTCTTCTTCGTCTTCTGAATTACCACATTAAGACCAGCATCATTTTGGAAATGTACTGGATTTTCTTTTGAGATCAAATTATCATATTTTGATAATAAAGGAAAAGGTAATAAAAGAAGTGGTAGAAACCCTCACAGAAGAGTAATAAAGACTGAGAAACTTGAAAAGCTAAAGATGTAATGACGCAACTTGAAGCGCTTTTGGTGTCAGTCTTACCTGATTACTGATTCTTCTCTTTGGTGCAGCTGGACACAGAATCTGAGGGCACTTCAGCCACCATGAACATCTATGAGAGAGAGGCACAACTAGTCATCACCTACACTGGCCTGGACGCAGAACTCAGGGTGAGACATCAAGCCTTGTCATTGTCCTAATTTTCTTTCTCTATGCAGTTTATTCCTATGACCAGAAATGTAGCTATAACATGCATTGCATTTGTGTGTGTGTGTGTGTGTGTGTGTGTGTGTGTGTGCAGGATCTGCAGGCGGAGGAGGACATGGAGGCTTACTTGGAGAGGATGAAGGAGTCTGTCTCTGCTTTAGAAGGAGTCCTGCTTCGCACCGTTGCCCCCGACCTGAAAGCTCTGGAGAAGATGTGGGAAGTGAAGGAAAAGTTACAGGGAGTGACAGAAGGTATCCTGCTGTTCAATGTATCTAAAAGTTAATAAAATCATTCTAATTACATTTTTAATTCAAAAGTAAACTCTTGATATTAATGATGTTTTACATAAACATCTGTGAGCAACATTTACAAGATTTGTGTACATGCTCTGTCATTGATAAATGTGCAATGTGCAGGGTTTACTTCTTTCTCAGTGGTCAGCTGTCTTCAGTGATTTACTCCCACATGGGAATTCTACCTAATATGATAAATTAAGTACGTGGACTGCTGAGTCAACTTTGTTTCCTGTCGTTTCCTCTCAGTGTTTGAAGCCAGCACAAAAGAAGCCAGAAAACGCTGTGAGGAGTTCGAGAACGTCAAAGCCCGGCGCTTGAAGCGCTTCAGCCAGTGCTTTGAACATGTGTGTGTCGTAATCGATCAGATCTACAAGAGATTATGCAAGAACAACAGTGCACAGGTGAAGCAACAATACCTCAACCACAGAGGCTCACTCTCAACTTTGTTTTTATTTAGTTTACCTGCATTTGAGTCATTGTTTTCCCACCCCCTTGCCGGTCATGTTGTGAAAACTTAGTCCTAAAATAGGCTGAACTTGATTATACCTGACGGACTTAAACGTTACCAACCAGTAAGTAAGTTTGTGTGCACATCAGATGTTATTTAATGTACATGAAGTGTTTGAAGTGATATTTTCTATACTAAAAGTTCCCAACCCGACTGGTTCCTTCATAAAATAAGAAGAAATATAACTTTTGCTAGAATTATTATTAGTGTCTTTTGGCATGAATTATTTCCCAAAGGAAATTCTTGTGCCAAAGATTTATCAAAAACAGAAGAATAATAAAAAATACTAATAACGTAAAAATATAGACATGTCTAAACAATAGACTAATTAATCTAAAATATATAAGAAGTAGTTCTAACACGTCGCCCAGGGGTCCTTCTGTGTGGAGTTTGCATGTTCTCCCCATGTAAGCGTGGGTTCTCTCCGGGTTCTCCGGCTTCCTCCCACAGTCCAAAGACATGCAGGATGGGGATAGGTTCATTGGTGACTCTAAATGTCCCGTAGGTGTGAATGTGAGTGTGAATGGTTGTCTGTCTCTACATGTTGGCCCTGTGATAGACTGGCGTCCTGTCCAGGTGAACCCTGCCTTCGCCCAATGACAGCTGGGATCGGCTCCAGCCCCCCCACGACCCTGAATACAGGATAAGCGGTAGACGATGGATGGATGGATGGATAGTTCTAACACCAGAGCACAATAGAATAATGATAAGAGTAAGAAAAAAAGTAAAAAGGCAAGGCAACTTTATTTGTATAGCACCTTTCATACACAAGGCAGACTCAAAGTGCTTCATCATAACATGTTAGATGAAAGAGTAAATTACATCAACATCAGAATAAAAACGAGTGAAAATATTAAGTATATAAGAAGGAATACTAGCACCAGTACCTATAGAATAACAGCAAACGTAAGATAAATTCAGTGAATTAATAATAAATAAATAAAGTAAGATAAAAAAGTAATTTTGTATTAAGCGTAATGAAGGATCCTTCAAGCCAAACAGTGTAAACTTTACATAATTGTTATTAGCACTGGGCATTGCAGAAGGTGTTGCAAACAAGAGCCAGATGCCTTAAATGATAAGATCCTGCTTCATGTGCTGCAGGCCATTCTGAGTGAAGAGAATCCCGAAGAGCCGTACCTCGGCGCCATCAACTACAACTGTGTGGCGCCAGGGAAACGCTTCATGTCCATGGACAATCTGTCTGGTGGAGAAAAGGCCATCGCCTCCCTCGCCCTGGTGTTTGCCATCCACAGGTAACACCAGGCTCACAGTCAAACGGACTAGTTTTACATTCAGGGATGCAAACTTGTCACCTTTCGGCGAAATTCGCCGTTTTTGTTCCGAAAAAGGTCATTTGTGTGATTCATGGAGATCTGCAATAAAAATATTTCGGGGGGGGGGGGGCGTCCAAGTAATCGGCGAACGCAAGCTGTCATAAATATTTATTCCAAGCTTGTTCGTTTGGCCAACCCGTGTAATCATGTCATCTTCGGGTCTGTAGCTGCCTAGATGCCGTACTAGACAGGAGTGACGTTGCCTTTGGCAAAAGGCATGCGCTCAACCCAGTGTGTGAGGGATTGTCGCTGCCTCATCTCGCGAGTCTCCTCTCTGTATGAACAAGACATGGTCAAATTCAGCGATTTTGATTATTAAAATGTTTGGGATCATTGTAATCATATAAAAATGACATTTAAAGCACAGATCAGTAGATACATATTAATATGTATTTTATTTGATCATTATTTGTTTTTTGCGTTTCATAATGACTTTTGTTTAATGATGACGAGGCGGAATTACGCGTTGAAACGCACCGTTACGTCCCGTTAGCAAAAATATAGAAAAAATTGTTCACAACGGTCCTTCATGCCGGCTGTCCAGCGAGACAACGTTACAACACTTAAGGAAGCTGCTCTCGTTTTACGGTAAGCAATCTGTATATTATATACAATACAATAAGTAATTATGCAGGTTACCTTGTCAAGTAATTTTTTTTTCTTTTGGCTTGCCAACGTAGTTAGCTAGCCAATATTTAAAATGCCTTTTTATACCTTAACTGTTTTATAATATGCCTGTTTATTGCAATGTAAAGCACGTTTTAGTTGTTCTAAGTATGAAAGCCTAGCTAGCAAATTCACCACTCTCCCACTTCAGTTTGTTTTCAGAATGAGAGATTTTGAGGAGGAGGATGCCATTACTGTGGCTCAACTAGAGGCAGGAGTAAGGTGCAAATGGTCCTGGTCCTGGCTGAAGCTAGACTCTAAGAGCAATGTGAAGGGAGTAGAATATGTGTTTCCACTTTCTCAATTTTTCAAAAAAAATTGACAAACCAGGCCATGCCCGATGCAGCCTCTGCTGCAAAGAGATAAATTATTCTACCAAGGGCTCCCATGCCCTTTTGGCACACTGTAAAACAGAAAAACATACCCAAAAGGTGGTGGGTATTATGACCACACGTAGCATATTAGTGTCAACAACTCAGGGCCAGTCACAGCAGGGACCATCAATGCCTGGCCCATCACAACAGAGCTCATCAATGCCCGGCCCATCACAGCAAAGCTCCTCAATGCCAGGCCCTGAGCAGATGAGGGAAAGAGTGAAGGTGCCAGTACCACTCTTTGAAAGGGTAGCAAATGCAGAAGTGAGTGTTGGTTAGCCAGTATGTGCTAGTTGTTGTCATAGATCATTACATTAAGCCTAGATAAGGAGACAAGGAAATCATTTTTTTAATAAAGAATGTGCTTTGCAAGTGGTATCATATAAAATACTAACAATTTTTTTTTTTTCAGGCACTGGTTCTTGGAACCATTGCAGAACATTCCCTCCCCCTATCTGTAGCTCCTGTCATTGTTGAGCTTGCCCAGACACTGGCTCGGGATAAACCAGCTTTGACGGGCATGAAGCTGTCCCGGACTGCTGCCTCATACAAGATGGTCCAGGGCCTGGGGCACACCTTCTCCGAGAGGACGTATGAGCGCATCAGATCAACACCATTCTCAATTAATTTAGATGAGAGCACATCAAACTCAAATAAGAAGGTGTTGTCCATTCTTGTGTGCTACTTTAATCAGGAGCTTAAGCATGTGGTTGTTGAACACCTTGGCTCCATTAAAGTCCTAAAGGGAACGGCTCAATATTTGGAAACGGCCTTGGTGACCTTTTTCAATGACCATAACATTCCCTTTGCCAACCTCATCAGTATGATGATGGACTCCTGTAATGTCATGCGTGGGAGCAAGTCTGGGCTGGAGACCAGAATCAGAGGGACGCACTGCCAAAACCTCTTGGATGTTGATGGAGATTCTTGCCACCACATCCATAATGCCGCCAAACAGTTTGCTGCTCCCTTCGGCCACCACCTAGAGCAGCTCTTTTCTCAGACACACAGACCACCAGTGGGCTTCAGACCAGTCGAAATACCTGATTGAGATCTGTGAGTTTATGGGCATTCAGGGAACGAACCCACAACGGTTTGTGGCACATCGGTGGCTGTCGGCTTATGATGTGGGGATCAGCACTCGCCGAATGTTGCCGGCATACAAGGTGCTCTACTATGGATTCCTTAGCAAGGCAGACCAGACCCTCTACGAAGAAGTCCTACAGGAGATCTACAAGGACCATAGTGTTGGTGAGCGGGCAAAGGCCAGGATCAACTATTTCCACCAGGATCTCTCCAAAAAAGGAATGACACAGGTTGGTAAGGACAGAAAAGAGAGGGTGGTGAAGAAACTCTGGTTCGAGAGTCTCAACACTAACCTCCAGCTGAGCGCTTACCTTGGTGTCCTTCCAATCCTCAAGGAGTATGTGATGGTGTTCCAGGGTAGCCAAACCCTTGTCCACAAACTGCATGACAAGCAGCTTGGAGTGGTCACCAACTTCATGGCATGCTTTGTCAAGGCTGAGCATCTTCACACCACACCGAAGAAGCTCATGGAGATGGAGTTCAGGGACAAAATGCTGCCTCTCAGGGAGTTTTATGTTGGACCGGTGGCTGAGAAACTCAAGGCAGAAAATCCAAGTCATCCGATTGTGCTGCAGTTTCTCGACACAGTGAAGACTGCATACATGTCAACAGCAGCCTACATGCAGAAAAAGCTGCCACTGAACAGCAGGACCCTACAGGCACTGTCTGCTCTGGACCCATTGGTAAGAGGCCACTCAGAGACTGGAATACTGCTGAAGCGGCTGTCAGGGCCAGGGATGATGGGCCACTTGGTGCCACCCCAGTGTGACGTGCCACTGGAAGTGGTGAAATTCAATGTGGATTCTACCCTTCCCCTGTACAGCGATGGTGACAACATGGTGAACTGGTGGGCAAAAGTGATGGACACTGGCAGGTACCCAGGCCTAAACCATGTGGTTCGAGGGGCTCTCTCCATTTTCCACGGACCCATGGTAGAATCATCATTCAGTGCCATGGGAGACATAATAACCAACAAAAGCACCAAAATGAGCATGGCAACCTACAATGCTATCCAGACAACCAAATATGCCCTCAGGTCCAGGAGTCAGACGGCCATCCAGATGTTTAAGAGAGATGATGTGAAGCTCTCCAGGGTCGATAAGGTCCTCTGCAGGAACATCCACACTGCAGGAACATTGGACAAGGCTCGCAGACAACAGGCCATGTTGAAAAAAAAAGAGAGGCAGGAAGAGTTTGAGTGCCAGCCATCAACCAGTGGCGAGCAAAGCAGGAAGACTGCAGTGGAGGAGGACAGGCAAGCCAAATTGAGGCACATAACCGCTCAAAAGCGGAAAAAGGCACTGGAAGTACTGGTACAGGCAAAAAAGGCAAAAAAGATTTGAGATTTTTGTGTACCTGACATGTTTATTTTATTTAGTTTTGTATGTAGTTCAATATTACAAATATACAAAGGTTTATTTAAATATTTGGTTGTGTTTCTGTCAAGGGATGCTGGGTTGGGGTGAGGGGGAGCCAAATGGGAAGGGAGTTAAGTAGGAAGTATTTCAAATGTTTATTCTGTGAGTTACCCATGTCACATTCTAATAAACGGAAGTAAAAAACAAAGAACTGGCTTCATTTCTCATTCCCTTGTTCGGAAAAGAATCAAGGACGAGTTAAAGGGGTTGTGAAAATTGATAACCATCCAAGCTAAATAGCCGCAACTTATTTGTGTTTTACTGGAATAACATTGAAGCATATGCAATATATATATATATGTGTGTGTGTATATATATATATATTGTGTGTGTATATATATATATATATATATATTCCGCGAGGGGGTTTGGGTCCTTGTCACCTTTTTCATCCCTGATGAGTTTGCACCCCTGTTCATTATATTAACACACATCACATTATAGTAGGGGAGACTGTAGAAGTTCCCGGAAATAAGAGGAAAAACTGCACATAAGAGACTGGATAACTAGTAGAATAAACAGAATACACTTTTATAATAGTCTTTTACCGCCATCCTATTTCCACAAAATCAGAAAACAAACCCTTGTGATTCCTAGAAATTAATTTAGCTGGACAGCTGGATAATTACCCCCCACAGCTATGAAAACAAACATAAAAAAGGAGTGAAACAGCTGTTGACAGACCGTGAAACATCTTTCAGAAACTACAATTTCTTCTTGGGGCGAAAAAGCCAGTAGACTTGGGATTCTTTACATGTAATGACTAAGTTTTTTAACTGATGAATGGAATAATAATGTGAAGGGTGTTTCATTTGGAGAGCCTGTTCACCCTCTCCTTTTTCACATAAAACTTTATATGAGGAACTTTCCACTCTTTCTTTTTTAACTTCTTATGTATTGAAACTGTTGTTCGTTCATCAGACTTCATCACCTCGTCTGATACGTCTGTCCTTCTGAAGTACCTGTCTCACATGATATGATACTTGCTATATTTGTTCTTATTGGCTGTGGCTCTTAACATTCGACCCACATCGCTGCTTCATTGTGTCTGTTTGAAACACTGGTGTTTTTTCTCTTAGCTTCCGCCCTGCTCCCTTTTTGATTTTGGACGAGGTGGATGCGGCGCTGGACAACACAAACATTGGCAAGGTACGATCCCAGCTGCGTCCAGGGATACAATTATTATCTCCAGTAGAGTTGAAACAATCAGTCAAATAAGCGATTCATTGTTTCAGTCATTTATCATTAAGAAAGGCCAATATGCTTTGATTTCTTGCTCTCCAATGTGAGGATTTGTCGCTCGGTCTGTGAATTACAAACGGAGTATCTTTGTGTTTGTTTTTTACCCTTTGATGTCACATCCCCAGTCATACACCTCTTTAAAAATATATGCACAATAAAAAACAAAAAATCAATTTCTTCATATTTCATATCAAAATGCAATTATCTTTTCTTCCTTTAAAACAAAATATGACGTAAGCTAGTACCAACCAGTTCCAACCATTATGCATGCATCAATTAAAGCTGGGGAAGGCAGTTTTCTCCTGCAGGTCTCCCCTCTCTGTCAGCTGCACCTACAAGTGACCCGTTACAGTACTAGTCACTCATTTCATACATTAGCTTCATACTGTGTATAGCTTGTGTGGGCATTTTGTTTGTATCCAGGTGACCAGTTTCATCAGAGAGGAGTCCAGGAAGAACATGCAGATCATTGTCATCTCCCTAAAAGAGGAGTTTTTCTCCAAGGCCGACGCTTTGCAGGGAGTCTACTCAGACGTAACAAACTTTTATAACAACTCCATTCAGTTCTACATGTTGTGACAATACCGTGATTATTTTATTCTCTTTTTCCCAGTTGGATGAGTGCATGTTCAGCTCCATTCTGTCCCTGAACCTGCAACCCTACCCTCTGGATGAAGAGGACGACGGGTAACAGGCAGACACACAGAAGACCTGCGGAGCCAGGAATCACCTGCATGTAGACCCTTCCATGCATGTCTCTTGCATTTTTGTGTTTAGACCATTTCAAAGGTGCTATGTTCTCAGGCAAAGTTATTATCTTGTTAAATTGGTTATTATGTTCAATTTGTGGCTGTTTTCTGTGGTCACATGTTTCACTTGTTTTTACACTTTGTCATTTAATTGAAAGTGTTTTGTTTTCTAGTTTTGACTTTTCTCTCATTCATCAAATCCACAGACTTAACGATGTCTTTGTATACCTGTTGTTTGCAGTAGTAGAAGTTGTTAGGTCTGAATTGGTCACACATGGGCACAATTACATCATAAAGTTGAAGGTGTTACCCATTTAATAGCTGTTATGGAAGAAACATTCAGATATTGTACTTCAATAAAAATCAATACCACAATTTAAAAATGAAAGTAAAAGCCCTCTCTATCCAACCAAATTGGACTCCATGTCCATGTAATCTCATTATTGTTATTATTATTATTATTATTATTATTATTATTATTATTATGAAATCAAAAGTAAGTAAATTAACTCAAGTACCGTACTTAACTACACATTTGATGATTCTACATTTCGGAGGGACATATTGATTTGAAAGTTTTAGTGAAATAAATTAGATTGGTCCACAAAAACAAATAACATACTAGGGCTTATACAGCTTTATGTTTGTTAGAAATTAAACTACTAAACAGTTTCTACAAGTACAGCTGAAACGATTCAGGACTTTAACTCGTGCTGGAGTACTTATATAGTACATTGTGGTATTTTTACTTTAGTGAAGAATAAGTGAATGGCCAAGTGTGTGTGTGTTTTTGTTTTGTAGACAATGCTATCTTGCCTGCTGTAGCTTGTTTATTTTAGGCTTCTCCAGCTGTTAATACCTATGGGGGCGGTAACATGGTCTGGACACAATCAAGAGGCGGACCCTGTGATGAATATTTACGTATCAAAAAGAGTCTCAGGCCATTTATCTGTGAACACCACTGAATTATTAGCAATATTGTTGGCCCTTCAGTGGATAGAGAAGGAAATCAAAAACACAGTTCGCATGTGACACCTTCTCCCCACTATCAAGCATAAAATCCAGCAATTCAGCAACTAGAACCGACATGACGAATGATATATAGCTCATAATGTACAGGATGAAAAGGAAGCATTGCCACACTTCCTGTCAATTTTAGAGTCGAGGGAAACAAGCAAGTTGATATTCTGGTGAGACAAACATTCAGAAATCAGAAACATTTATTGCCAAGAAGGATTTTACACCAATAAGGAATACAAAGGACAATAACAATTAAAACTGCGAGCAGTGATAACGGGCCCTCGCATGGCACGTAACTCGGTTAGTGCTACGGCCGCCTGACGTGTCGGACCGCCTGGCCTGGCCACCACCACGGGGCGGGTCGTCCCCGGCCACCGCCACGTTGCCAGTCGTCCCCGGTCGTCCCCGGCCACCGCCACGGCGCGGGTCGTCCCCGGCCATTGCCACGACCTGCTAGACTGGGGTGCAAAGTTCCACGACACTGGGACCTTATACGGATGTAAAAACATGACATTTTATGTCGCCACTAGGTGGCGCTCTTATTGTGAGTCAATATTGCAGTGCAGACGTGTTCAGGGTAGGACTCTCATCAAATGTGAGAAGTTTGAACATGATCGGACAATGTACACTGAAGTTATAACAGTTTAGAGTATTGTGGCAAAGCATGAAATTCGTCCATGTTCAGGGCGCTGTAATTGCGCTCCCATAGGACTTATGTAAGACCTTTTGATGATTTTTAATCGTCGAGGCCTCTAGAACAGGCTCACAAAGTTTGGTAGGAATCGGATCAACGGTTTAAGAGGAGTTCGTTAAAATACAAAGCTTACAATTGAAAAATGGCTGATTTACTGTAGCGCCCCCGAGTGGTCAATTTTAATAAAACCAGGGACATATGTCAACATGTCCTGCAAGTTTCATGATGATTGGGTTAAATATTGTGGAGTTATGTGTATTGATTTCTAGAGCCCCGCCCCTCTAATGTTCATTGGCTTATAACTTCTGAACGCAACAATGTTTCACTATGCCCTTTGTAGAGATTAATCAGCTCGGTGTAGTGATGACACACAGCAATTTTGGTGAGAATCGGATCTACGGTTTAGGAGGAATTAGCAAAAACGTGTTTTTCACAAAATTCAAAATGGCGGAAAATTTCGGTGGCGGACTTTGGTGCCATAATGTAATTTTTTTGTAGAGCACACGGATCTGCATATGTGTGCAAAATTTCAATTCAATTGGAGTTACGGTGTGAGCTGGCCATCCTTCTTTGCGTTAGGTGGCGCTAGCGAGCCACTTTTTTGTGGCCACCTCTGAAACCTTTAAAATCATTGAATTTTCGCCGTTTTCTATTAGCACACCAAATTTGGTTTTGCTAAGGCCCCCAAAAATGCAGTTATGTGGGACAAATAATAATAATAATAAAAAACAATACAATTTCAATAGGGCTTCGCTGCCCGACGTTGTCGGCGCTCGGGCCCTAATAAACAAACAGTGACATAAAGTGAGGGATGGAAGAGCTGTACAGGAATGTATAAAGTGGTAGGTTTGAGTGCAGGTGTCGGGGTAGGGGACTAGGGACTTGTTGAGGATCCCAACTGCGGGTTTTGGTCATGATGGACCACAGCCTCCTCCCAGAGGGGAGAGTGTCAAAAAGACAGTGACCGGGATGGGAGGTGTCGGCCACAATCCTACCTGCACGCCTCAGAGCCCTGGAGCTCTGCAGGTCCTGAAGGGATGGAAGGTTGCAGCCAATCACCTTCTCAGCAGAGCGGATGATACGCTGCAGTGTGGCCTTGTCCTTAGCAGTGGCAGCAGCGTACCAGACGGTGATGGAGGAGCTGCTGAAGGAAGTACATCCTCTGTTGGGCTTTTTTAGTGAGGGATCTGATCTGGGTTCTTTCTGAAATCCACGACTATCTCCACTGTCTTTAGAGCGTTAAGCCCCAAGTTGTTCTGGCTGCACCAGGTCACCTGGTGGTCAAACCTGTAGGCAGACTCCTCCCCGCCAGAGATGAGCCCAATGAGCGTGGTGTCGTCTGTAAACTTCAGGAGCTTGACGGACTGGTGACTGGAGGTGCAGCTGTTGGTGTACAGGGAGAAGAGCAGGGGAGAAATGTTGGTCTGGGGTTCAGAGACATGTTTCCCCAGGAAAAATGAAATGGACCTACAGACTTCATTACAGGAAATATGATACTACGAGAAATAAGAAAGGCAAAACATCATGACTTGGATCTTGGGAAAAGCAGCCGTGAAGATATAGAGTGACATTATTAAGTTCTTAAAATAGTTTGTTTTAGTTTTTTCCTGTCCAATTTCCTTTTCAATAATTCCAGTCCAGTTGGTGGCGGTAATGCGCCTTTAAGTTGGTTACCAGCCGCCAATAAACACCAGCGAAGAAGAGGAATGTTTACGGAAGTGATGCCTCGTCTTAAAGTCAGTCCGTCATTTCCCTTGTATCCCTTAAATGCGTCGCTATTGCTCACCGCCAATGTGGGAGTCTGCTTATTGTTCACGTAAAGACAGCTACGAAGGGACGCCTGCTACACTGTTTACTGATAGCAACAACTGACGTCTGCTAACATTGCGAACTAGCCTGATATTGCAGCGTCAACAACATCCCTGCCTTTTCTGTTGCCCTCTTGCGGGACTCGGTCGTCTCGTCGGTCCGGGTGTGTTTAGAGGTCGCATGGAGTCTTTGCAAACGCTTGCTTTAACATTATCGAGTGTTTTAAAGGTTTATCTCGCTGCCGTTTCTGGAAACGCTGACAACAGCTGAGTGCTAGCTTGCTAGCCGAACGTTAGCACGATGGGAGCCGAACAGAGCGGAGACGCGGAGCACAAGCACTCCGATTACAGCTCATCGGGTAAGATGACCTCTGCAACATGGAAGAGTATTATCATTCAGTAACTTCATCGTCTCGTATAGTAAGCCAAGTTAGAATGGTATGTTAGCTTACTATAATTGATGGCAGTAAGGAAATTAAGGCGACGTACATTAATTTAAGACTATTCCCATTTCATGCTCTAACGTACTTGTACTTCACTACATCTCAAAGTGATGTATTTATGAATTCACTATTGACAACCAATTACATAATAATAATTTACTGACAGGCGATCCTGCCTAATGAATGAAACCTTTGCAATTTTCGCATATAATATCCTTTTACATAAGTCACATTTGGAAATAGCTCTTTCAATTAAGTATTAAGTATTTTTACATTGTGATATGAATTATTTTTCATGAGTAAAGTATATGAGTCCTCTCACCTCCAAAATGAGAAAACTAACATGTATAAAGTCTGCTTAAATTGATCAATGTAGTATTTCTATATATTAACATATATAAACATACTTACACCATAAACTAATATTCCAGCTAGTTGACAGTTGTGATTGCAACATGGTGAGGTGATGTGAAGTTATTGCTGACCCTTTGATCCTAACAGGAGTATTGTCATTGCAGTGGTTCCCTCCCCAGCAAAGCAGAAAGCAAAGATGGACGATATTGTGGTTGTGACTCAGGGGACCCAGTCGATGCGAAATATCCACAACGACCCAGATGTCATCAAGCTCCAGGAGATACCCACGTTCCAGCCACTTCTGAAAGGTAACTTCATACGCCTTCTGGCTGCTGACATGAATTATAGTGTCATCTTTCAGACCGTTAGGTACACCTTGTCAAAACGATTGCAGTACTTGAATAGACAAGTGCACACCCACAACAGAAACCCCCTATTCTGACAGATGTTTTATGAATTGTGTAAATTCATGAATCCTCACAAATGTATATTTAGAGGCAAACAGCCTGATTTGGTGACTGAGACACAGTAGGTAGATACCATTTCAATGTAAACACGGTTAAATTACATTCATAGGTGCTTCAAAGACGAACTGAAATCAGAAGTTAAGCCCAAGTTATGCTTCCGCGTTGACACAACGCAAGGGGGCTTCAGACTTCTACTACACAGATGGTTTCCAATAAATTAAATATAATTTCACAATTCTTTAATTTGTGTCTAACAGACATCAATTTTGATGGAACTATAAGTAGAATGTGCAGATCTTTTATCCCACGTCTGCAATTTCAGTTTTAATATGAAGATATTGAGTTTCATGTCGTTTTCAATGAGTTCCCACCAGTGCATTTTTCAAAGCTAATTGTCGCTGCAATCCATTAGCACTGCGTTAGAAGGTGGATAATGAGCCAAGTTTCCAGTGTCGGCACAGTCCTGAAATACCAGCGTGGTGATTCTGTCGGATCCTGTGCATAACTTAAAGTAATTACCAAGTAGCGTGATGCTGTCAAGTGTTTATCTCTTCTGACATGTGTTTGTAAGTCCTCTGCTTCTCCATCTCTCCACAGGAGTGCTGAGCGGCCAGACGTCACCCAGCAGTGTGTGTCTGGAAAGGCTGGATGCTGGTCAGGTTCTGCAGCTCTGCATCCGCTACCAGGACCACCTCCACCAGTGTGCCGAGGCCGTGGCCTTTGATCAGAACGCCCTGGTCAAGAGGATCAAAGAGGCAAGGCTGCTACAGTACAGCATGAGATATTAACCATGCAGGGTTTCTCATTGCTTATTCTACAAACACCCGTGTTTCAATTGTGTTCCCTGTTGAAGGGAGCGTATCTCAATACTTTATTTTAAGTTGTGCATAATGCAGCATCATCAATGACCCATCTGGCTAAATCATTGATAAGGTGCTGCTGGAAGAATCAAAGCGTGTTTTAACCTGTCGATCTAACAGACGTTAGTCCAAAAACTCAAATGAAACGCTGCATTGATCAGACATATCTCTGCTATCATTTTGAATTGTGCAGAAATTATTAGCTGATTGTTCACCAACTTGTGTTTTATCCAATAAGAGTGAAAAATCTCAACATATATATTTGGCTTTAATTCACCTACTTATCCCCCAAATACATAGGGGAGGATATAAATAAATTATACATATATATAGATATAAGATATCTTTACACGAGAGGATATCACCTCTTTATACCTCTTATTCTTTATGTTTGAGTTCTATTACTGAGCTGGTAGTACTGTGCATTTAGAGATGTTGTTTTGCATTTAACGTTAATGGTATTCATGCATGAGGTGTTGCTGATGTAGAATGTTTTAAGATGATTCATCAAAAGTCAAAGACTCTCTCTCTCTCTCTCTCTCTCTCTCTCTCTCTCTCTCTCATCTCTCTCTCTCTCTCTCTCTCTCTCTTTCCTCCAGATGGACTTGTCAGTGGAAACCTTGTTCAGCATAATGCAGGAGCGCCAGAAACGCTACGCCAAGTACGCCGAGCAGATCCAGAAGGTCAACGAGATGTCCATGATCCTGAGACGCATCCAGATGGGCATCGACCAGACGGTGCCGCTGATGGAGCGCCTCAACAACATGCTGCCTGAGAGCGAGCGCCTGGAGCCCTTCAGCATGAGGCCTGATGGGGATGCTGCCACCAAGTAGCCTCCTTAAAGCCAACACAGCTGCTTCATCGAGTCCTGGGACCAGGAGGAGCTGCAGGTCCGTCCAGCTGTAGGGAAAACCCATTAAAGGTTGTTTGTTTTCATAGTCGAGGTGGAGCTATGGTGGAAATGTGTGAGGCAGCTCCAGTCAGTTTCCAGGTCAGTTATTTTTCTTCTAGACATATGCTCATAATCAACAACATCATACTTCTTACAGCATCTTTACTCAGCACTCACACACACACACACACACCTTACTACAGCCCTCTGGTGCTGGCCGTGGAGCAGCTCTACTGGATCGGTTGCCAACTCATGAAGTTCTGTGTTGAAATGTGCCCGGAGGCCGAGAGATTATTATTGAAACCCTCCCTGCAGGGAATGAACCTGGCAGTGTTCCAGGCCCACGCTTTCCTTTCTAATCTAAAGGCAGAGGAGGAACAGACATGTTTGATTGAGTCAGAATGAAGAGTTCAAAAGGTTTTAGAGACTCAGATGGGGAGCGACTTAACACTTTGTCAAAATCTGTTTCCCGCTGCTTTGGAGATTTGCGCAAACCTGGAAACATCAGAGCCACTCAGCTCTGCAGACAGTGGATTGATTTCACAAATATTTTGTCGTTAACGACCCTGATATTCATCCCGATCCTGTTCATGAACTGCTTGCATGCAGATTGACTGCTTTTTAAAATTTGTATCATTTTTCAACGCTGTGAGGAAGAGACTCACAGAAAGAACCGAGAGCGATTATTGCTGTTGGATTACACAAGGAGCATTGATGTGCTGCTCATCTGAAGTAAAACTGGAAACGTCCCGGACAGAGGATTGTTTCCAAACTCCCAAACTTCAGATTTGTGATGAGAGAACTTGACTTTAATTTATTTGGATAGATTTGCTGTTTACATGCAAAACGGAAGAAAATGATACAAAGAAGATGGATGCCGCGGTGGAGAGAAACCGTTCTACAGCAGCGAGCCACTTGTCTGATATCGCTGTGCAAATTCAGCATTAATTTAGTTTGTTAGCTTTCATAAAGATTCACAAGTCCTCAAAGCTTTTTAATAGTAAGTGGCAGAGTCGGTGTTGTCTTTGGTCTCTTTGAGGAAACTTCACTGCTTTATCTGTGGAATATTCGTTTTTTTATTGTAAGTTATGCTCGTTAGGCTTGAAGGACAGTTCAACCAAATAATAAAAAAAAGAAATCATTTCTTTCTCTCTCCTGTAGAGGTTTATATCTGTGCACATAGTTTGGGTTTTATTTGGCCATCGACAGGAACATCTTTGCTAAATAATGTTTTTCTTTTACTTAATAATCTCCAAAACTCATGATGAATATTTTTAATGTAGACCATTTCTTATGTAGAAAAGTAAGTAGAGAACTGTCGTTACTGAATGTTAAATAAAGTTGTGAGAACCACAGACAGTTTCACTTCCATGTCCTGTATTTGGTGGCAACAGAAACCTCCAAACATGGTCAAATCGAATCAAAACTATGTGTGTGGCTAAATACCTGAACTTTAAATAAGAATATTATTTTGTTTCTCATTTGGATGCACAAAGACATCAATTCCCTAATCACTGATCATTTGCAGTGTGGCAATAAAAAATAAGATGCTTTAAAAAACTGTTTCAAAGAGGTCTTTTAAGTGTGGGCTTGTGTCAGTCCTCTAGATGGAGCCAAAGACGGCCTCCAATGTCCTCCAGGGGACCCGAGTCAGCGGCGAGACGAATCTTTCTGGATCCCATTGTTTATTTTCATAGTCTAATACAATAAAACAACAGTTTGTAACTTTTGACATGTGTGTATTTCATGTCATGGTTCAAACTGGATCAATAAGAGTTTTGTCACTCGCCGTTAACGACCCTTTTTTTCTTTTACATCAATGGGAGGGACGACGAGTCTTTCCTTAAGAGCTGCAACGATTTGTGAATCAATGGAAAGAAAATTAATCAATATTTATACTATTTTAATCATTCATGAATTGTTTTAGTCATTTTAATGCAAAATATTTGAAATGCATATTTCACAAGGTTTTTAAGTAAACAGTCATTTTATACACTTATAACTTATTAATTTTGATATGTTTGAAAACTTAACATAAGATGGAGTTGATGTAAATGTCTTTTATTTGTTTTGTTTTTTTACTCTTTTAAAGAGATCTTGCAGAGAGGCTGCGTGTGTGTATCCTCTGGGGATAACGACATGCATTCATCAAACCCAAAGACCATATCAGAGTTGGGCATTCAAGGACTTTGCCCACAAAGCTGACTGCTAATGGCGAGGGGCTCCTCTGGAGAGGATGGCGTGTGGTTTTTTCTCCCATGAGCCAGTGCGGTCTGATTAGAACTGTTGTTGAATTTTTCATTGGTGTATAAACACGTTGAACTCAATTACACCTACAAAAGGATGCTCCTCCGGCTAGCTGGCTTTGAGGTAGAGAATTAGCCCAGTTCGTTGGCATAAGGGACATAAGACGGTTAAAAACAAGTTTTCCTCTGAATTTAAAGAAGGGACTCCTTTGATATGTTATCGCCTTTCATGTGTAAATTAAAACGGGTGAAAAATGTCTTAAATGGCCTCGGGGGTATTGTTTGAACACTGAAACAGAAATGAAAATTGTCGTTGCATTCTGTGGCGAGGGGGTGTTAAAGTTCCTCCGAGTCTTTGTAATGAAGAATAGCTCCTGACACTCAGAGCTGGATATTAACGCCACGAGATGATACAATACGATCTGCCACCAGGAAATTCATTCTCTGAAATGAAAGAGAAATCCAATTTCCCCCTGTATACTTCTCATTTGAATATAAATCAAAAGGCTGGTTTGCCATCTTTTTCCTTCCTGTTTTGCCACTCAAAATTGGAAACATGAAAGTAAGACCGGGCTTCTTATCCTCGTCATCTTTTAGGGTGAAACTCAAACCTACGCTGGTGGTGTTGCTGCGATAAGAGTCACATTTCCAGTTTCCAGACACAACGTCATAGGAAAAATGTATTTATAAATATAATTATGTTTCATTTGCATAATTCAAAGGCCTAAATCATATTTTTTAGTTATTTATAAGAGAAATAATTCATGGTGTGAGAATAACAGTTAACTAAGTTTTTATGCAACTAAGTTTTTTTATAATCATTTAAACATTCCCTAGTTTTTTTTCTTATGTGATTGGAGCAACAATGTTGCAAAGCTCCAACCTCTCCAAAGTGAGTATTTGCTCATATTCCACTTTTTATGATATATTATTGACTGAAATGATCAAGAAAATAGTCAGCAGATTGAAAAGAAGAACAGTTGGCTGCAGCCTGATGTGTGACGTTTATCCGTCTGTGACATCGTCGTTACAAGCACTTTGAAGGCTTTTAAGAAATTGTTCCCTACATTATTTGTCATTCTATATTAAGAAAACATTTTATGAGAAAAGTTTGACAATACACTTATTTGAGAATGATTTAATTCCTGCTGCTGTTTTCCTGAACTCGCTTGTTTTTCTGAACCAACGATGAAGAATCCAAATAATTTCAGCCGGCCGAGATTCCGTTTTTATCATGTCTGTTTATGTGTGTAGCTGTAAATGTAATGTGTTTTTTATTTGACCGTTTCCTGTAGTGTTTAACAGCCGACGTGTGCTGCACTGACAAAGACTTTATGGATTTTTAGAGTGTTTTGTAAGACAAGATGCAAAATGAGCATGCATCAATAACAACACTGTTAGGCTGCTGATACTTCAGAGCCTTGGTCGGGTCACAGCTTCTAACGTGAACAAACCTCAGTCACATAACGGATCAATGAGTCAGGCACACTAGACTAACATATTCAACTAAACCACCCCACTGGCCCTGCGCTCCCTAAAAGCCCTACTGACTGTATCTCCTCTGTTTAGTCTGTAAAAATTCAAATAGGGTGTGCAGGACTATTTCTTGGCTCCAGGAAGTTAATGTGCCCAAGAAATCTGTTCAAAAGGAATTAGATTGGTTTAACTCATGGATTCAAACCATTTTACCCAAATGTATTGCCAAAAGATCACACAGAACATTATTCTGTGTACAGAAATAATAGAAAGTTAAATGTGGAACTATTCCGTTCAATAACCTGATTTCATCTTTTACTCGTCACCACTACTCAACATGTGCCAAACCCCAGCCGCCCCCCCTCCCGACGTCCCAGGACTGCTGTGGATCCTGTAGCACTGAGTATCTCCAACAAAGGCGCATGGCGTCACTAAGATGATTGCCTGTATCAACTGTATTGACTCTCAGCCTGTAAAATTACCCAGCACTGCTTTTTTATTTGACACCCAGTCACCTCCAGTGATGGATAGCCGCTGGAGCCCGCCCCCTTGAGTCTCAGCCAAACGTTATCCCTCTTACCGGAGACGTGGATTCTACCTCGGACCAGATCTATCATGGGACATCTAATAAAGCACTTTGTTGCTTCATTGCACAGTTATGCTCTCAAGGACGCCGAGGCGCGACAGCAGACCAGGAGTGACGTGTCCTTTCACTGATATACCAGTGACGATACATCAGCTGCCTGCCAGAACATTCAACACAAACAAATTCAGTCAGATGCTGTTTGGTCTCTAAAGCACATATCCTGTGCAGTGGAAGGAGAGTATATGTCAGCTGTGGCCGGGCTCAGCTCTTCCTGCTTGAGGACACTTCAACACCTGGCTGTCGGAGGAGTTTACATCGTTGGTTTTTAATTGTGCAGAAAAGGAGTTATGGTCTCTTGCAAAAATATTGACCATTGACTATTCAAAGTGAGAGTATTTCACCTTTTTTTTTAAACAAACATAAAAAGCTTGATCAAGCAGCAAACATATTAACAAGGCAGACGTGTCTCTGAGCAAGTCTCATTATGAAATGCTTCTTAATAGACTCTGTTAAGAAACATTCAATTTATTTCATTTATATACCGAATCCTAACTGTTATCTGGAGAGAGAGTTTTCTATCTATAAATCAGGTTTAGACCGCGCTCTAATTTAGGGAGACTTTCCCCCATGAGCAAGTACCGGGGCACAGTGGCAAGAAAGACCTCCTCTTTAATGGGCTGAACACGGCGACATTATACCTCCACCGGCTGGGTATAAAGGATGATGATGAGGATGATGATGATGATAATAATAGCAGCAGTGGTTACCACAGAATGATGATGATTATAATAATAATAGCAATAATAGAAACCTGCCCGATGGTATAATGATAGCAGTGGGAGTCGGCAGGGTCACGGCAGCAGGCACAGCCATGATGTGAAGATGTAACACCGATCCATTTATACCTGTAAGACGGGAAAACAGAAACCAGAGACATAGAATATATTTCTATGACAAAGACTCAGTTAACGGGACATGAATGTAGACGGGTGGCGAGGGAGAGGAGGAGGAAGGAGCTCGCCGCTAATATCAAGTTCAAGAGTCTCAGCTGCAGTCAGATAAACAAGCTTGTATGCGATACCGTTCAATGTTGGTTTACCATTAAGAGATTGGTCAGAGAACAAGTTCCCAACACAACCAGTATGAATATGCGACGTACTGGGAGAAGATGAAAATCATTCGTTTATGGTGCCGAGTGCACATTAGATCAAGGAGTACATTCCAGCCAATCGTTCACCTCCTTTCTACTTTGGCTCCGCCCTCTGAGCTGTCAATCACAACAGAGCCAAGACAGCCGTTGGGCTGAACGTTATTACGCCAGGAAAAATAGTTCCTTACAAGAACTGAAATTTGAGCTAGAAGCAGGACTTTAACGACGAGGGGAGTTTTAACGGTACAATAGAAACGTTTATTGAGTATAAACAATGAAAACATACACAAGATTTAAAAAATAAAGCAATTTTGGTAAACATGGTAGAGGTTTATATAAAGTCTGGCCAATGGTATAACTGGTATGGTCCTTTAACCTTTGGCCTCTTCTGTTCCAGAGGTCCCTACTCTACAGCTTGTGGTTCATCTGTCAAATGAAGACTGTAGAATGGGGTTGAAAGCCAGAAATCTTGTAAGTGGACTTTTGAACTTAGATGAATGAAACAGGATACACAAAGTTACACTTGAGATGTTTACTTGGTGACTCGCTGTAATCACTCAAACCCACAACCCCACCTTTTAGCTGTGAGCCACACAGGTGTTTAGGGTGCAGAGCCTCCACACACACGCTGTCATCATGAATTAGGGCCAACTCGTGTGGGCTGTAAATCTGAAACACTGGATGTCAACAGAGAAGCTTTTTGCCAGGACATTTTTATAGGAATATTAATGACACAAATATACAGTTTCATGCCATGAATACATGTATAAATGAACAAAACCAGAGGTCGTCATGTTGCTCTTTCAGAAAAATATAGATTTCTTTTGCTGGCATTTTTACAAGTACGAGCCTAAATGTGGAACTTTTAACGATCGATTTAACACATTAAACTCTTATGCCTCTGTAAAACTGCAGGCGGTCTGGTTGTGATTCAAAAACTCTAATTCATTTGCCCTCGAGTGCAGCACTTTGCCCCTAACTGCTCCAGCAGAGAGTCCAGCAGCACATAATCATTATCGAGGCGGCTATTGGCAAATTAATCATGTATAACACATTCTCCCCCACAGTTAACCTCCCAAACCTTTTTTGTAAATACAAACAGGTCAGGGATAAATAAGGTTTTGGCAGCAGCAACGAAAAGAAGAAAAACAGCCACGATAATGACATTTTACACCGGAGATAGCACTGAAATAGTTTCGTAGGCTCAGATGGTGATTCAGTGCCACGGGGGCTGCTGCCGAGAAATCTGATGACGGCATCCTGTCTCATCTGAGACAGCCTGTAGCCAAACAAACACCGGCGCATCACAGCGCCCATTTGGATGCTCATTAGAAGAGAGGTGACATTGGCTCATGATGCTTGTGTTTGTGGAGGGGCGGGAGCTTTCTTTAGGTCTCAGCGGTCACTGTGTCAAACCAAAGGTACTCCAGCTTTGGCTGCACCGGCTTTTCAGTAAGTCAGCCGAGCGGTCTGTTTGTTTGGAGATGTAATCCGGACACGCCGACAGTTTCCAAGAGGCCGCACTTGAACCACTACAGGCTCAGTGAGGGGACCGAAGTGGTCTCTTGAAATGATCGTAGTGGTCTGGCAGTGTGCCATTTCTCCACTTGTGGACTGTAATTCTTAAAACATTTCAGGACCTTGCATCTATGTATTAATTTGTATTTCCTCAGGCAGAGGTTAAACATTTAAACACATAATAATGATAATAAATTAAACAATTCGACGTCCCATCCACAAGGAGATACACTCACTCTCCCTCCGTTCCCTCACAAACCAAAGCAACATAACATGACATGAATGTAGATATAATAGAATAACATGATGGACTGAAAATCTTTATAAACTACAAAACAAGCAGATAAACGAGACGTATATAACAAGTGGCGTAGTCATTGTGACGTCACATGTTTGTTTGTGGTCATGAACCCTCGAGTTCGGCATCTTGGGCCATCTTTTTTTTTTTTTTTTGCAACCAGTGAAGAGAAATGACCATATTTGGACTGTGGAGGAGCGACGTGTGGATCTGACAAACTAAAGTGGAATTCTGGTGTGAAACTGTGAACAGAAATGAATTATCATTATCACTGCGAAGGATCTAACATGGTGTTTGTACATCCGATCTTAACTATAGTCTGGAACGGGAATATTTGGTCATACAAGTTCAGTGTTTTGATTTTTTTGTTTTATTTCCCAGCCAATGGTTGAGGTAAAGAACTCATTATGGTCTAGCTACGTAACTGGTTGTAGTTTACAATGAGGAAAATCACTGTTGGACGCCGAGGAAGACAAACATATTGGCTGTAATGGATAACATTTCAAAACAACTGCTCATTTACACGAGCTAGTCCCAAAGTCTTGTGATTGCCGGCTCACCGTCGTGGCTGACTCGGACTGAAATATGATTCACCTGTGACGAGGCCAAAATGTTGAGATCAAATCCTCTCTCACCTCCACCACGTATTGTACGTTTTGAAAATCCACAAATGTTGTCGGACGCAGCTCCTCAAATCTTGCTGTTGGAAGGTGGTTTCGGATATTTGACTGGGACTTGTGCACTTTGTCTCACACACCACCAGACCTCAGCGCTTCGGTAATGTGTTTACAAAAAACGCCCGGTTGTGTTTGCTCAAGTTTTTCTCCGAACAACCATATTTTTATTTGAAGAAGGCTAAATATTTCATCCATAATCAATTCACAGAAGAGCTGACAAACCCCGGTGAGACGCGAGGCCACGTCCATCACGGCTCTGTTGTATTGTATGTACTCATGAGTCAAACAAGCCACCGGGAGTCTCCCTCTCTCTCTCTCTTTCTCTCTCTCATTCAGCTCCCCAAGCTCAGATATGCTTTTGCTTTTTTGGCGTTCAACTGTCGGTTACAAATGTGGCTTTTTGTTTACAGCATCTCTGTTTCTCATATTTAAATGGGGGAAAAAAGACATGAAATATTAATTACCACCAGTGTTATACACAGAAAATAATCCCAGTGTGAATAAAAAAAACACAATGGTGTTATTGAAGTTGTATGAGATGCTGTTGTACACGACAATAACAATAGCGAAAAAATACAATGAATGTTTTCCAGAGGATTTACTCAGAAATAGTAAAATAGCTCCTTGACGTGGAACAATGGTGATGCATCTCAAACAATGAGCAGAGAGCAGCACTCTGTTCATTGTGGCTTCATTCAAGAGGGAACACATGTACTGCTTCATTTCAAACAATAACAAGTAGGAGGAATTCATTAGTCACTGTTATTCATATGCAAATTCATACTTATCCTTGACGAGAACGCCTTCCTCTCCAGTCTCCACTTTGCCGGATGCTCCTGCTTTATTTTGTGTGTGTGTGTGTCTAGAGGGAAAAAACCATCACACGCATCCTATAACAATTACGTTGAGTGGTCTCTTCACATTGATTACCAGATAAGAGGTTGAGCCAAATGCTTTGTTCAGAAACGTACTGTAGGCAGCATGTTGGTGAAAACGCTGCCGAAGACCCTCCAGGTTCGATGAGAACACAACTCGTGAGCGTTGGCCCGGAAGTGAAATGTCCTAACATCTCCACCAAAACAACATTATCTGCTGGTGTGTTTCTGTAGCAGTTCATGCCAAAGCGGACGGGACAGTGAGGAGATTAGATTTCCATGTTGTAGCTTATTTACTATAATTTGTGTACTTGAAGGATAAAGGCTATCTAGGTGACATGGGACCGTATGAAAATTTCACACCACGATTTATCCTGCCAAAATAATTGCGTATTATCGTAATAATTATCAAAATATGCTTAAAATAGCACTTAAACTTACTGGGATCCCTTTACTTTTCAGTTTCTTAAGAAACAAATATTTGTATTAGTTCACAGAGAGGACATGCATCCTTTTAAGTGAAAAACAAACCAAAACTCTGATATGAGATACTCATTAGATCACCCTGCATGAATAAAGGATTAATTCATTTCATAATTATATTGATGATTAACAAATACCGGAAATGTTTTTGAGTCGTGAAGGTATGTTTTAGAAATACAGTTGAATAAAAATAAATGATAAATAAAATAAATGACAATAAAATGTTGGTGACAGTGTAGGCTGATTAGAGGGTCTGCTGTATTATCCATCCATCCATCCATTTTCTACCGCTTATCCTGTATTTAGGGTCACGGGGGGGCTGGAGCCGATCCCAGCTTTCATTGTGCAAAGGCAGGGTACACCCTGGACAGGTCGCCAGTCTATCACAGGGCTGACATGTAGAGACAGACAACCATTCACACTCACATTCACACCTACAGGCAATTTAGAGTCATCAATTAACCTATCCCCATCCTGCATGTCTTTGGACTGTGGGAGGAAGCCGGAGAACCGGAGAGAACCCACGCTTACACGGGGAGAACATGCAAACTCCACACAGAAGGAACCCGGGCCGACCCGGGAATCGAACCCAGGACCCTCTTGCTGTGAGGCGAGAGTGCTACCCACTACACCACCGTGCAGCCTGCTGTAGTATTATTATTATTATTATTATTATTATTATTATTATTATTATTATTATTATTATTATTATTATTATTATTATTATTATTATTATTATTATTATTATATAACACAGTGATGTTTGCTGGAAAGAAGAAAACCGTTTTAATAGTCTGAATGCGCCCTAGAAAGATGTGGGCGTTAATCCAAAAAGTATGAGATTTGTTGTAAGAGGGATAAAACATTTGAAGCTACTAATGTATCATTTCTAATAATGCATAAACGAAAACTATGAGATGAAGTGCCAGTGAAGACACAGTGAGCATGAATTCAACAGCCGCCAGTTTCAGTCGGTAGTCTTCAAACACATGACTCACTGGACAAAGACAAGCCGCTGTTGTGGTGCGACGTGACACTGCTCTGTTTGGTTTGGGTTTATTACACCGGAGTCAAGTTCGACTGAGTGCTGGAGGCTCCACAAGCATTTCGGAACCACCTTTAAACCGCAGTGCAGCATCACCCACTATTCGCTTACCGTTGAAGTCAGGGTTACAGATTGGTGGATTTTTCAAGGGCAACATTTGATGAAAATCATTTACGACCGGGAAAGTAGCTTTGTCTTGGATAGACAGCAGTCTGTTTTTAGCTTCACAAGGTTAACAGGTTCATCTGCTGTCACTGAAATAAAATGCAGTCTGCAGTCTCATTGTGCTCCATAAGAAAAACATAGAAAAGCTTCATTAGGTGGAGGATGAATTCAGGAGTCTCCCAGCCTGAGGGGAGACGCTGCTCTGTAGTCTGCTGGTACGGCAGCTGTAACGCCGGGTGCTTATATAACTAGCTCATTCTGCCGGGAACGTATGTGTCATTTGAGGTTAAAACTGTTGAGCTTACATTTAGATGTGTGTTAAGGTCCAGCATAAGAACCTGAGGACAGTGAGCATGCCATTATGTTTGTTGTTGTATATTTTGGGATTAATGTTATTGGTGCATTACAGTTTTTTTCAATCGCTAACAAGCACTTACCCATACTTCAGATACTTTTTCTAAACTCTTAACACAGACTCACACCTACAAAACACAATTGGCCAAATGGATAATTTTCTTCTCAAAAACACATTTTGTTAGATATATACTAACTCTTCATTTCAAAATAGAACACATCTTTCTCTGCACACACTAACTTTACCAAAACACTGGAAATCTGACTCAAAATGAAATTATTCTGTCAAAGAATAACACTTGTTTTTACTTCACAGGGTACATGCAGTCTTCTCATGTTTGGGTTTTCTCTGTGTGCTCCGGTTTCCCCAGTTTAGTTTGGTTAATTGGCAACAAATGATCTAACTACACACAAAAAAAAATTCCCTCTTTTTCTCTCTGTCTTCTTTAAATGCTGTCTTGTTTTTCTATTTCCTTCTTTCAGGAGACCATGAATGATTAGCAGCCAGGTTCTGGTTCAGGTCAGAACAAACAGTATGGGTTTCATGGTCTTCTCATGTTTGGGTTTTCTCTGTGTGCTCCGGTTTCCCCAGTTTAGTTAGGTTAATTGGCAACAAATGATCTAACTACACAAAAAAAACTACAACTTTCCTATTTCCTATACACTTCACTCTTCTACATTCCCGGATGTATACTGCATTGGCAAGAATTTCTGAGTATACAGCAGACCTTTGCTGGATAAACTCAACTTCCGCATCGGCCAACGGCCTGTATACCGTAGGTACGGTAGCGGTACCCTAGCGCTGCTTTCTGTAAGCGGGTGTGAAAGAGAGAAAAGAGATGGAAGGAGACAGCCACAACAGTTGGGAAATGAGTGAAGAGGAGGAGAATTAGATTTTGTGGCCCCCTACCTGAAATCAAAGCTTGGTTAGTGCGGCCCGCAGATTTTTTTCTTCACTTTATCTGCGCGAGTCGTTGCCCTCTGCGCATATTTTTTAACACTTGTGAGCTACCATAGCTCAGGCTTGTGACAACAACACAAATTAGCAACGTTGGTCACTTGTAACATAATTTTCTGGACTATTGAGTAGACCTGAATATAAGCCGCACCCACTAACATTGGTCCATCTTTTTTGTGGAATATTTGATGTGGCCCAGCCTCACCCAGACTCTACCTTTAGTGGCCCACAGGTTAGTTGAGTTTGAGACCAGTGTTAAATATATACTTACTCTTCATTTCAAAATAGAACACATCTTTCTCTGTACACACTAACTTTACCAAAACACTGGAAATCTGACTCAAAATGAAATTATTCTGTAAAAGAATAACACTTGTTTTTACTTCACAAGGTACATGCAGTCAATCAAAGTACACCAGGTTTCAAAATACTGGCTATTGTTGACATTACAAAAACTGCATAGACTTTTATGTTTCGGTTTTACAGGTATTTGCATGCAGAACATGCAATCCACCGTTTTTACACTACATTTCTTGGTTGGGAACTGTATGTCTACATGTAATGTTCACATTCAAAAGCATTCCAGTAAAAAGCAAATCAGTTTTTTTCCTTTACTTTTTACTACAGGAGATACAGTAGAAATACTGTTTACAGTATGATAGAACAGAAAAAGTTTTACAGTATTGCTTACATTGAACAAAATATCCATGAAACACACAAGAGCATTCTGAACAAAAAAACAACAGCAAAAAGCCCAGATAAAAAGTTTGTCTTTTTCTGTTTCCGAAAACATCACTCCTCAAAGTCCTCCTTTCACTGTATAAGTGTCAGTGTAATAGAAAAAATAGCCCCTGCCACTGAGTCTAAACCAGCCCAATTTAGCCAACATAAATCAGCTGTGTGTCAATTATTCAATTGTTTGTTTATTATCAGCTGAGATATATTGTTTTTGAACTGATATCATTGCAGAATCAGGTTTTATACTGTATCTAAGGTTTGGAATATTGTTTTTGCTATTGTGGGATGTTGTGTGTTAACATTCGTAAATAATACAAAAACAATCCATAATTTTGTTGGGAGGTATAGCTTGTCTGTTAAGAAAATGTAAGCATTGTGGAAGTGTGTTCACTGACTGCATATTGTGTGAAAACGACATGAAATGTGTGAATGGTATGGCCACAGAAGACCGATGCTATGCTTATTGTGTTTAGAGTTTTGAAAATGTGACAACTGGTTGGACAAACGCTTGTTAGCGACTGAAAAAAACTGTAATGTGTACTTTGCATTTTACTGCTGTAGATTGTGCTAATTTTAACCTCCAGGCATCTAAAAAGAAAGACGGCCCTGTTGTCAGCTTTGATTTAAAAAAACATGGTTTATTCAGCTTCAGAAGAAGGAAAATGTTTCTGTCCCCATATTCTATACGGCTTCATACGATGGAAAGCACCACTGTCCAGTAGGCTTCATTTTATCACAGCTAGCTGGAAGCAGTTCAAGTCTTCCTGACATTAAGCCAGACTGAGTGCAACATGCAGACTGCACCAAGAAATCAACCAGATGAATCCACTGTGGGTCAAAGCACTAACCACTTGGCTGCGGCTCTGGTATTATGATAATGTGAGACTTTATTAATATCTGCTTGCCACCTCCTTGTAGCGAGGTCAAAATGAAGGATGAGGAAGCAAGCGGTGCTTTCTTTGCAGGGTGCAACCAACTGACTTGCTCAAGGACACATCGGAAGGCTTGAAACCCAACGCCCAAGCCTCCAGCTGGGTGTTGATCTCTTTAGTTGCACATATTTTTGTTTCTCCACATTTTCTCACCTTTCACTTAACCTTTTACATTTTTTTTTCTTACATACAAATCTGTTATCCGTGGTTCTGTGATAGGATGCCACCTGTGCAACAAGTCCAGTCGTGAAATGTCCTCACTCCTAAATATTCCAGTCAACTGTCAGTGGGATTAGAACAAAGTGGAAGAGATTGGGAACGACAGCAACTCAGCCAAGAAGTGGTAGACCACGTAAAATGACGGAGCGGGGTCAGAGGATGCTGAGGTACATAGTGCACAGAGGTCACCAACTTTCTGCAGAGTCAATCATTACATACCTCAAGACTTCATGTGGTCTTCAGATTAGCTCAAGAACAGCGTAGAGAGCTCCATGGAATGGTTTCCATGGTGATCAGCTGCATCCAAACCGTACATCAGCAAGTGCAATGCAAAGCGTTGGATGCAGTGGTGTTAACCACGGCACCACTGGACTCTAGAGGAGTGGAGACGTTCTCTGGAGTGACCAATCACGCCTCTCCATCTGGTAATCTGATGGACGGTTTGGCGGTTGCCAGGACAACGGTACTTGTCTGGCTGCATTGTGCCACGTGTAAAGTTTGGTGGAGGGGGATTATGGTGTGGGGTTGTTTTTCAGGAGCTGGTCTTGGCCCCTTAGTTCCAGTGAAAGGAATTCTGATACCTCTCAAATATATATTGTATATAAATATATATATATATATACAAATACCGCTTTGGTTCGTGGACAATGAATGAATCATATGATTCATATTGTAATAATCATCTGAGGTTCCCTGGTGGCAGAGGGGTTAAAATACCGACCATTAATGCAACATAATGCAGAATGTCGTTCCTCATTTCTCTCTCTTCTTTCCTGTCATACGTCTCCTGTGGACACTCTAGTAAAGGCCTTAAAGGCAGAGAATGTCATTTGGAAAAACCACAGAGACTTTGAACGCATCACCAAACAGAAAAAGTCCCGCCCCCTTCGTTCAGACCTCTTTAAAGCTCCGCCCCCAGAACGCCAACCGAGAGCTCAAGATCGGCAGAGTGCATCAGGAAGTAAGCTTTGACAGACAGGCAGGCCTTCCACTTATTTTCTCTGACCCGACTTCTTTCATTGGACGGGGTTTTTACAGTCCTACCACGGCCATAGATGACATTTTTGTCAGAGAATTTAATGTGTTCATTGCTATCCGTACGTTACAAGGATTTCAAGTAATATAACAGAAAGTGTTTCAGAATAGAATCACCCACCCAACCTTTAAGTGTTGCCTGGAAAAATATAAACAACATCCAAACGTTGTGAAAAAGCTCATCACAGTTTCACAGTTACACATCTTCTTATAGCCCAACACAACAAACAACACTCTAAACCCAAAAGACATCCAGAGTATGTGATATAACGACAGAGTGGGAACTGCTTCTAGTGATCACTGTTACGGTGATCAGGGAGGAAACAATCATTCCTTTGATTTATGTTGATGATTAATCCGTTCATTTTGAGTCTTTACATACAACTGAACAAACAGTGATGGCTGCTGGAGATTAACACAGAGAATCAATGTCCTCAGGGAAAGCACCTGTGGTTAAAGCTGTAATTCAGTTCATATCAAAGCTGTCCGATTCATGACTTCATATTCATGTAATACATATATAAATGCCTGTGTATAAATTAGATGGTCATCTGACAGAGAAATTCACGGGGGAAAAAATCTAGAGTATTTCAGCACTGAAACCAGTATATCAATGTTATTTACATGTCAAGTGCAGCTAGAGTCCCCCTCCCTGGAGATTTAGAAACTCTAAAAGTGGTTGAACGGTGACCACTGCTATTAACAGAGTTAATTGATCTCATTTCAGGAAATCTGACCCCGAGAGTAGGCACAGAGGGAGTCCTGGCCCGGTCCTCCAGGTGAGCAGCAGCAGCCCCCGTCTCCTCCGTGATGCCGGCTTTCATCCCGTTCCACCGGGTTAAAATGTAAGTTGCAGTTCACTGAATATTTAGTCGCGCTGGGAGCTCTTGCAACCCTTCAAATGATCGCTTATGAAATATTCAGACCTCATCTCTGAGGGGACGGAGCGGGAACACAGCAGGAGCTTCGACAGCTGATTGGGTGACGGAGTTTCCCTTTAGCTTGTGTTATAACTCAGCATTCACCTTTTCCACTGACAAGGCTGACATTAATGGCTACCCTTCACGCCTTTCAAGCATGTCATTATGGTGCAGGCACTTAGAAAATACAGCAATTGGCAGTATAGAGAGGGGAGGCAAGCAGTTATTACCTGCAGTAAAAAATAAAGAAAATAACAGTGGGAGGCAATTGGGAGCTTTGTCCTTTTATTCAAATGGAGCTGTGCATATGATGATCATCTGATGTTACATATGCATTCTTAAAACCACCGATTTGCGATCAGATATTTCCGAAACATAAATGAAGTACACAGAGTAACAGCTTTGGCAGCTGGTATGCAAATCATAACTGTGTCCTATGCAGAAGAAACCCTTTCAAGTCCAAGTCCAGGCATTAGTGGTCTGTAATTAAAGAGCAGCTTCATTCATGTGTAGATACAAAGAGAGTTCTTTAAATGTTCTCACACACACTTGGCACCTGAAGCAAGAGCACTTCACTTCAGAGTCAACATATAGAAGTCTTTAACAGCTTTGACACTGGTGTGAGGGTTTTACATTCAGCCAGACGCTCTGCAGGAACCTCAGAACACACATCTGAGAGAGAAATGTATGAAACAATCGCAGTGGAAGTCAACGGTTCTCAAACTCTGGCCCTTAGAAACATACAGTACGTTTATCAACGGATGCATTTTATTCACTCATTCATTTGTGCATTCAGTTAACTCCTTTTCCTCCTCCTCTTCATCATCATCATCCTCCTCCTTTTCCTCCTATTCCTCCTCCTCCTCTTCATCCTCCTCCTCCTCCTCCTCCTCTGCAGCGTTGCTGAATTGTGTCGCTTGCTCTACCTCCGTGACACCATCCTTGTTTGCTTTCATGCCAGTGTTTTAGATTACACCAGCGTTTCTCATCCTTAGCCTGAGATATTAAAGCTCACCGTCCTCCGTTCGGCCACTAACCCAGTGACATAATCCAATCATAGTAAAGACATATAACTACTGGTTTTGGTAGTTTATTCACTGTTTCCCAGTTGGAATCAGACACACAATCCTCTGTTGATTCCTATTTAAATTCATCACTTTTGACCAGGTGCAATGATTACATCATGTATCCTGATTACCCAGGTGAAATTATTCATGCATAACATTTAATTGGCACTATAAAAGACAAGACTTTATTGGTATCACTGTAGTGTTTTTGATAATCAGCGCTGCATTACAGTATATTCCTTGTCACCAACTTAGAGAAGTCCTCAAGCTTTCTTCAGCTACAACGATGACACATGACTGTAAATATAACACCAAACACATGAAGGAGTTTGGGGAGATATAAAGACATGTATTATTGACCTTCCCCCCCCCCCCCCAGCTGTAGCTCCAGACGGATCTGTATCCGATGTTTTCGGGGGGCATGCTCACCTTTGTCTGAATTCTTATTCTGCATCCAAAAATCCAAGCAAACACAAAAGCACCGACTCTGTTGTCACGACTATAAATAATCGAGGCAGATGAATAATTACTGTGAGCCGAATCAATTCCAATTCAAAGTTTCCGACAAGCTAATGGATGGCGCTCGGGTCGGGCCGCCGCGATGATGTAAAGTGCCGCCGGCCGTTGGAGATGAAGGCAAAATCTCAACCGCTGCTTTGATCCACTACTTTCCCTCTGTGATTGGAAATCTCATGATATATAGAAGAGATGATGGAAAGTATTGACTTCTTTTTTTATAAAAATATATAGATTTTTTTTTCACCTCGCACAAGCATCGCTCTCTTGCATACCTCAAGGACTCGGATTAATCATTCATCACCTCGAGAGCTAATGTTATTTTTAGAAGTGGAAGAAGCACTCAGATCTTTCACAGAGCAAGTTCTCCATTACAAGCAAAAGTCCTGCATTTATAAATCCTACAAGTGTTGTCTGCTAAATGTACATAAAAGTTCAAATATGACGGATGTATTACTTTCTATTACGTAAGTAGATTGTTAATAATGATGCAACAACCTGTAAGCAGCAAATTTACTGTTGTAGTTGGTCTAAATTGAGCTTTAATTATCCAACTATCCCCCCCATCCAAAGATCACAAGATAATCCCAGGGGTTGTGCAGAAGTTGTGCTACTTAATGTATATTTATTTTTCACATATGTTTTCAATGTTCTTTCATCTTTTTTTTAAGGAAGTATTGGAGAGTTTTACCTCTTAGGTGCCTCAAACAGTTATTTAAATGAAAACATCCGAGCTCATTAGATGAGAAATATCCTTTCAGTGGAGCTTCGTGTTGTATTTTAGACGCTCACATGAAAAGTAACGATGGCGTATTACGGCCACTGTAGAAACAAATTAATGAACGGAGCCAAGAGAGGGGGGCAATATTCAGAGAAAAATTTTTGTAACTTTTTGAGTTTTAAAGTGGCAAATTTTCCATTTATAAAGTGAGAATATGCTCCCCTCTCGGCTCTGAGCCCCTAATACACAGTCGTAAACAACGTGACTCACGCTGTAGTGGAGTAGAAATATATAAAGTAGCACAAAATGGGAATAATAGAGTAAAGGAAAACTAAAACTACAGCCTGGTAATTTGGGAGTGCTGGTTTTTTATTTGTGAGAGGACGTGTTTTGGAGGGGGAAAAAAAGGACTTAAAACCACAAAATCCCTCAGCGATGAAGAAAACATTAGCTTGGACGTTGTCACATGTAGCTGTGGCTGTTGCACCAAGTTATAGTCATCATGCTAACTTTGCTTGGCAGCTAAATACGATCGAATCTTCTTTTTAATGCTTTCCAGATGGCAGAAATAGTCGTTTGCATCTGTTCTCAGCGGGATAAGATGCAGCTCTGTCAAACCGCTGAAGAAAATTCAATCTGCCCCTCCTCCCCCCATCTCCTGTGTTTGCGATGCTCTAAAGTGTCATCTGTCGACCTCAAACTGCTCTCAGAGCAACATGAACTTTTTAAACACTTAATTAAGACTTGTTCCGACACATCCAGTGCTTATTTCTCAGGCAGGAAATCCATATTCATATTTCAGAGAAGAAGGTCATGCAGCGTGACGCCAAGAGACCAGTCACCCGTGGATGTCTTTGAGCAGGACTTTGCGTCACCTCGTCAATTTGTAATTGATTTATTCATCTATTCATGAATTAGTTTAACTTGTCTCTAAAGCACACATGAATATCTAAAGTACACACCGGCCCCCTGATATATAATTGCATTCCCTTGTTATATCAATAGTCAGCTGACTGTCACTCATCATCATGGCTGCTAATGGTTCCAGGTTGTTTGCTGCTCAGAGAGGCTGACGGGGAACTTTTTCCCTTAATGAAGTCATTCCCAAGAGAAGATTGTTGAAATTAGAATCAGCAGCTAACTTCCCAAGACGAAATACAGTAAATAGTGTTTTTAGTGAGGTGTGTGGAGGCTGTCGAGGCACCGACGCGCTGCTGAAGCCTGTTTTCAACACGGACAGTTCCATCAGCCTCCTGATAGAATCACTGTGGACTCTCACTGCAGTATTTCCCCAAATAAAAGTAATCATTTACTAACTGTAACCTATCTGGCAAAAGGACATTGGACAAGTAAGCATAATAATAATAATAATAATAATAATAATAATAATAATAATGATTTGTTGGTAGATTATAATAATAATGAGTTATAGCACTTCTTTTAACTTCAGAATCAAGAGCATTAAGGTTTGTGTGATGTCCATCTTTTAATAATAATCATAATAATACATTTTATTTATAGGCACCTTTCAGAGCCCTAAAGGACACCGTACAGTGAAAAAGACAATCAATAAAATAGAAAACAATCAATAATAATTTATCCAAAATATAATGATAACAGAAGATATTATAAAATAGCTTGGGCACTGTGACTTTAAAGTTTATGGCTAATATCAGATCACAGTTAATAATGTGTTAATAGGCCATGAAGTGGTTTTGCACATTAAAGTCCCAGTCGGCAACATTTTTTTGATCATATTCACTGAAGCCGACACTATGCTCCGATAGAACAACATAAATCATCCGGTTTTAGAAAAGAAAAAAAAACGCGCCTCTACGTGCAGTAGATCCTGTTATTTGTTTTGCAAAATATCAACATGGCCCACAGAGCCCCTCTTCCCTCGCTTCTAATTCCTCGGTTAAAAAGCGAAACGAGGAGGTCCAAAACAACCAAGGAAAAGAAAACACCGGTGGAAAATAAGGAAAAAAAGAAAAGATTGCGACAGTGCCCGTGATAAAACCAGAGTCAACATCGGACCCGCATTTCAAAGGTGGTGTGATCTAAGGGATTTCAAAGGGCACGGAGTCGTGGGGGAGGAGCTCGGTGGTCGTGGGGGAGGAGCTTCGTGGTCGTGGGGGAGGAACTCGGTGGTCGTGGGGGAGGAACTCGGTGGTCGTGGGGGAGGAGCTCGGTGGTCGTGGGGGAGGAACTCGGTGGTCGTGGGGGAGGAGCCTGAGAGTTGTAAACATTCAAAATCTGACAGAGTGCCCTCGATCCCCCGGACTTGCCGACTGGGACTTTAACTACATGTTACATTCCCGTAACTTGTTTCCATACGTTACCTTTGTTCACTGCTTTCATCACTGCCAGGTTGCAGCTCATCTCATACAATATGATAACCAACAATAGCAGTGACCTAAATGTGCTTTAGATACATAATCCATGTCAGTGAACATTTATCAGCGTATTCTGTTTTAAAGCTGCACATTATTGCGTGGTAAGTGTGTGGTGGTTGCAGGATGGGATGTTATCTCTTCAAGAATCCTCGGAGATTGGAGTTGATATTTTCATGAAACATTTCGATCATTTCTTATTTTTTTATCTTCTGGGTTTGTTTTCTAACACTACATAGGTGTTGCTACAGGTGACTCAAATAATAGCAGTGTGTCCTTGAATGCGTCGTCAAGGATGGTTTTCAAATATGGTCCAACGTAGAGCAGCAAGAAAACAACAACTATTAGTCTTTGCTTACTGGAAATTTGTATTTATATATGATGTGGCTGCTTAGAAGAAATAAATCTATAAACAGGTTATTCTATGGAAAAAATTGTTAAAATGATAGTTAAAACACCACCACAATCATCATTAATTCAATGCTTCATATAATTAACATATCAGACATCAGTTAGAAGTCAATAATAATTGGACAATAATGGTTTATTACAGTGTCTACAGTGTCTTTTGATATCTGATATCTGTCAAAATTTACTCTGCCTTCATTGCATGACTAAAATATGAAGATAATGTAATTAACACCAAATACCTGCCAAGTTTTAATTGTATTTTCTTGAGGTTTAATAAATGGACCAGTAGACAGAGCATCATATTAAACCCACAAATAAAAAGTTACAAGGAGGACAATAAGAGAGAGACACTGCTAATGAGAGCAGGACTCTTTCATATCAGAACGGCTGCACTTGACTTGGACTCATGCTTCAGGAGTATGGCAGCAGCCGGTGTCGGTGTGTGGTGTTACACGGTGTGATCTGAATGATTTAGATCCACTTACACTGGAAAACAGCTGCAGCACATTTTCAGATAAGCAAACACGACAACACCGAGAGCACTTCTTTCAACTCGAGCACATCTCTGTTTTTCACGCCGCGTTAGAAGGAATATCACATGAGGACACGGCAGCATGGAGAATATATGTAATCTACATTTTAAGGGGCTTGAAGGCTAATTATAATTGCAAATTGGCAATTTGACTCCTGGCCCTCTTTCGGCGCGGTCCCAGTTTGAACCGATCATTAAAGGCTCCATCTTCTCAGTTAAGTGCAGTTTGGTGTTCGGCTCTTCAAACTTTTATTGTGTGTTATTATTATTTTTGATTTCTGCATCTTCTACGTGCAGTACAGTTTCACATTTTTACATCATCTACTTAAAAAAAAGGAAAAAAACATCTTCCATCTTAAATAGATAAAACACAGCTATATAACGTTATGGGGATAATAGACAAAACATGTGGAAAGGGTGCCGACTTTTTAAATCCATATGCTGTTTGAGATATGAGGAAGGGTCAGGCTTTAAACAGCTAATTTAATTTACATAATGGCTGCTGCTAGCTGGATGTGTTACAAGCCAATCCCCTCAAAGCCATCGGGAATTCTCTCTGACAGGAGAAGATATTCTAAAACACATTTTAGGATTAATATTCCCCTTTCTTCTAATGAGGAGCTCCCATGTGCTTGCTGTTAGGGCCATTGTCGTCTCATCGTAGAGCGGGGCTAGAAATACAAACTGTACAAAGACAACATCGGCAAACACTTTGGATCAATCACTTATCAAAGTGTTACACAAAAGTAGTGTAAGAATGAAAAAAATCGAACCTACTTTCTCACCTCTGCACACCAGAGCAACCATGTAAAGTTGTTTCCTGAAGCAAAACTGACATCAGCTCCGACAGCCAAAAACCAAATTGGAATATGGAAAACGCTCTTCAGAGTGTGTAGATCTGAGAAGGTGTGGACGGGTAATCTGAATTTTGAGGAAAACATGCCATGAGCCCGCTCATATGGTTGGGATCAATTTTCTGTTGCCTCTAGCCTCGTCTGGCGAAGCCACAACTATCTCCAGAGTCGAGGCCTCGCTCCACGCATCGCCTCTCTGCTGTAGCACATCTGATTTGTTTGTGTTTTAGATTACGATGTTATGCTTCACCATGAGATTATTCAGGTGAGAGTGTATTTCTGTAGATCCGCTCACAACCATTGTCACCGGCGCGCTATGAATCTTGATGTAACCCTATGGGAAATTTAAAAGAAAAGCACTCATTTATTATGTTTTTTATATAAATGTTTTATTTTTTTATTTCCTGTAAGAAATACATGTCTAATGTTAAAAGAAAGTAACAGTAATATTTGCATGTAAAAATATAAATTTGTTTAACTGTACGTACCTTTTGGGAGATCCAATCCGTGATCAGGAAAGAGTTCGGGGAAGGAGAGGGAGAGAGGATGCGAGGAACTGCATGGCGGCGAAGCGTGACAGTCAAGCAATGGACTTTTAGAATTAAAGACGCCGGTTGAGGACCGTACGTCGAGACAAACGGACAATGAGTCTCAGAGTGACAGGTCAGTCAACGCGGCAATGTGTTTGAGTCTAAAGGAGGACTATTATGGAAAAGAGTGGTCGACGAGAAGCGCAGCTAAAAGCTAATGTAGCTCACGTTAGCTTACCTGACGGCCTTTACGACGGAGGAGCTCCTTCAGCCACTCGCATCGTTGAAGTCTGTTAGCCTGCTGTGTAATTGACCTGCATGCGAGGACCCGCGGTGAGTGTCTACCACGGACGCTAGGAAATCGGGACGGAGGACGGGAGGAATCGTTTACGACCTACGCCCAGCAACCCGCTGTACGGCAGAAAGGACGAGGACGACGCCATTACCGCCGTGAGCTTGTTATTGTTGTTTGCGCTGTGGCGCGAAGCAGCCATTGCATTTTTCTACACACAAGCATCGACTCAGGCCTGCATCACTTCACTGACACATTGGGTACCCATTTCATTTTCATTTAGTAACTATAAGTGCCGGCTCTTTAAGGGTGCATATTGAAAAGAGACATTTGGGAAATTGAACTGACGTTTATTGTGCCTGTGGTTATTATTGTTTTTTTATGGTACAGATATTTGTCTGTGTTTAATATTTACCGAAGTAAATAGTTAAAACGTATCTGTGGTTATTCTTTTGTTTTCACCTGGTAGCTCATGATTACTCGAACCCCAACACTCTACAATGTGTTGGGGTTCGAGTAAACGAGTGAGGCTAAAACTTAAAAGGTATCTATAGGTAGAAAACCTAATTTCATTAATATTTCCTTTATGTATATGGGTAATTAAAAAACCTTAAAAGTAATAGGAAAACCACACAGGTGGTTAAATATAAGCACCATTAAGACCAGAGTTCATACATAACAGTTAACAATTAGTGTATTACAGTATACTTACCTATCAGTATTAGTTAGCTAATTAATAAGTGGTTAAAGGAACTTGGGGAGCGCACTTCAGCAATAGACCAGTCGTCTAGAGGGCGCTACATTGAGATATCTTGTGCCGTGAAGGATCCATCAGTTGGATCTTCAGAATCCGGAAAAGAAAGCTGCATTTGAAGGCATCTTCAGAAAAAGGGACAGGTTTGTTGCAGCCGCTGTGACGTGTGACCCTTTAGGAGACCATCTTGAACCCAAATTATGAATGATTCTTTCGCAAACGTAGACAAAAAGGTAAATTTTGGCCGACTTTTCACAAGCCACATTTCTTCCAGACATTCAGACACTAAAATGGCAGACAAGTTAATGCAAGGACTTCCTCTGTGTCAGCAACAACACTCTCACGAGATCTGACAACACCCAGGTTAACTCGAATGAATTAAACAACTCATTTTCGTAATGCTAAATATGGTGGTTAGCTGTGTAAATATCTATGTTGGTAAAAGTAAACACAAATAAATGATGCAAATATAAGCCAGCCTGGATTTATAGATTCACACCACTTCTGAACACCTTGGCGGATTGGGGGGGGGGGGGGGGGGGGGGCACTTCCTGTCGCCCACTTATGAGACAGGAAGTGCTTGTGATGTGTCATCTTTATGATAGAGCGTCTTTAGTTGAGGTTCAGTCACGTTCTAGACACAACCCTGTCTCACAGGAGGGCTCTGGGAGTTCTGCCTAAATGGTTGAAGCAGAACGTTTCCCAAATAATCGTTGCTTATAAATTCCCTGTTGCAGATGTGGCAATGCTTGTGGATGAAACTTTCAATAATAACTAAATATGCAAACAGATGGCATAGATGCCATATATGCAAATCAAATCACTGTTTTATGCTCAGACTTTTCTTTTTGTGTCTGAAACAGAAACAGAACAACAGGCATGAGAACAACAAGTGTAGTGAGTTCAGCTGTAAACACAATATAGGTGAAGAACATAGTGAGACTCGTCTTCCCCAGATCCAGATGTTAGCTGTCATCAACACTTTAGTTGTTTGTCTGCTGAGGCGGGAAGAGGACCAGCAGAGTGGGAAGGTTTTCTGTTGTTTGTGTGTAGAAGTTCTCTGACTCGTGCAGCTGTGGTGTGATGCAATGCCTCTTTAAGCCAGACAATCCAAATAGAGGAGAGAGAGAGAGAGAGAGAGAGAGAGAGAGAGAGAGAGAGAGAGAGCTGGTGGGGAGGGGGGTGAGGGAAGAGGAGTGAGAGCCAATAAGAGGCAGTGGGTGCAGACTCACTGTTTGTGACACCTTGTGGTGGAGAGTGAGGGGGTGGCAGGGATGGAGAGAGGGGGGCACCAATGGATAGAGAGCGAGAGAGAGATCAAAGCAGAGGAAGAAACAGAGGAGGAGGACCGAGGATGAGAGATAGCAGCGCTGCAGTGAGAGTAGCTGCCCGTCTGCCTGCTTGCCTGCCTGTCTGCCTGCCTGCCCGTCTGCCTGCCGTTGCAACGAGTGTTTCCTCCACTTTTCCTGAGAGCCGCTTCTCTTCCCTCTGTGTGCATCATGGAAGTGATTTAGGTGAGTGGAGCGACGCTGGGCGGCGGCAGGAAGCCACAGATCTGTGTGTGTGTGTGTGTGTGTGTGTGTGTGTTTGTGTGTGTGTCTGCGCTGTCAGCAGGTAAACTGGCTTTCCATTTCACTCTTTTATCTGCTTCTCCTTTCTCTTGTGAGGAGGAGCAACACAACTTCTGCAGAGTTTGGGTCTTGTTGAATCCTCCTCTCCCCGACAGAAACAGCCAGCACACTTCATTCTCTCCGGTCCGTTGTGGTCGTTCAGGCTGTACGGTGGAACTGTGCAAAGTGTGGAAGTGGTGCAGCTTCCCTCTGACAGGCTGAGCTGCATTTAGCGTCTAGGTATTGACAGCCGGGCTCTCGTGGTGCTGAGGGGCTGGAAGAGGATGAGAAGTGAGATGAGTCAAATCTCTGCTTGAGGGACCGGGAGGGTAACAGCATCAGCTGATGATCATCCCCATCTGTACGAGAGAAAATCAGCCTTGGCTGCTCGTCAGATTTTACACCACACTTGTTTGGTTTCGTAACACGAGGTAAAACGTGTGCATGTGGGAAGACCACACGAGAGCTGGAGCTTTTCCTCGGGCATGCCTTCAAGTCCGTGCTGATTTAGTCTGTGGGTTTTTTTGTGTTTTCTTTTTGGAGGTTTAGAAGGCAGGTGATCGGAGATTTTGTGGCTCAGCCGTCCTGAGTGACAGCTAAGCTCTATCACAGCTTTCATCATGACTCAAGCTGGTAAACTGCAGCTCAGCTCGTGACACAAATCCCCGTCCTCTCGGCGATGTGGGAATAACCTGCCTTCATCTGGCCGCTGGATTAGAGTGATTTACTGTTGCTCCCCATCAGCCTGGCGGTGTTTGTGTGGGGTTTGACCTATAATGGCACCTAATGGCATCATATGTTATTTCCAAGAGGACACTGTCAAACGGGACACTGTCGCCAGCCACATCCAGTTGTAATATGGCAGTTGTTATAAATGCTAGCTCTCCTCATGACCCCCATCAAAACTACTACTGGCAGAGGTGCTGGGCAAGAATTAATGGACCCTTTAAAATTAGAAATTACATTTATTGTGGGCTAGATTTACCGTCAGCCAGTACCTCCATTACTCTCTCTCTCTTGTAAAGGATATTTTTGTCTTTGTTGGCTGGCCCACAAAAAAAGTCCTCAACACAGGCCTTGATTGAATGTACAAAATATTCGATTTCTCTCTCGTATCAACCTTCAGCCCCTTTCTCCACATCCCTGTTACAAACTCTTCTCTTTGATTTGTCTGCTTCTCTTTACTTGCATCGCCTCTGCTGTGTTTGGTAAAGATTGGCTACAGGAAATCAATAAAGGAAAAAGACTTTTACCTAGATTGACCTCAGAGAAAGTCTCCCTGACATGTTTTTAAATTCTGTCCGCTGGCGCTTTTTCTTGCTTTTCGCGAGCAGCCTTGGACTCAAAAACCTTAATCACCTGCCTTTAAATTCCACATCTTATATTAAAGTTTCAGCACCACAGCTGGGTGATATAGCTCACACTCAGGGATCAATAAACAGGCAGACACAATGTGAGGGGGAAGCAATCCAGCTGGTAAACACATTTAACAACATGTGCAGCAGCAGGTAGGGTTACAAATCAGTGCCGTTTTGTCAATGTCCAAACTATCGAGCAAGCACGAAACTTAATTGGAGAAATAAAGATTTCATCGCGTGCGGAGGCAAAAAGTCATTTTGAGCATGCGGTGCTGAAATTGTCTCTCACTGACCGCGAAATTTAGACAATTAAAAAAGTAAAATCTCCTCTTGTGGGTGTAAAATCTGCATGAAAAGCTGCATCTGGATCAGGAGCCTCGAAATCCGCTGTGTGTTTGATATCGTACTAAATGGGACCCAGTTATAGAAATCCAGTCACTTACTTGTTTAGCAGCACAGATAAACCTCCTCCCTCAGGTTCCCAAAAATAAACAACGTCTCCAAAGACGGATTTTAAATAAGTATACAGATTTAAACTGTGGTACTTGGTGTGTACAAATACCCTGATCTGAGGTATCATATTATGATATGATATGCACAATGAAATAGTGGTTTCCTATCAAATTGTACAACTAAGGTAAGATTATTTATCAGTTAAAGTCTTAATATCCCCGTGGGGAGGGATTAGAAAGGACTTTGAAACAGAAATGCAGTGGTTCAGTGGTCAGCACCTTCACCCCTCGGCCACCAGGTCGCCCCACCATTAACAGTAACAGTCTTGTGGTCACGTTTAGGCACTTGGGTTGGGTTTGGTCAGAAGCACACACGACATGCCATATCATACTGACACGTCCTGGAGTTCACTTCTTTCTCAAACTCCCGCATGTCAGCATCAATTATATTGTCAGTCGATGTTAAAGGCGCCCATTTTCAAAACTTCAACATTATTCCTTAGGTCTAAGACAGACCAAAATATCAGTCACCATGAACTATCTCATACAACGGCGTATACTAGGACCACTGTCGAAAAATAAAAAAATAAAAAATGGAGCCAAGCGAGGTGGGAAATATTCTGAGAAATAAAGTCGCAAATTTGCCACTTTAAACTAGCAAATCTCTCTCCACCTCTTTCTCGCTCCGTTTTATAAATCTTTTTCCTACAGTGGCCCTAATACGCCATCATACTCCCAAATCCTCAAAACTAGTGATAAAACGAGAAACTGTGATGCCGTCACACATTCTTGAATCGTGAGAATTTGTTGTTGTTAAATTGGTTATTGTGGGTAGGGTTTGGTTATTGAGAGCAGCACACGGTGGGAGTGACACAGTGAATGTGTTAAAGTCGCCATACTATTTAAGAAAACATCTAGCTAAGCTAACTGCGTTAGATTTCCATTAACTTTCACTGTTTTCTGATTCATTCTCACAGCCACATATTACAGTCATCTGTCTCCTCATAATCACCACCATCCTCACTGGCGCTCTAGAGGAGCTATTTCTGGATTACACATATCAATAGAAGCAGTTTGTACTTCATCCATTGCAACGTACCCGTTTGTTGATTCACGTAGAAATAGAACGCTCTCGTTTTAGCGGAGAGCGTCGGGTTGGATTTGCAAGAACGTCGCGGATGACACAGAGTGTACGGGGGAATTTTCCGTCTCACAACTGAGAACGCTGCAAAAGAAAAGAGCTCATTTGTGTAAAAGAAAAAAAACAACAACCCACAAACACTCTGGGGGTCCATGAAATCAGTCATCCATTCAAGGTCTATGGAGCAGCTCAAAGTTTATACCTGATGACATCACGAGGCTCGTGACCTAGCGGGTTTCCCCTCTAGCAACCAGACGTGAACGCTAACCTTCTCTCGTCCAATCCATGGACTCCGTCTGTGTGGACGTCTCCGGCCGCCTGCAGCAGCCTCTTGTCGGCTCCATGAGAAGGAATCAGCAGTATTTGTAGGGTGTTGTTAATTGAATCGCAGGCAGGGAAGACTATCTGCCTGCGGTGACACAGACGAGCACAGACCTTGATCAGCCGATATATAGATTGATAGTTAATGAATGCAACACACATCTGTGAGCAGCGTCAGTGTTGATGGAGAGATTTAATAAAAGAGAGGCTCCTTCATGTGTGACAGACGTCAAAAACGTTCACACATTGACTGGAAATAACGTGGTGTTCCCCCTAAGCAGGAGGCGTGTTAACTTGTTTAATAATTAACCTCAGTCGCAATCTATTCCAAGTCTAACCTAATTAAACCGATGAGTTTGTGTTGCCGAAACCCACAAACTATACTCAGGACCTGAACCCCGGTCTTTGGTGCCCGGTACTTTGCACACCTGCAGCTCCCGACAGCTTCTGCTCTGTAAAGCGTTGTCAGTGCACCAATCGTGCTTCTTTTACGGAAACAAATGGGCTGTATGTATATTGTTATTTTCAAGGAGGCACATTCAGCACAGTTCAAATGTGTTAGTTAGTGAAAAGAGATTCAGGTTTGAGTCGTTTCAGTTCCATCTGGCAAAAAAAAGTGATGTTTCTCCTCTCAAATAAAAGCACAAGGTCAATTTTAATAAAAAAAACAACAACAAAAACCACTCAAAAACATCCATCCACATTGGAACATTGGAGAGCATGTTTTTATTTGTGGAGCCTTTAGATGTCTGCCTCCCTTTCAGCGTTCCCCTCGATGAGATGAAGGGTGAGATATTTGGAAGGTGGGTGGGCTGCCTACTTTTAAACAAGCAAGCAAAGTCTGCACGGCCATCTGCTCGCACCACAATATCTGTTTTCATCGAGACTGCAGCCTCTTCTCACTCCTGCACGTTAACATCTTGTACTAAGAGCCACAACATGGCGCTTACATCTCCTGCAATGCGGGTTGAAACCCAAGCCTGGCTTTGGTGCTGTGAACAGATGCTGCATCCAACAAATTAGTGTGAGATTTGTGACAAGTTGCTTGGTGTCGACGCCTCCTTGTTATTCCCACTTTTTATTTTTAGAATTTTAAAAAGGAGGATTGCACTTTACATGGGCGTCTGTGCAGTGCGGCTTGTTTTTGATACACGTTCATAAAAGACAGATTCATAAAGCATCAAGTTTCTTCCTCTAAAGGATGTTTTGTACAACATGCATCAAAGGGCAGTGAAATTACAGCACCAGACTGAAATTAGTCAAGGTTCAAAGTCTTGTCTATGAAATGTTGCAAATATGGGCCAATGTACCGTTTCAATATGAATTCATTTCCTGCATCGATTTTTCCCCGTATGCTAAATTGAGCATTGAATTGTGGGAGCGAAAACCTCCGCCAGCACCACAAAAACTTCTATTTGCATTTTGAAACCTCATACTTCAGTGGTAAAAATAAAAAAATGAATGCCTATCTAAAATGATTCATGCTAACGCTAGCTCAGTACCGTTTTAGTTGGAAAGGTTTACTGTGTTGGTGAAATTATCTCTTTTGTCCTAAAATGACTATTGTGACATAAAAAAAATCCTAATTTGAGTGAGAAAAATAAATCTAATAATGGATATAACGATGAAAAAGTATGTACTGGCCAGATGTGTGGTGTCATTATTCCTGTACGTTAAAATCTCAAATGTAGTCATGCATTAGTTTTAGAGACAAACTGAGTGCTGATATACAATGTGGGGTTTGGAGAAACCAAGACTGGGACAATGATGAGGCTGTTGTTTTTCTGTCCTTTTGCAAAACAGCACACAACACTGTGTTTGTGAGCGTCTGATGCTAAAGTCTGACTGAACATGCAGTCCTCCATCTCAAGTGGCCGGACAGATCATTAGAGGATGTTCAGGGGGAAATGCATTATAGTGCTTTGAGTTAAACAAAATGCCTCACCATATGTTGTTTTTCTTTCTGTTCTCCCTTTTTCTTCTTCAGGCTGACTCATTCTGTGATTGAGGATCGATGCCAGTCCACCGAGGGAGCAGAAGAAACCCTGAGACCTGACCACATCAGCAGGCAGGTAGGACTTTTACACCGTCAGCGTTTCTTTTCCAGGACAAGAATGTGAAGCAGTTTCCCACGTTGTCGTCAAACTAGTTGTGATCGCTCGTTAGAAATGTCACCAGAACAACGGCGGCGCCACTTATCAGTCTGTGTCATGGTTTCACCCCAATGTGTCGCCTCTGGGTTGAAATGGTGATTCACACATCGGAGCAGCAGACTGATTCATAGAACTTAAGTTGGATTTTCTTTTGCTTTCCATATGATTCTGATCACAATAAATATATTATATTATTGAAATGAAAAAACAGAACAAAAACATTCATCACCAGCCAACGGGGAGTTTCCAGAGAACACTCATGAATATAAATAAATTAGACATGACATGAAACTTACCCCAGTTGACTACTCCCATTTTTGTATCACAAGTTTTCTTAAAATGTATATTTGAATATGCAAATTAACCATTATCTTGCATTTCCAAAACAGGATTCTCAAAATGTGGAGAAAGCCAGGTTCAAATGTCTTGTTTTATCTTGACGACATATTACAGATAGTATGTATGAAGGTTTTTAGAGAGGAGAATCGCCACATGAGAAAAGGCTATTAAAAAAGTCAATTTTCCTTGTTTTTAAGAAGAAAATGTTCTATAGATGAGGCTGTGAATGATTTATGAACAAACCCTTTCTGTAAAACCTTCAGAGGACAGATAGAAATAAAACTGCCACGTTTGAGCTCCTGAAGTGGAGATTTCTACCACATAGAATGAGAAAAGACTCATTTTGAGAAAACGGCTTTTAAAGATATGAATTGTTAAATGAAGACACTACAGGTGAATAGGATAAAAAATGCATAACTAATAAATATCAATGTGGAAGGCGTTATCTAATGCTAACTTTTGGTTAAGATCTACAGAGTTGTAAGTAGGAGTAAATGTAGTCAAATGAACACTTACATGTATATTTTGGATGTTTTTGGTCGATTATTCAACAGGAAGATATTTAATAGTCAACTGAACAACATATCAGAGCTTCTTGAATTATTCAGAAGAACTCACTTTTTCCTAAATTACGGCGACTTTAACAATTAAAAAGTTTCCCATGTTTTAGTACCCCGACGTGGGTCTGCATTAAAGATTCATCCAAACAGCTGCTCCTCCTTCAGCACGGCTTGTGTTCACGTTTCTCACCGGCTTCTTCTTCTGATGAACATCTTTGGCTTTAACATCAGTGAAAGGAGATTTTCAGAGAAAGAATTGCATTATGGAAGGCTGATGTTTCCTTTTGCGAGGCTTTCGCAAATTGCCGATGGCATCAAATATCGTTGATTATTTTTTCCTACGATATATTAAGGTGATTTTCACAAACCTACGATCACAGCTGTGATAAAAATGCCGTCTCTGCATTTAGCGATGTTCTTGGTGGAGCGCCATGTTCTCCTGCTGAGCCCTTTAATCAGCTCGAGTGACGAGTGAATTTTAAATCCTTAATTGAAAACCAGTTAACCCTTCTGTTTTCTATCTGACACCCACATCTCCGTTCCAAACCTGCTCTGCACTCCATAGGAGTAACTATATGGATGCGATTTGCATTGTGATATTATAGATAAGATAGTCATGATAAATGGAACATGATGCTGTGATATGGTCGCATATCACAGACTTTTAAAAGGGAGACATTTTTTTATTTAATTGCTATTAAATACATTTTTTATATGTTTAGATTCACACGCCTTTTCCCCTGTAACTTCACTCTAATGCTTGCAGAAAGCTCTAAGGTCCGTACCAGTGTTACTCAATGTTATTGTCCATCGACAACATCGTCTACCGCGTTCACATAAACCTCTACGAGATATTGTGAGATAGTTTGTTTACGTTTTGTTCATATTCAACAAGCGTTGCAGAATGAACCTGAAAATGTTTGTCAAGGTCATAAAACTCCCGTCGTCGTTAAAATCTTCCTCCTAGCTCAAAGTGGAGTCCAAAATTGAGTTCTTGTAAAGAACTATTTTTCCTGGCGTAATAACATTCTTCAGAGGGCGGAACCAAAGTATAAAGGAGGTCATATCAGTACACCAGACGTGAGACTCGCATACAGAAGCATGGAGCGAAAGATTGAATCTCAAAATGTTAAAATCAGTGATATTAAAAGGAAAAGCAGCAGAACCTCACACTTATCTAGATATGTAAATTAATTAATTAATTAATTAATTAATTAATTAATTAATTATCAAACAAACAAATCTACAAAACTCAGTTTCTCAAACGTATTGAAGCTTCAGGCTCTAGTGTGTCGTCCTGTCCGTTGTAATTCCGTTAGTGAGTCCGTCACTTCAAACCAGAGTTTGAGTGAACTTTTATCTTGAAGTGCAAGATGAGAGTCAAAGGAAAACATCTCCAACAATGTGTCTGTTGTCTCGGCTAGATTATAGCTTTTTATTTTCTCTTGCTTTTTCAAAGGCGTTTGATCTGCCTCCCTCTAACTTTTGACAACTTAGAAGAGGAAAAGCCTCCAGCAGTCCCACAAGGCTTAATTATCCCTCAGACTGATAACAACCTGGTGAGACGGGGGGTGGAAGAGAGCGGGAACTATACGAGCAGATAGAGATGGTGGGATTAATGGAGATTGTCTGATATTACCTGGCCTCTCATCAAAAGACTGTGTTGGCAGGCGGAGCACATAATCCCCTCCATTTCTCGTGTCCATACCAAAAAAACTGCTGGTGCTGTGCAGCTCAATGGGAATGGCAAGACACCCTGAGCAGCCGGTCCCTGATGGAAACACTCATTGTCCTGCAGAGACACACATCTGGATGCATGAATCCAGCTGTGGAGATCGAATGGCCCGGTCAGGGGAATGAACTCGCACGTCTGCAGCAGGCTGAATTCTCTCAGCAGTCTTACTTTTATCAGAGCTTTTTTGTTGCATATTCATAACAAGTCCATTCTCACATGTTCTCTGTGGATGTTTTAGTCCACAGAGATGCATCCTCTTTCATCAGCATCTGTTTTGGTTTTTTCCCTTTCTTCTGAAGTGCATCTTGGCTGCAACAAGCCTCCTCAAATTTTCGAATTGTGATTCGTATTTGTGCTCAAGGACATTTTAACAATTTGTATCAAAGGGAAAGACAAGCGCGTGGTTAAGAGAAATGCTCAAAAGTGTATATTTAGGGTATAAACCTTGTACAATTCTGAAACTAAAATCACTCTGCTGCAGCTTCTCACTCTGATGAAAACAGCCGAACGCGGGCGAACCATGAGAAAAGCCCCCAAATAGATCCTGCTGTTAAAAATGGGAACCTCACTGTGCAATTAGATAAGTCTTCACGTCTATCGGGGAAAAAATCACAAACTATGTTCACTCTCATCTCTCATTGAGTGTTTATTTTTGCTGGCACAGATGTAGGCAAGAACAGTAAAGTCAATCAAATCTGATAGAAACTGGTTCCAGCTTCCAGCAAAACAGCATTTATCCATTTTTTATCAAGGCCTCAGACATTTGACTGTTCAAACCCAGCGAGGAGCTAGCAGAGTGGTTCCAACGATCTATGATGTTGTTTCGTGCGGATTTATAAAACATCATTTCTACAAAACAGCAACTTTATCCTTTTACAGAGATGTCACAACGCTAAGCAGCTTAGCAGACAGAAAAACCTATTCTGGGTTTGCACTTGGCAGCATTATCTGCTCGCAAAAATAAATCTACTTATAATTGTTGGGTACATGGGGAAAAAAGAGATAATCTTGAGTCATTAGAGTCATAATTGATATTCCTTAATATTTGGATAAATGTTGAATGGGTTCATTTCCACGGTGTGATCCTCCTCCGCACTGAAGGTTAAACTTTTAGAGATGATATCAAACGATGATATATGATATTATCAGATATGAGAAGAGGTGAGCGTCTGTGTCTAATGACTCAAGTCTCCGCACTCACCTCTGTTGGCAAAAGTAATTATGGCAAAGTCATGAGGGGCTGGAGGACGAGTGGACGCAGCAACACCGTCCAACAGACTGAGGACACAATCAGACAAAATCAAGCGACGGTGTCTGAACACTCGAGGCGATTTTCTTTATTTCCGTTCTGATTAGTGATGTTTAAAGTCAGGCGGGTAAATGTTTTTTTTTCGCTTCCAGACTGCTGAAACAGGATGTCGGGGCTTTAACAGCATGAACTAATGGGATATTGGTTCGATGTGGAAAAGCTGTTTTATTTTAATGGGGTGAGCAGATGGGATTGTTCAATAATCTGCAATGTTTTTATCGAATATAGTTTTTTTATGAAATCCTAACAGCCAAGAAAAATAACTTGCTGGGAGCCTGATGTTCGCATTAAAATATTTATTTTTGCCCATATTTTCTAAATTCTGTGTTTGCAGATGTAAAGTTAAACCTCTCAACCTGCGAATAAAACAGGAGCACGGGTCTTCAGGGGCAAAAGGAATATTCAATGTTGGATTTGACCCTTCAACACCCACCGTCTGTCTGTGCAGGTTTGCATTTTATAAAAGAGTCCTGGATTGCTACTTCTGTGGAAAGGTACATGAATACGAACATATGTAATATGTATCGATACATTTTCAAAAATATCGTCTGTAAAAAAAGAATTCAGACACAATGTAAAGCAGGGTATGGAAACATATCGCATTAGGCAAAGGGAAAATACCTTAATGTTTAATTATGACTTCCATATTCATAATTATGACATCAGGATCTCATGCTTTAAACAATTACCAGATACTGAAGTCATCATTTGAAGATTTGTTTTCTATTTAGTGGATTCAATGTGTTTCTGGAGCAGAGCGTGAAATTAAACCTCACAAATAGTGTGTTTCTACCTTTAAAATCAAACTTGGCCGACCAACTACAAAATAAATCTGTGTAAGCAGTAAAAAACAAAAAACAGCCCCTTTGTTTTGATGAAGGCAGCTGACACCGGGGATATGATGCAATATCACAATGTAAAGCACCGTCTTCATGAATCCTGGACTAAAAGATGTATTTGCAGCAAAGGTTTCAAAGTAAAAGTACTCATGTATGCAGAACAGCTCCTGTCGGTGGTGTTTTCTGATATTTGATGATACTAATGTCCCATTACTGTGTAAGCAGCATCTTAATGTTGATTAATGAAGCTGCAATATGACTCTAATGTAACCACTTATGATTCTTTAATGTAAATTAATCCATAACAATACATTATATTTTGTTAATCTGTGATAAAATGAGTGACAATAGTTGTCAAATAAAATAGCAGCTGCACTAAAAAACAATATTTCCTCTGCAATGAATTAGACGTATAAAGTGTTAGTAAAGTACTACTGCTCCTGCTAATAATATTAACATTAATAGTGCCATATTACTCCCATAACTCACAATAATACTAAGAAGCATGACAGTCATCATCATATTAATCTAATTAAAAAAAGATCTGCATATCTGCCCGAGAAGAATCCCCACAAAACAATGTGGCAGTCAGACTGCACCGACGAAGCCACCTAAATACACAATAATGAGCACTAACCAAATCAGCCACTTAACAGTTCATTCATCACTGAGCGTGTCATCAATTTGGAGCCAGAAGGACAATCAGATGGGAGTTTATCAATCCTCCATTTCTATCAGCAACCTGGTGAACTGTGAAGAGCACACAAATTAAATTCCCAACACATGCTCAGTGTCGCGCTCCCGACGGCGATCCAGATCAGGGATTATTCCACTAATTAGCGGGGATGTGCTCCTCTTCTTTGACACAAACTGAAGCCCATCAGTGATTGGATCAGATAAGCGTTTGACATTCAATGCTCGCTTTTACCTTGTTTTGCAAATCCCAGAGAGGATTTCATCACAGACTCCTGCCCGCCTCCTAGTGAAGCGCTCAACTTCACTTTTCTTCTTTCCCCCCCGTTCCTGCCCTGCAGTTGTGCAGCGCTGCAGCACTGTTGGTCCTGCTGTGGTTGTGTGTCATCATGCTTTTGTTTCCCACTGGAATACTGAGCAGCGTCACATGGGTGGGCAGTGAGAAGCCATTGTGTTCAGTAAAGTTAGCAATGGGGGGAAATAAAACTCTTTAAGCTTCTTTAACAAAACAATCTGGAAAACAAATCTGTTTTAATGAGAGAATGTTGGTTGTGCTTTGGTTCAGGTGCATTTTCTTTTGCATCTTATTACATTATTGTTGTTGATGAAAGTCCCAGTGAAATGGAAGTTTCCTTGTTTTATAAGAGATCAAATACAAACAATTAACGTGACGCAGGATTTCACTGGGAGTTTTAACAGCCTTCCATAGCGTGTTTCAGCACCGTGATAACCTCCAGGCAAATGAGTGCCTGAATGCTTTTCTCAAGTCGTTTCACTTGGCCTTCGTCGCACAAAGAAAAAAGCACTCCAGCTGGCATAAAGCATAACTGCACAAAGCATCGCTCAAGCTTAGCTTCTCAGCCAGTTCGTGGAGGGAACATAAAGGTCAAAGGTCGTTGTTTGGATTGAATGCTCACTTTTTTTTAACTCACTTTTTATTCAACATGTTATTTAAAGTCATTTTATACTGAGTAAGGCTCATTTATTATTTCCTTATAACAATGCTCACTTTTTGAAACTATTGGGTTTTATTAGACCAAAGTAGATTTTGTAGACGATATTCTGTCGGACATCATGATTTCATTTGGGTGAACTATTGTATCGGTGAGTGGGTGGGATAATGTGCATTATTGCAACCAAACTATGAATAAAAATCTGCCAGTTTCAAATAGACATATTACATCATCAGACAGAGTTCTCAGCTTCAGCAGGAAGACAACATAAAGGAGGTTATATATGAAATTGACAGGCACTGTGGGTTTGGGTAAGAGCTTAAAGCTTCTGTTTGAGTGAGATGATGTGCAGGTCATGTGTGAATACAGTACGCTGCTCCTGCAGACTTATTAAGCCCGGCTCCTCCGAAGGTTTGCCAGTCCCCCCCCCCCCCCCCCCCCCCAGGCCTTTGGAGCACCCACTGTCATAGATCCCTGGCAGAAACCTTTTGATCATCGTGGATGGCAGAAAGCGCCAGTGTTATTTTCAGCCAGAGCCTCTCCGACTCACCTCCTGCTTGGAACTACTTGAATGAGGAAGAAATGAAACAGTGGATTTAAAGGGGTTACAGTTCATTAAAACTCTCCTTCTTGCTGTTGGAGGGGATCCAGTTGTATTTAAGCCACCTAATCAATAGTTTTAACACCAGGACCATAAGATCATAAGTATACCTATACAAACGACACGTCATGTGTGTTGGTGGAATGTGTTTCAAAAAGTAGTTAAACTAGATATTATTGCATAATATATTGATATATTGTCATAATATCCCATCACAATTAAAACTGGTACATATTTTGAAACATAAGTGGGTTTTGTTTGTGTTGGCACCAATGTTAAGAAAGTTACTCAAGAATTAGAATAAGTAAATTTTTTACTCATTTAATAAGTAATAATATGAATCTTCCTTATATTGGTAATTAATTAAAGGCAGTAATCCCTCCCAGGAAAGTCAGTAAGTGGTTCTTACAGTATCTGCTGATGAAAAGCGTCTCCTTCCGTCCATGTGAAGGCAGCAGGACACAAACAGGATGTTGATAAAAGCGTTACGCACGGCCGTTCACAGACATCCACACGCATCTGTCTGGTCCATTACAAGTTCTCCATATTCTGCTTTTTACTGAGGAGGCGTGGTGTCGTGGAGTCTCCTCATCGCTCCACACAGATCTGATGGTTTCATCTGCAGCATCGCTTGTCTCCTGTGGATGTTAAAGTCAAAGGCTTCCTGTCCGTCGCCGTTTATTTGCTAAGTCTCTCCCTGTCGCATCCTTGTGTTTATGCACACACTTTTCCACCTCTGCCGAGTGTTAAACAATATCTTGAGGTTTTCTTTTCTTGATTTTTTATGTTTCCAATCGCCTGTTTTCATAGTTTTATTTTATGTGCATAAAAACTGGTTGATGGAATCTCACTCCACGACTGGGAATGAAAGACTTCTCGTTTTCTTCTTCAGAGTTTCTTCTAAGTTTTTGCTGAAAAGACACAGAGTAGAGAGCAGTAAAAGATGAAAGACATGGCATCAACAACACCATGTCCCAGTCAGGTTCATCACCACAATGTGTTTGAGCAGGAAAGTCAGTTAGAAGATGTAGAAGTGGGAAAAAGAGTTTTGATTTAAATTAGATGCAGAGGTCCAGTAAAGAAGAATAAGACAACGAGAAGCGCATTGACCTCTGGAACAGAATCAGAATGGATGGTTCCCACGTCCTGCAGGGAGTTGTTGTGTTGGAAGTCGGAGTAAACCTCTGGATAGGCTCAGCATCGTACCTGAGCCTATCGCTCCTTTTCATGCAGCATGGACCGTTCACGGTTCACCAGAGTCTTCTCTCCTGGACGTTCCTCTCTGCCTGATGTCGGTCTCCAGGTCCTTTCGTCTGGTCTTCTTGGGCCGGCTCCTCTTTCTTGTGCCTTGAGGCATTGGGTTTCCATCTTCTACTCTTCATCTCCCCCTCCGCAGGTCATTGGCCTGCCAGGGATCATTGTTGCTGATGCTTTCTGGCCCACGGATGCTCCAGATCCACCTCAGGCGGCTGCTGACCAATGTTTGTACTTGGTCACTCTTGTCTGTCTTCTCTGTCTTTGATCACTTGATGTAAGAGCGAAATGAAGAGTCTTAGATTTCTTCAGTCAGCCTCTCCTTCTTCCTCCAGGCAGTCATGTACTGATTGTACATAAGAGAGACTACTGATGAAAATCTTAATTGATGAAGATGAGGTAGGTGTGGTGATCCTTTCATTGTCTTCTCATCAAAAACTAACATTAAACAACCAAACAGTGAGGAGAGAGCTGCTGCTGCTGCTACGCTCAGCCAAGAGACCAATTCAACGAACATAATGCACATCCAGCCACTTTAAATGCTGTAAGTGTGTGACTGAGCACTTTCCTCAGCTAATCCTTTTAACAAACACAAAAAAACAAAATCCCATCCCGAAAAATGTCCTTTTAATGGAGATGAAATTATCTTAATGGCATACATTATATTTGTTCTCAGAGCAGGGAGGCTTACACCGGCTAATCATGTATTAACTAGATGATGGAATACGTTTTTCAAATTGAAATGTTCCTCTTAATTGGTCGGTGCAGTGTTTACACAGTACATTACGATAATTAAGTACTACTTCAGTATTGATATGCTTTGGACATGTTACATGGTCCCGCTATTTAATGTGTTTGGTGTATCATGACACATTTTCCTGAGGACCAAAGTGGAAAAAATGGTTGAGTTAAATCTAATCCTCTTTAAGAAAATTCAATATTTATTTTTCTCTCTTGTCATCTTCCTTTTTTCCTGAATTCAATGAGATGTCTGATCTCATGGAATCCAATCAAATTCAGTCAATTTCTATCAAATCGGATCAAAGCAACGATGTGAAATTTCACACAGTCACATTTGTGATAAATGATCACATTGTGACCTGTTTTAATTCCTGTAAAATCTGTGTCTACTGATGATTTTAGTGATTCTAAAACCCTCTTCCGAAGGAAGATGTTGAACATTTTAAATTGAACATAAATGTTCATTTTTCGACCTTGGGAAATGTTAACTCAAGTGTCCACTTACTTTCAACTGACTGACCGCTAAGTAAACTCCCCCTGCTGAGGAAGACAGTGAGATGTGTTTAAAGCTCCAGGCAGAGCCAGGAGGCTAAGTGCACCTGCAGGTGAGATTTTCTACGTGATAAACTTCTCAAATCAGTAAGAAAACTATCAGGATTAGATCATTCATAACCTACTGCAGCTATTTTGCCCTTAAACATAAAAGCAATGGACAAACTACAATTTGAGCTGATGGAATCACGGTTCTTCCCGAAGGGGATTTGATTGATAATGGCATCCATCCAACAGTTGGGTCGAGAAATGAACTGAAAAACAAAAATATCAACCTGGAGGTGCTTAGTTGGAGGATCACCAAACTCCATAGGGTTAATATTCTGGGGACAATGAAAGTCAATCCATCTCATAGTTGAGATGTTCGTTCTGGACCAAAGTGGGCATATAATGAGACGATGGACATGCAAAACACCCGACCACCTCTCCTCCACAGGATTTTATAGATGTTTCCCCTCGTTTTGTTGTTGCTTTATGTCTCTTTGTAGTCGTTATGCATCTCTCTGCAGTTTGATGTCTCTTTGTCGTTGTTTTGGGTCATTCCACTGTTTGCATCTCTATGTATTGGTTTCTTCATGGTCATTTTGAGTCTCTTCCTCTTTTGTTTGTCTACATGTCTCCTGCAGTGACATGTTGTTGGTGAAGGCCCCCGACACTTTGGGCCCCTGGGTGCCTGGTGCCTCCGTTCAGTATTCAGTCACACTAGAGTCGCTCCACTCGTTTAGCTCAACATTGCATTAAACTGCATCAAAGTTGCAGGAGAACAACGCGGTACAAACAATCTGTCGGTGCGACGAGACGGAAACAGGAGAAAACAGACGGCGACACGTTGGAGGTCTGCAGCGCCGGCAGTCAGAGTGACGGTGGAGCGGTAAAAGATTACTGCATTACTCATCAAATGACGGTTATTTACATCAAACTGAGATATTAGACACGAACACACAAACTTGTGTGGGTTCGTACACGAGACAAAGTGTGCTGAAACAGAACGCCTTCCCTCGCACGCGTCTGATTGATGAGCATTCTGGGAAACATCGTCTTGAACCGGCGCTGATCTCCAGAGGATTTATTACCATCCTATTATGTTCATTTTACAGGAGCAGCTTCTCTGCTGCACTCTTGGCAGACACCTGAGTAACGATTACTTTGCTGCTACGCACTCTCAGGTTACATTCACAACATTTTTGGGCTCGCCTCCACATTTCTGACTGCTATCAGATTGTTTTCGATTGGCGCTCACGTCTCTGCTCGATCGTAATAAATCCCTGATATCAATATGAGCCGTCAAGAAAAGTTCGCCATGCTTCCACTGCTTTCAAATTTACAGCCGAGTTGGTGAAAACCGAAATGATGACTGCATGTCGAGGAGATTGATGGATCACAGAGGGAGATGGACGTGAACTCTGACATGCAGAATACAATATTGTGAACAAATGATGTGAACACTTAAAAGGCTGGTTCCATCCATCCATAGCTTGTTTTACCAAGCACCTACATGTTTGATTTATTTTTCACACCGGCAAACATTTTATAATCCGTTGGCAGTCGACAGTTGACATTTTCACCTGTTTGTCTGGCAGAGTTTATTTTGCGATCCGTTGAGCTCAGACTAGTTTATCCCAGAAGTCTTGATGTGAACACGTTCTCCCGTCACTCTGGGTTGTGTTTAATAATCTAGATTAATAATCTTTAATCAACAGCAACACCATAACGTGTAACATGCAAACAGTAACATCAGGTAATATGCTCTGAATGATAATGGAATAACACAACTTTAATCATACAATACAATTATTCCTACTAAAATAATATAGTTTACCACAGTATATTGTTCTGAATTGCTTAACGACACAACATCAATTATTATGGTAAATGGAGGTAACAAAACAGACTTTAGCCGACCTTATCTGGAGGAGCAAACAAAGATGAATATTGTAAATCACACGTCATCTTTCTTGTTCTTTCAAATGTTTTTGGCATCAAGTATAATTTTCAAAAAACAAAGAAATATTGCCATGTTTCATTTTCATATTTAAACAAATGTTAAGTCAAAAGACATAAGAATAACTTAAAACTTAAAATACATAAATAAAGGAAAACAACAAAAGATATCCAACTTAGTCTTACTCATTAAAATCAGTAATAATAATAATAATATTAACATAGATAACAGATGACCTCTAAACCATAACCAGCTTCACACTCTCCCTTTATTTGATTCGAGAGACCAAAGATTTTCTCATAAACTTTCAACTTGTCTTTAATGTCAAATCAGATGATCTTGTGTGTTTTAGTTGAAGTTGAGCGTAGTTTAAATTTCTTTTCCCGAAATGATATTTATTTTGTGTTGTGTTGCACCTCTAGAGATCCCCAGAATAATAATAAAAAATGTTGTTTGATTCAATCTGAACATTAGTTATCTTTGACCAAATGAAGTTTATCTGACTCCGAGTATCATTTTGTATCCGACCCGATTCTTTTTAACGCTCCACATTTACGGTGGTTGGGTCAGACGAACCAATCGGTTCTCCAAACGCACGATACGTGAGGCAGTGTGCTGCCAACGCGTCGTTAAAAGTACATCTCCGATATGCTCAAAGATCAAAGGTCAAAATGTGCAATGAGAGATTATAGAATAACACGTTGAAGACATGATTTGTGCATTCATTTTGTTTTTACCTGCAGATAAAGTGGTTTGGATAACCAAGCTGAACCTTTGCTTCTATTTACGTCATTCAGGCAACATGGTTTATGTTCTTTCCACCGGCTTCACGGCAAGTACCTATTCTGCTCAAAGCCATGGTGTCGCATGAACACTTCCCCCCATGCATGTGATCTATCCCTTTCTCAGAGCTAAGCCATTGCTCTGGTGAGTACGATGTTAAACCCATTACAAATGACGGTCACTGAAAGTAGCCGACCGTTTCATCCATGTGCAGCTTTATTTATTTTTTTGCATATAGTACATATGTTCAGCTTCATGTCACATGTAGAAGAACTCACTCTAGAACATTCTATCGTCGTTATCATTCACATGTCGTCCAAATCATCCGGTCTCTCACACCTTTATAAATGGGGTGTGAAAAGCAGAATTGGGACACATTCAGCACTAGTGTGAATCGAGCTCTGCCTTCCATATATCCGTGGATCACCATCTGGTGAAAGAAAAAAAAGAAGGGGGTGAATTTCAGCAACGGAGTGAGCTTCAGAGCTCTGTGACACCTCTGCCCCCCCCTCGCTGCAGAGCTGAGCTGTGGGACGGTTTTACAGTGAGCGATATCGTTACAGAGTCACAAAGATTCTGGGCGTCTCAATGCCACTGATGTTCCTACTGCACACTTGTCGCCATGGAGACTGACGTCCTCTCCCCCATATTGCATCGCATCTCCACAGTAAAACTGTTTCCCAAATGCGCACCATCCTAACCAGTGGCATTGACACTGCCCCCTTTTTACTGCTCCGACATGGATTTCTCCTGCAGAGCTGAGAGAAAGTGATGGGCTTTGAGAATACTTAATGACTTCTGTATATTTCCCTCTCAGGCAGTTTCATTTCAGATGTGAAATCTCACTTCCCCCTGCGGGAGGATGGCACATATTTCGCATTTATCCAACGTACATTGTCATGCGTCCGGAGAGACAAATAGCACATGTATAACCTTGGGGCATTGTTGACTTCTCACAGGAGGGCTGTTTGTCATTGAAAACGTGGTTCAGACTAGGTTGACACTTCCCACTACCCCTCTGGTGCTTTCTCACTGATAGAATTGTATTATTGGCAAGTCCTGGGCGATATCATATCCCTTCGCCCTGTTGCCCCACAGCTAGCAAAACGCAATAACAGGAGAAGTGATTATACGTGGACCACGGAGCAGCACTCAGAAAATGTGTTTACTGTAGTCTCCCTGCCGTCTAAATGCCAAGAATCAGCTCTCAGCAGACGCTCCTCTGCCCGATGAATGATTAATGAGTCAGAGTGCTTCCATCACTGGCCTCACAAACACATTTCCACCCAGGTAGATAAGCAGTGTCGATGCGTCGGCAGCAAAAAGGGAAATGGATGTTCAAGAGATTTAGGTCGGAAAGTTGGAGGTTGGTGGTTTAAATCTCTGGGATTTTCCCAACCGGAAAAATACATATGGTCACTGCATGGGTCGTCCTGATACTATTATTATGAGGAAGGGATTTAATAACTGCTAAGTCTTACATGTGTACCGGCTACCACCAGACCATGACAAATACAGTAGGCCTTCGGTTGCATGACGAGAGGATGCAGGCCTCACCTGAACCTGGCAGAGCCCGGCCTGCTGCCTTGACCCACAGGGGCCCGACCTCGGCATCGGTCCGAGCTCATTAACGGTAAAGAAATGCCAAAATCAGAGTTTCAGGGAGGAGAGTTCATTCATAAGCAATCACAGTCTCAACAGGCTTCTCTCCCTTGACTGGCATGTACTCTCTGCATGCTTAGTTAAGCTAATTTAATTACATCTTATTTATACAGCCCAAAATCATCAATTTGCCTCTCTGGACAATCTGTACACCGTAAGATATCCTCACTCCACTGAATAAGGAAACAAAATGATCAGGGTAGAGCAACAGAGGGATCCCAGCAAGGACAGCTAACAATAGATACATACAAAGTACATTGTCAATCAATATGGCAGAAATTATCCATGTAATGAGAGCAGACAAAACAACTATAGAAAATGGTTACCATGAACATAACAGCAGCAGGGGATATAATAAAATGATAACATTAATAAAGCAGAATAGTAGCATGGCAAATAATGGAAATATAATAGCAACAGTGGGTGTCGAGCAGAGCATGTCTGACATCCCTAACACATTTACATTTGTCCCTTGTAAAATATCAAAGTCACAGTTTATTTTACACACTGGATGTGTAACGAGATGTTTCTTAATATTTTACAATCAAAACTTGAAACGGGCTGAAGTGCTCAAACTTGAGGTTTTGTTGCAGGTTCAAGTTGTTTTTCATGAGATCCCATCTTGAAATTACTCCATGAGGAGAAAAAAGATCTTCTGAATGTAATATTAAGCAGCACAGTATACCTGCTCCGACTCTCAGAACACTTTAATAAAGTCTTTTCTTTTTAAATTAAAATCTCCTGAAACTGTACGTATATCATTTTTCACCTTCATGCCTCCAATATAGGAGATTTTCTTTTTTACTTTTCATCTCCCGTCTTGGATATTTTCAGTATTTCATTGCACCATTAATGTGACAATAATCCAACACGCTGAAAGGAAACTTCAGTACTTCATTTTTGATCCTGGAATATTGAACCAGAAAGAAACGTCCTTCTTTTAATTAATGGGTTTGAGTACTTCTTCCATTCACATGCAGCGTCTCCAACATATAAACAAGCTTTTACGGTCTGTCAGAGCAACTCGGGTGTAGCCGGCACCAGTAAAAGTTAATGGAGCTGAAACAGAAGAGTGCAATGACAAAATGAAACACAGTAACCACAGAAACCACCGACTCTAGGTGCTGGTACTTTTGGGCATCTCCCAGAATGTTCCCCTGGGTAAATTAACATAAGAAGAAAATGTAATCTCAGTTACTTATCAGAGGCTCACACAAATCTGACATTTTTCCTCCACCTGGTTCGGCTTTGACGTCACACAGACCCCGGAGAAAAAAAATCTGACAGCGTTAGTCATCGTGGCCCACCGCTGATCCCAAACACTACATAATAATCACACAAGCTGTTTGCCTTGAATACACCGAGTGGCACAGGGAGGCAATTACCGTGACGATCAAATCCCATTCTGCATCGTTCAAAACCCAGTTGAAGTATCTTAAATACGGGGGTGGCCATTTTTGTCACATGAGTCACATGCTGACCAATGTGTAGTTTTTACAGTTATGGAACAGTTATGTTCCAATAAGATCAGCATCCCTGGACGATGCAGCATTTCTTTCCTTCATAATAACTTCATGACACTACAATATCCTTTATAGAGCATTTATTACAGCATCTCTGTATCTGCTGCACTTAAATTTGATTTAAAGATGAATAAAACTGAGCTCATTTTAGTAAATGCAGTCGACATCTAGTGTTTAAATCAGGATGTGCAGCTTTAAAGGTTCAAGATATGAGAACAAAAACATTTTGATTGCCTCGGGGGACGGGGGGGACCAGGTCGGGGGGACCAGGGGACCGTTGGGTCGGTGGTACGCTTCTACAGCGACGGCATCATGTTATCAGCTGGGACCGCCATTCAAAAACATAATTTTTACTGTGGTCAAAACAAATGAGTGCCGTCCTGCTTGCCGGCACGCACCCGTTTTAACTTAAATCACTTCAATCTATATAATCACAACAACATCACATTTGGGACAGGTGACGATCGATGAACCTGGATTTGTACATAAAATGTTCGTACACTAGAGCAGAGATTTGTGAATGAGGCCCGATGTTGCAGACGGTGTCACGTTTTTCAAGAGACAAAGGGATTTTTAAACATGTAACCAATTGATAAAACAAGTTAAGGTTGCATCAAATGATATCTTTGAAATATTATATAATTATGTCAAAAATAATTACTGTTCGCCCAGCAGTGAGTTCAGACGCTGACAATTTCTCACTGATGAGAAGCTGAATAAACCGTCACAATATCCTGACCGTAGTCTCACAGATAGTCAGGTTCCTGTTCCTCATCTTGATGAAGAAACACAAATCAGCAGTAAAAGGCGACAGAGGAAGCTGATCTGTATGCTTCCATGCTGGTGACAGCTGTAGCCGTAGGCATTATATCTCCGGGTTGTCCGTCCGTCCAGCTCATTCACGACACGATATTTCACAAATGCCTGAAGGGGATTTCGTCAAATTTAGCAAAAACATCTCCTTACACTCACTCACAAAATAAGTGTGTTCGTATGCCAATTATGACCATTTCACACAAACGTCTAACAGGATGAAATGATGAAGCGATGAGGTTTTGGATGTGGAGGTTGACTGCAACTTGCCTGACCGGCGGAGGCGTACAGCCGCAGGGCAGATGATCCGTCTCATGTGCTGCTGTCAGGATACGGTGTCAGTTGGAGCAAATATGACAGCGTAATGTTTATTATAAAGTGACTTTAAGGCACCTTTTACATGTGTGTATGTATTTACAATGTGATCTCGGGCGCTCCCACACAAAAGTGGAATATGCAGAGAAAAACATGGAGAGAGCTCCGATCACAGCAATATATCTCCAAAGCTGCGTTCACCCTTCAAACAACAAAGCAGGTTACAAATGCAAATTTAAAGTTGTGCTGTTCCCACGTCAGCGGCGGCTCTGTGACGATGCAGCTGGGAGCGTGATCGTTTTGTAGATGATAACAAGGATGGCGATGCCACTCCATCCACTATGCTGGTCAAAAGAGAAATAACCCAACAACTTTGGTGATCCCCTGACCTTTGACCTTGTAACAGCAGCGGCTGCGCAGAAATACAGCTTCAGAGGAGTCTATGCACTCTGAGTGTTGTTTCTATTTGCATTCGTAGCACAATCTGACTTTCCTAAACGTCACAGTGATCTGACTATAATGCTGGAGAGTTACTGATACTTATAAAAATATACAACAAAATGAAAGGACAATTCATTTGACATTCAAATGTAAACCTGAAAACGTATTCATTCAATTTAAGAATTTTGTTTCACTTTAAAGTTTCACCAGGAACCCCATGAATAGTCCCATTTTAAGAAAAGGCTCCTTGAGTAAATAAATCCCCAAATAACAAATAAACTGGTTGCCCACTTGTTCTTTTCCTTTTCCACATTATTACCTAACACACCAGAGCATTTACCCAGAAGACATCCAGCAGAAACATGGTGGTGTTCCACACAGCAGATGGAAACTTATTTAAATCACTGATAGCTCCAGAATAAGCAGAAAATAGTTGCAGATTTTACTGCCACAGCTCATGAACCTGGAAGGGAAACAAACAAGCTGCAAGTACATTCTGCTCAGCTACATCCCACTGGATGAACCTTGACCCTTTTGAAGGCTCTTTTCCACATTTTTGCACGGTGGCTAACAGAGCAATGTAGTTATGGCTCTCGGCAAGAGTTACACAATTGCTATGCTGGTAAAAAAAACAAAAACATGTTAAGAGCTCGCTGCAATTTGTACCAAATAGTCATTTTCCATTTACTCATAGGAACGAAGTCTCTGCAGCTGTAATGTTTGTGTCATGTCGGTTGTCAGGTCGTGTTTTGACGCTGATATCAGATGTTAGAAGTGAAACTTGCATCACTGCCTCCCTGATGTGATTCCTCGTCTTCCCTCGGCTACAAAAGAAATCACTGCTGTCACTGAAAGAAACTTCAATATACTCTTTCCTCGACTGCTGCTTCCGATCGTCGTTGAACGGCATTAATGAGAAAGGACGTTCAATTGGATCTACTAATGTGTTCACAACGTTACGCTCCTTCACTGCAGATCATGTATTCTTTTTATTGTCGTCTTCGATTGCACCACACTATTTTAAAGACTTAATCATCTGCATTTTGTGTCTCTACACCAACAATTTACGTAGCGAGTGAACTAAATGTTGATGCTATCGACAGTTTTATTTCAACGTTCAAAGCTTGCAAACCCATCTGGATGGCTGGAGGTAAAACACACGCTTGTTTCTGGTGGCGTTGGCTGTAAAAAGTTGTGTTGAACGGATAGCCACGTTCCCAAATGAATGTCTACCTTTGCATAATTTTAATGAACAACCCCCTGGCTTTTCTCGGAGTGCCGTCATCTGGTCCAAATGATTGATTTCCAATGCTTTTGGTTTTGTGGCCAAATACTTTCAAAACAAATTACATTATCATCAGCCTCAGCTGCAGTTTGCGTTTAGTGCTAATTAGCAATGCCAAATTAAGATGGCGAACGCGGTAAACATTGGTCTGTTAAACATTATCACTGTGACCATGTTAGCTGACGTTAGCGATCAGCTGATGACGGTGGGCGATTAAGGGGACATTTGTTCCTTTTGTGAAACTTTGCTCGGTTTATTTTTGTTTTGTTTATCTTTGATCCTCTTTGCTTTCATTTCTCTTTTCTACATGCAAAATTCATGTGCATCCATTCATGTGCATGATCCGCCTTAAATTGGCTGAAACATGGAAAACAACTTCTTTTTCGTGAACCTTTGGCAACAAAGATGAAATGCTGCATCAACTTCAATAACCTTTCTGCTGAGCACTTTGCATCAGCGCCGCATGCTCACAACCAAACGTGCAGCGTGGGTGCATGAATATTTGGCATCGCTCTCGCTGCCGCGTCTGTTTCCAATGCATTTTTAATGGGCCCTGCCCCTCTTGTCCAACAGTGGGAAGAGGGTAACTGCTGGAGCCTGGAGTCTGAGAAACAAGCCGGCCCCCTCCACCTTGATTAATAAGTAAACACATCGAACCCGGCAGAGATGCAGTCGGTAAAACACCCAGCTTGAGGCAAGACGATTTGCTTTCTTCTGGAAGAAATGCTGTTTACTCGCTGATGATTTCAATGCCTGCTACTCCTGAACTCTATTTACATTTTCCTCTGACTCTGAATCCGTACATCAGCCTAAATTCTGGCCCAGGAAATTTCATTTCAGTGCCCCAATCAAACTTGCAGCAACCCCTTATTAAAGGAAAACACCACCGCATTTCCATACTGAACTATGTTCTGCTCTGATCTTAGACGAGGTGATACATACCTCCCTCTCCTCTGTGCGTGCACTCAATGGCTCTTGCGCGCACTCCGCGCAGCGCTAATTTGCTAGCATGTAGCTTGTCCTTAGGATCCAAAGGGGGGTGAAGTTAGAAGCGACCAAGCACTTCCACGTTGTCCCTATTTAAATACGGTTACGTGAGTAGTTACACGACCCAAGTTTGGTTACACAAAATGAAACATGCCAATTTTTCTAAGCGGATAACAAGGTATATACTGGGACAAGCTACATGCTAGCAAATTAGCGCTGCGTGGAGTGCGCGCAAGAGCCATTGAGTGCACGCACAGAGGAGAGGGAGGTATGTATCACCTCGTCTAAGATCAGAGCAGAACATAGTTCAGTATGGAAATGCAGTGGTGTTTTCCTTTAAGGTACAGTCTTGCCTTAACCTTCCTCAATCTTTAACCTGAAATTATTTTTACATGTATGAAATCTTTTTTAAATCCTGAAAACCAGTTTTCTCATTCATAATACCATAAGCCAAAGTAAGAAGAAAATTGGATACTTTGTGTGAGAAATAAATTCTGCAGTTCCGTTCAGCTCTACAGACGCCGACTGCAGACCAATGACATGATGTCGCTCTGTAACTGCTGTTTGTGGCTGTATCAGTGAATGCAGGTTCAGTGTGGATTTCAGATTCAAATAGTGTTAATGAAAACGTGCTAGATAATCAGACTGAGTTTGGTTTCGATTTATTATTCAGCCTCTTGTTATTCTAATGCCAGCCATTTGTCATTTCTGTTTGTTTGTTGGAACAGTCGGTAGTGAGCGACGTCTCCATCTTTTCAGTCAACACAGAACACAACACTACTACTTTAGTGCCAGGCTGGGGAAAACATCTAGTTAGACAGGGTCAAGTCAGTTTTATAGCCCAGTAATCACAAATTCTCGTCAGGGGGGGCTTTACAATCTGTACAGCACACGACTCCCTCTGTCCTCAGATTATCGCATCAGATAAGGAAAACTCCCCGAGCAAAAGCCTCTTTAATGAAGGCAAGAAATGGAAGAAACTTCAGGAGGAGCAACTGAGGAGGGAACCCTCTGCCTGGATGGACGTGCAATAGATGTTGTATGTACAGAATAACCAGGCTAATATAATTACAACACAGATAAATCCCTATGACAAGAGGATACACAGAATAGCAATTTATGAAAAATATGGATTCAGGAGGATGTCAAGCAGCTTGAGTCGGAGCTCTCCGCCACGGAGAGCTGGAGAGAAGACAGGCTACACAAAGTGAAGCACATCATCCACACAGAAGAGAGGCTGAATCTCCAGGAGGATGGAGATCAAAATTCAACATGTGGAAGGAGGCTCTGATGGCCAGGAGAGAGAGAGACAGATAGACAGAGAGAGAGAGAGGGAGAAGGATCACAGAGTTTAAAGAAAGAGAGAAACGTCCCTGTTTTTCATCCATCCTGAAAAGCTCACCTAGAAAGTCTATGTGGACAGTGATTCAGAGCTAGAGCCAATTAGATTTGATCTTTAGTGTTTTAGTGTTCATTTTAATAAATGTCTGTTAAGTCTATCTATCGCCAAACGAGGCTAGTTAAGTCCGATTGCCACCAAAGAGAACAAGATTGTAACTTTAAAGTCTTTATAAATAAGGATGTCTTTTCTTCCAACTTTGATTGTTTGGTGAGCTTTGACCTCATGTTTTTGGGCATAAATCAATAATTAACTCAAGGTACACTTTTCCCAGAGCTTTCACAGCCTTCATCATCAGTGAGTGGGGGATCACATCCTCCAACACCTGTAACTAAAAACAAGTTAGTAGACCTGAAAGCACATATTTAGAGTGATATATAGTAACTATGGTTTTGTTTCACGTTGCTTACTAATATTACTCAGTGTATACAGTGCATACATTTGTTCAGTCTCATCTTCTTCTCGTGTATTAGCAGATTAAACAAACAGTGGAAACAGTCTCTATCGACTCCATCTGCTTTATCTGTTTCATCAGTCAATGATGTGAGGTTTTGTACAATTAAACTCATTAAAGCTCATTCAAAAAGAATCAGTGAGAACATTTAAACTGCATTAGTGACACTTCGTCAGTAGTTTTCATACTGCCTGTTTTCGTGCCACACCCACACACTATGACACACACACACACACACACTGTGACACACACACACTGTGACCCACACACCAGCAGTCAGCAGCGTCCGTGTGGCTTGGTTCTGTGTGGATGTCAACAGGCTAATGAACAATAGCATTAACTAAATAGCTTTGTTGTTCAACACACAGGCTTATTAAAATGGCATCTCATTACAGGCACTCAGTAGCCATTTTATAAGAGATTAATTGCATTTTTTGAAAGCTTCTCCACTTAATTATTATTCATTGTTGCATATGGATTCGCTGTGACTCTAACAGCTATACATATTCATATTACTGAATCCAGGAAGCTGAGATACAGTCAGGAAATGAACCGAAGGCACAATCGACTTCTTGTGTAGACCTAACACTGAATTTTAAACTCAAGATGTTCTGCTCTGTGATGTAAAAAACAGCCTTAAATATGAGACTGCTTATGAAATCAAAGTACTCTGTAGTTAATTAGGAACAAGACAGGCTGCACTGTAGAGGTACAGTAGGGCTGAATGCCAGCATGCTCACAATGACAATGCTAACATGCTTGTTGCAGGTTCTGTTTACCATGATTGCCATCTCAGAAAACTTACACTTGCATTCTCTCTGCTGGCCATCAGGGGGCGACTCCTCTGGTTGCAAAAAGGAGTCTGATTGTATAGAAGTCTATGAGAAAATGGTCCTACTTCTCTCTTGATTTATTTCTCAATAAACATTGTTAACATGAGTTTATGTCTCAATCTCTAGTTTCAAGTCTTCTTCAATCCAGCATGATGTTCATTTAGTACATTATGGTCCATTTAGAGTCCAACAGAGGGGGGGATGCTTTAGGGGCGGGGCTACCTTGTGATTGACAGGTCACTACCACGCTAGCAATGCAGTTAGCTACTAAGATGGCTTTAACACTTTGCTGTAAACTTTGTTAACAGCTTCACACCAGAATCCAGATGGATCCAGATCCAATAAGGTTGTTGCTCGGGGTGCCGCTTTGCCGCTTGTGTTCATTGGATCCACCCGTCGCTCTTTCACAGTCCAAATATGGTCACTTCCTTCACTGGTTGCAAAAAGTCCAAGATAGCGACGGCAAAAATGCCAAACCCGAAGCTTCAAAACTAGATCTCTACAAAATATTGTTTTGCATCGTAGCACACAAATATTTGATGATGAATACTGAGCAGTACACTGAACATATTTTCCGCTTGTTTGTCAACAAAAACATCAACAAATCCCCTTCAAGATTGAAGACACATACAGTACAATGTCATACAACGTTCTCTAATGACATTTCATTTGGTTCCAGTCAGCAGCAAAAGAACCAGATGACAGTGGGTAATATAGGCGCCAGATTTCGACAAGGAATAAGAATGGTTGAATAAAAAAGTTGTTTTTCATACTTGTGTACATTGTGAGACCGACTCTGTCATAAGAGTGCAGTGTTACTCTTTTTAAACATATTTATTATTTATCTGTGATTTCTTCCATATGTTGTTATTGTTAATCAGCAGACATGAACACATACATGATATATTTATGATAAACATAATAAATACACTGGTCCCAAAATGTTGGTCACTAATGAACACCAGGCTCTTTGTTTTTTGTCTCTCAAAACTCAAACTTATACTTGAAATTGTTACAATTTACAGTTGCTGAAAAATACTTTTTCCAGATTATAGTTTGCAATGTTTTTAATACAATCAATTATCACCGCAGCTGCACAGTAGTCACAGTTACAGGAGTCTTCAGGTGTGAGCGGACACAACTCTCTGCTTCAGCAGCGTGGCACTTGTGTGCAGCAGGCCTGCAGTACATGAAAATTACATCTGAAGTGTATTTACCTTTCAGGTCGAAGACGAACATGAAAGGCTTTTTTATTCCCAGTGGTGGCGACTGTAATGGGGATGGGCTCCTCTCAGCAGTCGGTGCTTTGACCCACATTAGCTCTCCGCCTGAGGCCCGCTGAGACAGGATGGAGATGGAGAATAATAGCTGGATATAGTGTCTAAGACGCGCATTGTGTGTTAAATTATATGCACAAAGTTCCACACGGCTCTGTGATGTTCATAAAGTAGAGGGGATTTTTTTTTTAAAAGCCATTAACATCTCTTGGCACAGTTTCCAGAGAACATCTCAGCGCCACAAACGATGTGCTCCAAAACATTTTACTGCAGCGGCATTATCATTATTACTCTTCAGGTTGCACTGGGCGCTGAACTTCCAAAGTAATCTGAACGATAACTCAGTCTGCTTTTGTTTGTACAAGGTTATACACTGAAAGGTCACTTACACAGCTTAAAAGGATTGAAAACAGCGGCAATAAATGTAGAAACATGAATAAAGTGGCGAATTGTGAACAAGGAAAACTAGCATTATAATCGATGAAAGGAAAAATAAAGTGCTACTTCTGGGTCTGACAGGTGAAGGTAATAATTTAAATGCCTTGAATTACATTCTTTCTAAATGCCATCAGGGGGCGACTCCTCTGGTTGCAAAAAGAAGTCAGATTAGAAGTCTATGAGAAAATGAGCCTATTCTCTTTGATTTATAATCTCAGTAAACATTGTAAACATGAGTTCATGTTCTCAATCTCTAGTTTCAAGTCTTCTTCAATCCAGCATGATGTCCATCACGCCACTCTGTGAGCAGGTTTGCAGACATACAATGACAGAAAGTGGAGTGAGAGAGGATGATAACTTGAGCTCAAAACAACAAATAATAATTTGAATGCAGTCAAAAAAAATACAAACTGGATTATCATCATGTGAGTTTTAAACCACCGCCAGCATCCCAGTGTTTTCCCACCCCTGTTAGTATTTAAAACCTCCTGTGCTCAGATTACCTAACATGCAACTTACTGTTGAGTTTGCTCTTAAAGGAGCAATATATAACATTCTCAGCATTGATATGGCAACAACAACTGCAGTCTTTGTGAAGGGATGGTGGAGTTACAGCTACCTGAGCAGAGAATGGCATTGTGTGTGTTGTTATCAGAGCTTCTCCTTGCTTCGTTGACCTAGCCGTGCTTTAAGCGTGTTTTCGTGCATTGCTTGCACAATCGCTTTATTTTTCACCTTTATGTGTGCTTTGAAGAAAAGAAAATGTGGCTAAATTACATTTCCGTTGGACTTCTTCACAGAGCTCACAGCAGAGGAAGCATGTAGGAACAATCACAGCGTGGTGGACCTAAAGCAAACACGCTAACTACTTTGAAACATGCGTGTTCGTCCAGTCACAAATGTGAACCAGCTGTCGCGTAGATGCATCACCGTGGAGGCTCACGGGCGCCGCTGCAACAAGTCGCCCATCCATCTTTTTTATCACTTACATTATTCAGGGAAGGTTTTAGCTGAGAAAGCAGACTCTGTTTTAGCATCAGACACCCGTGAGCCTCCCGGTACAACCACCACGCTCTCTCACCGCTGGAGGCTTTGCGGCTGCTACGGATGCAAATTGGGATTATGTGCCTTGCTAAAGGGCACCTTGATGGAAGTTGTTGAATTTAAAGCATCACTCATTCATTCTCCACAATCAGACTTTCACCGCTGGTTCTAGTTATTGACGCTGAAGCCCTGTTACTTTAATTTCAGGCTGGAGGATGTCAACTTTTACAAATTACTGTTCAGGTCACTTTTTTTTGGCTGTTAATTGTTCATTTCAGGATCTGCTTCTGATACGAAAGAAGAATCCTTCATCTCAAAGAATCCTTGAGATGAAGGATCACACCAACAAAAACACCTGAGGTTGTTCTGCTTGGTCTCTGCTGTGGTTTCTGTCTTTGCAAGCTTTTTCTGTTGGCTTCCTAAAAGGGAAGGCAACCCTGAAAGTGCCTTAAAGCTGCATTCTCTCTGCTGGCCATCAGGGGGCGACTCCTCTCTGATTGTATGGAAGACTATGAGGAAATTACCCTATACTTCTCATTTGATATTTTACCAGTAAACATTGTAAACAGTGTTAATGGTCTCTTCAATTCATAATGATGTTTATTTAGTCAATTATGGTCCATTTAGAGTCAAACAGACCAGAAAGCAGGGGATGCTTTAGGGGCGGGGCTACGTTGTGATTGGCAGGAAACCCCCAGACCAGACAACATGTCTGTTTTCTGTGTTTTTGTCTTAGACTTTGAACCCCTGGGGTGTTTTCATTTCATGAAAGTTTATTGTCACATTTTGGTTCCCTAAAAGTTGCTGAACTTGAGGCTTCAAAACAGCAGTCCACAAACGTCACGGTAGTTCTGTCCACTTGTTATTAAGAGTCCATGGAAATAACTGCAGTTATGATTTGGTGAGGGCTATAAGGACCGGGTTGATTACGTTTTTAGTGGAAAGAAACCAGGCTGATCAGAAATATCAGAAACATCAAATCAATGTCACACAAGAGGAGAAAGAGACCCTTTCTGCGGCGGTACAAACAGAGCGTGTGACTGCTGGCAGCCTTCATTTAAGAGAGTAGGAGCCATAATTGAATCAAATCTGCTGCAGTGCTCCAAAGTCTTTGGACAAGTTGGTCTGCACCCATAAACACAATGTGTTCACAAAGCTATTGTTGAAGCTGCTCAGGTGTAGATCCTGGAAATGTAGTTTCTTCCAGAAGATCCACCTGTGAGCTAAAAGGATTCAGGCTTGTGCTAATATGAAGTATGACTGTGATTTGCTTTTTCCTTTATGAAACAAAAGATTAGTGGAGGGGACAAATCTCCCATTCAGTGCTCTGGAGAGACTGTTAATGTGCACTATAAAGATAAACCCTCCTATAGGACTTTACTGATGCTGAAACTCATTGGTATTCCTCTCTACCTGTTATTATTTTTATGCCTCTAATCTAAAATGACTTCAGACGTGGAAATGAGCTCGTGGGGCACTCGCACTAATAATTTGCTGAGAAAAAAGAAGGAAAAAAAACACAACTTGGCAGAGAAGCGTTTTTAAACTAAAGCAAACAGACCCGACAAATGGTGCGTATTTATTCATAGACGTTCCCTCATTTCCATATAAATCTACGTGACCTACGGGATTGTTTGTTGTTTAGATTGACTCTGAGAAAGCAAACAAACAATTTAATTTCTTACTTTCTCTCTCAGACGAAGCATGTGACCCTTATTTCGCCTTGTTAGGTATTCTTTGGTCGTCTCACTATCTGATTTTGCAGGTTCCTATCGCAAATAATGGTGTGTGTGTGTGTGTGTGTGTGTGTGTGTGTGTCCTTTTTGTGAGGACTTTCATAATATTGACTCACATCTATCATTGTGTTTCTTACTCTTGCCGCTGCATCTCTCAGGTGGAGCTTATTTTTTCTTCTGTGGCAGAAACACAAAATGGCTTACTTCTCAGGCAGATGGTGGCTGATAACACAATGAATAATATGTTGTTTATTGAGTTATTGGTCCCTGCAGCAGCCACACAGGCCTTTGCCATAATTGCCCCTGTCACCAGGGAGCTGGCGGTTTTTCTCACATCGAAGGCTTCGCTTTTCTATTACGCAACATCTAAATTAGGGAGGGTGTCGGGGGATCGCTAGTTTCTTAGACGAGGTGCCAAACAGGACAGATAGTGAGCGGGGTGATTCTTTTTTTCTTTTCTTCTTTACTTAAACCACTGTCAACACTGAATATATAGCACTCTTAAGTGGGGAGGAGGCTTCTGTTTTCTCTCTGTCGATGGTGCTTGTTAGCTTTAGAAACATCCAATGAACAGATGACTGACGTTTCCTGAGATTCACGAGCGAAATGATCCGTTATTAGCGATCACTCTGCTTAATCCGATAATAAACCTCGAAGTCAGCCTTCTGTGTCTCCGTGTCAGGGCTGATGGCCACATCTGTCACGCTGAGCACCTCATCACAGCCCGATTAAAGATGAATATCCATCCGCCGCCGTGATTGATACATTTGAGGGCTGCGACTAATGGTTCCTTTAATTAAAGCTGCACTTATCGATATTCTTATATGAACAATGGATCAGATAGAGTGTGCAGCGTGAAAGGTGTAAGTCACTTATCGTCCGGCTCTGCAGGTCCTTGTGTGACGTTTTGGCATCTTTTAGCTCATTGTATTGTTTCGGTTAACTCTTCCAGCTCTGTTTGACCCTGTTTCTAAAAGTCTGTCACTCAGTTAGCGACCAGCTGGTGAACATACGAGCACTCAGATGTTCCACTTGTTGGTGAGAACCAGTTAATGAGGGATAATATACAGCGAGATGAACCCTGAGCAGATCTTAAATCATCCTGATGGGGTTCATTACACAATTAAGACCTGCTAATTGTGCATTATCCCGCCTATTACACGACTACTTACTAAAAAAAATCAATCACTTGACCAAATATCTATTCAAACAATATTTTATTCATTTAAAATGACTGCATTTCTTCCGCTCAAAGAAATTTCTGTGGTTTTGTACTAGATCAGAGCTTCGTCCTGTTATTCATGGCAGCTTTCTGCTACAAAGACATAACGTATAAAAGCCGAATTGAATAAACAACAAAGCCGTGTGATAGAAAGAGAGGGTGCAGGCAGCGCTACAAATAAATGGAATCTCCTTGTCTGCTTGACGCAGAAATGGGCATTTGGTTGCACATACACGTCGCCATAACAACCTTACATGGTCAGTGTTATATTATCAGGTTGTTCTGCTGCTTCCAGAGGGCAAACAATAAGTATTATTGCTGTTTTAATGTTTTTATTCACCAGTTAATCTTACATCAGCCTATAAAACGTGGAGAACGTTTCCCAGAGCCCTTACATGAGCGTTTAGTGGCGTCCTGGTGCCAGAGAGCTTCATGTGCATAACCTGCTTTGTTGCTTCCTCTCACCAGGTCTCCTGTCTCCGTCTCGGACACTTTAAACCATCCAATAAAAGCACAGGGAAATGTTTGATCTGTTTGGAGCCAGAGGAATTCAGTTTCATCGCTATCCAAAACAAAAAGAAGAAATACAGCTGAGCTGAAACTAGTGAAGCAATTATGACTTAAATAATTAATGTTATCAATATTGTTTTCTGTTTATTTACTCATCCGCTTGTAATTTCAGCCTTTTATGATACATCTTTCATCACTTAGTTCTTTCAGTAAAACAGCACTTCGGTTCGACTAATCCTTAATATGAGGTCATAGCCCAAACCTCCACACTCGTTCTGTCTCACACGTCTGCTGTTTCTCCTGCAGTGATCGTGAGGCTCATGTGGAAGTCCGTGGACAAGATGAGGTGTTTCAGGAAACGATCCGTGTTCCCCTTCCTCGGCTTCCTCATCACCTTCCTCCTCTTCTTCAACCTCTACATGGATGATGGATACGTGCTGGTAGGATTCTTAATGTCAAAACCTCTTGATGCTGCTCTTTGAATGCTAATGTCCAATATTTACTCACTTGTTGTTTTTCCCAGTGGTGGAAGGTAAATAAGTACATTTACTTCAAGTCTGTACTTGAGTATATATGTAAAGTACTTGTGTTTTACTACTTTCTTCTTTAGCTATAAATCAAGATTTTTGCACTCGGAACATGAAAATATACAAGTATGACTGAAATTATTAGTTGATTAATCGATTGATAAAAACTTCACTGGCAACTCTTTTCTAGTTTCATGTACATCACCGTACATCTCATGGAAGATATGCTGCTTTTGCTTTTATTTTTTATTATATATATTCATATTATGTATTTTAATTAAGTAACATTTTCAATCCCAGACTTGTAATTGTACCATAATATTTTGACCATGTGGTATTTACCAGAGTAAAGGATCCGAATACTTCCTCCTCCACTGGCTTTGACTCATTTTAGGAGGCTGAGAAGACACAGCTGGGAGAGACCCTGATGCATCCTGTGAACTCTGAGCGATACGTCCACACATTCACAGATCTGTCCAACTTCTCCGGGACCATCAACGTGACGTATCGTTACCTCGCAGGAACTCCTTTGCCACGCAAAAGTAGGTATCAGTACCGAGCTCATACGGCCGGGATGCTGGTTTCTGTTGCACGGTGACTAAAGTGGTTTCTGTTCACAGAGTATCTCACCATCGGTCTGTCGTCTGTCAAGAGGAAAAAGGGGAACTACCTTCTGGAGACGATCAAATCCATCTTTGACCAGTCCAGTTACGAGGAACTGAAAGAGATCGTGGTGGTGGTCCACCTGGCAGACTTTGACCTGGTCTGGTGTGAGAACCTGGTGCAGGAAATCACCAGGAAGTTTGCCCACCACATCATAGCCGGGCGCCTCCTGGTGATCCAGGCCCCGGAGGAGTACTACCCATCTCTGGACGGGCTGAAAAGGAACTACAACGACCCGGAGGACCGGGTCCGTTTCCGCTCCAAGCAGAACGTGGACTACGCTTTCCTCCTCAACTTCTGCACCAACCTGTCTCACTTCTACATGATGCTGGAGGACGACGTGCGCTGCTCCAGGAACTTCCTGACGGCGCTGAAGAAGGTGATCACCTCCAGGGAAGGATCCTACTGGGTGATGCTGGAGTTCTCCAAGCTGGGCTACATCGGGAAGCTGTACCACTCCAGAGACCTGCCGCGTCTGGCCCACTTCCTCCTCATGTTCTACCAGGAAATGCCCTGCGACTGGCTCCTCATCCACTTCAGGGGTCTGCTGGCCCAGAAGGACGTGATCCGCTTCAAGCCCTCGCTGTTCCAGCACATGGGCTACTACTCCTCCTACAAAGGGGCCGAGAACAAGCTGAAGGACGACGACTTTGAGGAAGACTCCATAGACATCCCCGACAACCCTCCCGCCAGCCTTTACACCAACATCAACGTCTTTGAAAGCTACGACGCCACCAAGGCTTACAGCACCGTGGACGAGTACTTCTGGGGGAAGCCTCCGTGCACCGGAGACTTCTTTATCATTGTCTTCAATAAATCAACCAAAATCAGCAGAATTAAAATTGTGACGGGCACAGAGGACAGACAGAACGACATTCTTCACCACGGTGCTCTGGAGGTCGGCCAGAAGTCTGTGGACACTAAACAGGGGAGGCAGTGCTCATCCTACATCACACTGGGGGAGTTTAAAGGCGGAAGCATCGAGGTTCACAAGGTGGACCACAAGATCGGCTTCGACATCGAGTGTGTTCGAGTCGTCGCCACCGCCAGTCAGAAGGAATGGCTCATCATAAGAACTATCAGTCTATGGACCACACAGCTGAAAAACTAGCAGAGGAAGTTTTTAAATTATCATCTGTATGTACAGTCTGATCTTTTTGGATGCAAGCTCATTTTGGACTACTTCTGGGAAATATGAGTTCATGCGATTCTGAGCAATCCATATTTTCTTGGGTTGTTTTCAATGTGATGTATTCAAATTATAAATCTGTATGGAGCCTCTATGCGTATGTTCATTTTCCTAAATCTATATAAAAGTGTCCATACATGGCTGCTTTCTTGTGTTCTGTTTGTCGCTGCACCTTGAAGGGGTATTTTAGGAAGTCGTCCATAGCTGCCTTTCACACAGTGTCTGCAAGGATTCAGTGCTGCACCGCTTCATACATCTCAGATTAACCACAACCTTCCAAAGGTATGAAAGGCAAAAGGAGACCAAGGATGAAACGTTTAAATGGCTCATTAGACGGTCTTCATGTGCAATTCTGTCAGGACTCAGGAGCAGCTGAGGGGGAGCCTGAGGATCCCATAACGATAGAAAAGAAGTGTCTTCTATTCAAAGTAGGAAGAATATGCTCAACAACAAAATCCTTTAACATGAAATCTTTTAATATCAAATCAAAATTAGCCGACGTTGTCGGGACAATAATTACTTGATTCCTGATACAGTGGAGGTAATTGATCCTGTATTGGAAATAGCTTCACACAATATTCTTATTTTCTGAAGGAAACCAGGAGTTTGCATGTTGTCACGTGGCCAAAAAGCTTTAGCCAGGCAAATCTGGGACTTCATCTTAATAATAATAATAATAATGGATTGGATTTATATGGCGCTTACATCACATTATTGTATCACATAATTATATGGATCTTAATTAAGTTTCTGTGGATTTTGCTGCCGTCTGCTGGTGATTTTAAGTATCGACACAAAACCACCGCCATTCAGTTAGCAACGAACCGAGAAAGCTGTCTGTAGCGGTCACTTGTTTAAATGTGATGACATCTCTCTAATGTTGGATTGAAACTCATATACATTGTTTATTATAAAGTATTGATGATTGACTTCGAGGCCAAGTGGATGTAAGTTAATAAAGCAAGTTATTAAATTGTATAACTCCCGTTATAGTATTAGCTAATTGGTTTTAGTATTAAAATAGTCAACAGTGTTTATAAGTAACATATTGCAATTAATGTATTACTATGATTTAACCTGTTAACTTATTAGATTAAGTGTTTATGTTTCGATCTAATTAAAGAGACAAGTTATGATAATTCATGGCAGCAATTACATACTGAACTTAAATATTACATAAATATAAAATCTCAACACAAATACTGGAATTCAAAGTTTATAATGATTTGAATCTGTTGACACAGTGTTTTAGAGACTTACAAAAATAAAAGTGTACACTTTATTGTTTGATCATAGTCATTTAGGAAAAATCTGTAAAATAACAGTGTCTCTCTACAAAACTTTGAATGGCAATGTATTGTTTTTCAGATTATTAAATTAATTTTATTTGTTTACAGTGATGGCAGCAGTTTGATCCTTAACTTTACATTACTTTACCTAAATTCAATTAATGTCAAAACGTATTTGTTAGTCCAAATCCATTCTTAGGGGCTACATGCAGTCTGGAAAGGTTTCATTGTGTTTTTCACATCAGATAGTCTGTTTAAAGTGACCACATACCAAACAGCTGATCAATGCTGATACTGAATGCTGACATAGCAGCCTTTATTTGCAGCTGCTGCGTTCAAAGCTGACCAGATGATCATCACAACCAGGACTTGAGCCTTGACTTGTGAGCCGCTCTGTCTTCAGGCGTTGTCAGAAGACAGATGACCTCGCTGCAGACGGAGAACTGAGCACAAACATCTTCTCTAACTCTGTGGACGGTTACACTCATCAGAAGTTTCTTTTACTCTCTGCTGTCTGAATTCTCCTAACTCTCTATATATCAGTCCTCTATCTGTCCTCTATATCTGTCACCTCTATCAGTCCTCTATCTGTCCTCTATATCTGTCACCTCTATCAGTCCTCTATCAGTCCTCTATCTGTCCTCTATATCTGTCACCTCTATCAGTCCTCTATCAGTCCTCTGTATCTGTCCTCTTCTGCTCTTGTGCCTTCAAATGCATCTTCCCTCTTTATATTCTCGACGTCCTGCCTCCACGTATCCTCGATCAATCTCCATCTTCTTCTGCCTGCAGTTAAACAAAGACGGTAAACCTATTTGCTTTCCAGTCACAGATGATTGTGATTTGTGTTCTTGTTCTTCTTCTATAGTGTGTATTTATAAATACTGTATGGTCGTTGTTTTATCTCAGAAAATGTAGCAACAAAGCAGAGACTTTGTGGACTAACAAGTAATCAGTAATAAAAGTAGATCAAAATAAATATATAAAAAAAGGAAACTATTTATCTGTGTCTTGATTCGGTTGATGGATTGTATGTTAGTTGATTGAGCTGATTTGACAAAAATTTTAATAACAGGTTATTATACTGGGCTGCACTGTGGTGTAGTGGGTAGCACTGTCGCCTCACAGAGAGAGGATCCCGGGTTCAATTCCCGGGTCGGCCCGGGTTCCTTCTGTGTGGAGTTTGCATGTTCTCCCCGTGTAAGCGTGGGTTCTCTCTGGGTTCTCCAGCTTCCTCCCACAGTCCAAAGACATGCAGGATGGGGATAGGTTAATTGATGACTCTAAATTGCCTGTAGGTGTGAATGTGAGCGTGAATGGTTGTCTGTCTCTACATGTCAGCCCTGTGATAGACTGGTTACCTGTCTGTCTCTACATGTCAGCCCTGTGATAGACTGGTTACCTGTCTGTCTCTACATGTCAGCCCTGTGATAGACCGGTTACCTGTCTGTCTCTACATGTCGGCCCTATGATAGACCGGTTACCTGTCTGTCTCTACATGTCGGCCCTGTGATAGACTGGTTACCTGTCTGTCTCTACATGTCAGCCCTGTGATAGACCGGTTACCTGTCTGTCTCTACATGTCGGCCCTATGATAGACCGGTTACCTGTCTGTCTCTACATGTCAGCCCTGTGATAGACCGGTTACCTGTCTGTCTCTACATGTCAGCCCTGTGATAGACCGGTTACCTGTCTGTCTCTACATGTCTCCCTGTGATAGACTGGTTACCTGTCTGTCTCTACATGTCAGCCCTGTGATAGACTGGTTACCTGTCTGTCTCTACATGTCAGCCCTGTGATAGACTGGTTACCTGTCTGTCTCTACATGTCAGCCCTGTGATAGACTGGTTACCTGTCTGTCTCTACATGTCAGCCCTGTGATAGACTGGTTACCTGTCTGTCTCTACATGTCAGCCCTGTGATAGACTGGTTACCTGTCTGTCTCTACATGTCGGCCCTGTGATAGACTGGTTACCTGTCTGTCTCTACATGTCGGCCCTGTGATAGACTGGTTACCTGTCTGTCTCTACATGTCAGCCCTGTGATAGACTGGTTACCTGTCTGTCTCTACATGTCAGCCCTGTGATAGACTGGTTACCTGTCTGTCTCTACATGTCGGCCCTATGATAGACCGGTTACCTGTCTGTCTCTACATGTCAGCCCTGTGATAGACCGGTTACCTGTCTGTCTCTACATGTCTCCCTGTGATAGACTGGTTACCTGTCTGTCTCTACATGTCAGCCCTGTGATAGACTGGTTACCTGTCTGTCTCTACATGTCAGCCCTGTGATAGACTGGTTACCTGTCTGTCTCTACATGTCTCCCTGTGATAGACTGGTTACCTGTCTGTCTCTACATGTCATCCCTGTGATAGACTGGTTACCTGTCTGTCTCTACATGTCAGCCCTGTGATAGACTGGTTTCCTGTCTGTCTCTACATGTCAGCCCTGTGATAGACTGGTTACCTGTCTGTCTCTACATGTCAGCCCTGTGATAGACTGGTTACCTGTCTGTCTCTACATGTCTCCCTGTGATAGACTGGTTACCTGTCTGTCTCTACATGTCAGCCCTGTGATAGACTGGTTACCTGTCTGTCTCTACGTGTCAACCCTGTGATAGACTGGTTACCTGTCTGTCTCTAAATGTCTCCCTGTGATAGACTGGTTACCTGTCTGTCTCTACATGTCCGCCCTGTGATAGACTGGTTACCTGTCTGTCTCTACATGTCCGCCCTGTGATAGACTGGTTACCTGTCTGTCTCTACATGTCAGCCCTGTGATAGACTGGTTACCCGTCTGTCTCTACATGTCTCCCTGTGATAGACTGGTTACCTGTCTGTCTCTACATGTCAACCCTGTGATAGACTGGTTACCTGTCTGTCTCTACATGTCTCCCTGTGATAGACTGGTTACCTGTCTGTCTCTACATGTCGGCCCTGTGATAGACTGGTTACCTGTCTGTCTCTACATGTCAGCCCTGTGATAGACTGGTTACCTGTCTGTCTCTACATGTCTCCCTGTGATAGACTGGTTACCTGTCTGTCTCTACATGTCAACCCTGTGATAGACAGCGAGAGGGGTCACATGTCTCCCTGTGATAGACTAGTTACCTGTCCAGGGTGTACCCTGCCTTCGCCCAATGTCAGCTGGGATCGGCTCCAGCCCCCCCCCCCCCCTACGACCCTGAACAGGATAAGTCGTAGACGATGGATGGATGGATGGATGGATGGATGGATGGCTATTATACTGTAAAGCTAAAATGTGTCTTAATTTAACAAGGTTAAAAAATAATTAAGGTAATAATTAAGGTGGTCATATAACATATAATATAACAGTAAAAGAAAGTTGAAACAGCAAAAGAAATATCGAAGTATTGAATTAAAAAGTTCTCAAAGAGGTCGAACCAATTCTGTGTTTCAGATCGTTTCGATTTTTAAACGAGTATACTACTTTCAAGGAAACGGCCTAATTATGGTCAAATACTTTCAGTATTTATGGCTGTGGCGTCACCAGATGAAAGTGTTAGGGAATGTATTGTGACCAGGTTAACATGGAGAATTCACACCTCTGTGAGTAAGACCAGCTTCCCAACGAGAGGACAGGATCATTCTGACATGCTGGACACTGTAGGAGACAGCTACCTCCAAAAGATGGCAGTAGTGCAACATCAAGGAGGCAAGCTGCCGTTGAAGAAGAAGAACTACTGTGACGTCATCAAACGGCGCCCGTGTTGTGTCAACAAGAACTGATGCTAACAGCGAAAAGTGAACTTTGGACTCCAACTCCTCCTGCCGCTGATGTTGTTGAGTAATTGGTAGGAAACTCAGGCTTATTTCGACCCATAACACGTTAGGGCATTGATATAAGTATATTTATATGTCTCCTCTGTAGTGTCTTTTTTATTTTAATTATTGTTTATGTGCAAAGTGACGCTGTTCCTCTTTAGCAAACTGCTGATGCCAAGATTAGCAAGTGGTGTTTGAATATTGAGGTTTGTTGGTGGATTGTATCTCAAATTATGTATGTTTAATATGTTTTAAAAACTAAAGTAATGCTACTGTTTACCACAGTGACGTGAAAATATTAGCTTCACAGTTACTGCTCAGTTGGACGTTTATACATAATGCTAAGTTGGGCTGCAGCTCCTGCGAGTATCTTGTCCTGCATTTTGGTTGTTTAGCTGCGTTTCCATTAACGATTAAATCCTAAATCGTGTTTAGGAGATTAGCAGAGATGTTGTAAACTGTGAGTTAGCTGCTAATTATCTGATGTGACATGATGCGTTTGTTCAAGTTAACGGCAGTTAGCTAACCAGCACGGTTGCTCTTTCACATCAGTTAGCACCTGACTAGCAAACGTTAGCTTAGAGATAAAACGATTAGTCAATCATAGAAACATACGATTATTATTATTATTTATTTATTTTCAAGTAGAAATAAAGAAACCATTTTGGCTATTTAGCTTTTGATCGAGCTAAATAGGACCTTTTGAAGACGTCAGGTTTTCTTAAGTTGTGATTGAAATTTTATTTTATTTGTTGCCGTTTTATAGACCAAATTAAAAATGAAATATAGCCCTAACTCAGTTTAGCACGGGTTCAATGCAACCGTTGCCTTGGCTTAATTCAGTGTGATTGTACTGTGGAAACTAGCAGGTTGAGATGAACTGAACCCACTAGATCAGGAAATACTTTGCTCTAGCCATAAACTGTGAGCTATGACAACAATCACACTGTGTGATTTTTGGTCTGGGGCTGGTTTCCAAGGGTATGGCCGGACCCCTTAGCTCCAATTAGAAATCTTAAAGCTGTCAGGTATACAATCTTTACAGCATGACATCCTCTGTCCTTAGATTTCTGATTCTACAAGGAAAACGAAAGGAAGACATTGTAAGTTAACGTTTTAAGAACTTTATTAGCCCGCACTTTGGGATTAACTATGGCATGAACAGGAATGCAGACTTTGAGCCAAGTCTCATCACCATTCATATACACTTAAATGAATGGGAGCAAATCCCTGCATCCCCTCCAACAACTCATCATAGTGTTTAATCAATTTACTCAGCAACATAATCAGTTTGTGTTATGTAATCTGAAATGCAGTGCTTTTACAGTTTCCAGACTCTAGCCATGAAATGTGTTTCGTAAATACAGTGTTTTGCTTGTTTTGAGCTTCATCATGGAGTGCTGCAGGCCAATCCAGAAGTAAGATTGGTTCCCTTTACAAACAGCCAATGAGATTTCTATTGGAAAATAAACTATGTGGCAAACACGTGTCTCTACTCGCACGTTTTGATCAGTAAGATCATCTTCACAAATGACCTCTACTGATAGGATTTTTGAATTTGACATTTTGTTATCAACGGACTATGGACCACGGTGGTATGACTTCAACTTCACCATCACTAAGCGAAAGGTGGGGTCGTGTTTGGTGTGATGACATTTTTAGGACTACAAAATACTTATTATTCAGCCACTTGTTAGCAACTGCGTTTTTTAAAGACAACTGATAGCTTCAGAATTCATCAGAGGGGTATTTAATAACATTAGACATTGAACAAAAAACCTGTTTACCATGAGACGAGGGAACCAGAAGTGCAGGGATACTTATTTTGTGGTTTGTGGGACTCTCTCTGCAGCACTCTGTTGACTTTGATCATCTTATCCCCTTTCAGTGACAGCATTGTTGTTTCCTGTAGTTTCATTTTGATTTGGCATGGACGATCTCTTATCTATTATCTGACTGTAGCTTGTAGCTTGCTCTCAAAACGTATTTTAGCAGTCAGGTGTTTAGGATCTGACAGCATCTAGTGGTGAGTTTGCAGATTGCAACCAACTGAAATTTCTCCCGTGTGGGAGAAACTACTGTGGCCAATACAAAAACGCATAATGGCCCCTTTCTAGAGCCAGTGTTTGCTTTGTCGGTTCTGGGCTACTGTAGAAACATGACGGCAGGCTCTGTGAAAAGGACCTGCTCCTTAAATGAACGGCTCATTCTGAAGTAATGAAAACGCAAGAGTTCTTATTTTCAAGTGATTATACACACAAAAAAACCTACTGATTAACATTATATTTGGTTTCTTCCAAAATTTACCTAAACTCTACACACTGTACCCTTGTAAACAAGGAGTCTAAAAGAAATTGTGTACACAGGGAACTACATCAATACACATAGAAGGGTTTTGACTGTTAAATGCGTGTATGTATCTGCTAAATAATATAACTAAAGCCTTGAGCGTACAATGTACCAAACAATCTAATACTTTCTCTTAGTACATGGGCCCGTTGAGTCAGTATTTTCTTCATGAAAGACGAGGGCAGTGTGAAGTTATTTCAGGCAGAAATATGACATATTCCCCTCAATATTCCACCTGGACTCATTGTAGTTGAGTCATTCTGCAGTTTAATTTGAATGCGAACACACTGTTAAATCTCCATAAGGGCCAACTCAGGTCTCTGATGTGTCATATTCAATGTCCTGGCTCTGTTTTGAACACTTCATTCTTTATGTAAATTAACAGTATGTAATACATCTACACTGTTTTGCTCCTTTGTGCTACTGTTGCTGCTTTATTGTCTACAATGTTTTTTTTAATCTGTTACATCACAGCTATAACCGAACCTCACCTACATCAGAAAATGGTGAGATAAAAAATCGGTTTTGGTTTAGCAAATTTGTTTTCCAGTTTACCATCCTAATTTAGTAAGAAACTCACAACTGTTAATATCAGGATGACACTTCATACTTGCTGTTCAATAACAAACTCTAGCCTGATTTTGAATAAACCTCTGTCAAGGCAGCAACAGTGTTTAGACTAGCTAGACACAGCTTCTGATGAGAGAGCAGTCAGATTCAAGATACTTTGTTGAAATGTATATCGTTCCTAGCCTGGTTTCGGACCTTTCGATCACATCTCAGATGTTTTCAGTGATCCGAATAAAATGATGAACGAGTAAAGGCTAAATTGTCATGATATAGACTGTCGCATATAAGCAGAAAACAAACATTTAACTGTTTAATTCCCACCAGGCTCTGCAGAACTGAATGAGGTGCAGCCTTCTGCCGGTGCAGTTTTGTAAGTGCAGCTGCTGCCAGGATGGGCCAGCAGCTCTCAGGTCAGGCGGTGATGACCCATCTGCCTGAGAAGCTGGTGAAACACGCGGCACTGGTGCGTGACAGTGGCTACCTAACCTACGAGGAGTTTCTGGCAAGGGTGGCAGAACTTAACGATGTGTAAGTTACAATCTGTTCCGGACAAATAATAATTTGAATTATTCAAAACAAAGTCACAAAGTGCTTCACATGGTTGAACCAAAAATAAACATTACAAATTAAAGCTGGCAAATAAAAAAATAATTAACTACTAAAATGATCAAACGGCCTTTTTGAAAAGATATGTTTTTAGAAGCGATTTAAAAGCTGTCACCGTTTTAACAAGCCTCAGACCCTCAGGCAGTGAATTCTAGAGCTGAGGGGCATTGACTGAAAAGCCCGGTCATCTTTGGTCTTGAGCTGGGACTCAGGAGCACAAGAAGAGTCCTGGTCTGAGTATCCCAGGCTGTGTGGCGGCTCATAGAGGACCGGCAATTCAGCAATGTCGCCCTGAAGTGCTTTAATAGTGATCAGTAAAATCTTAAATCCAATTGTCAAATGTACCGAGTAACCAGTGAAGTGTGACGAACACAAGGCTGATGGGATCTCGTCTTCAAGTGTTCATTAAAAGCTGAGCAGCTGCAGTTACCAGCTGGAGGCTCAGATAGCTACATAGTGAAGTGAGTTACAAAAATGTAAATGAGTAGCGGTAAAGCATGGATGAGAGAGAAAAGACCGGATCTTTGAGATGCTCCTTGATTGATTAAGAATAAACAGGATTAATAGATGTTCAATTGTGCGAACATAAAGCGGTTTCCCAGTTGCTTTAATGTTGTTAACGGACAGTTGAAAGTCAAATTGTTGAAACAAACAACTGAGGAATGTCGACTTCATCTCAATACCTGGAACTAAACCCTGTCTAGTCTCAGTACTAGTCTACCATCGAGTATCTTATTCCCCTCAGACTAGGCCCAGGTTCTGCCAGTTTCATTTGAGCTCACTAACTCTCAGAGACTGTAACTGTAATTTTGAGGAATGTGTACTGACTCCAGAAAGCCCAGTTCACAGCAAACGGCACCTAAACTGAGGAGTGCCCCATAAAAAAGAAAGACAGAAACACTATTTAAATTTAGGTAAAACACCCAGCTAAACACAGCAATGTTTAAATAATTTGGCATTACTTTGTGTGGGTTTGAATGTGTAGCTGTGTTCGTAGCAAACAGCAGGACAAATGTTGCATAACGGTTTATTGAGTTTGACATTCTCTCCCTCCCTCTCCCCCTGCTGGATCTCCATCAGTACGGCCCGGCTAGCTTCTGGACAGCAGAAGCACCTGCTGTTTGAGGTGCAGCCAGGATCTGATGCCACGGCCTTGTGGAAGGTAGCTGTCAGGGTCCTCTGTACCAAGGTGAGACCAAAGAAGCTTTTCAGACGCATCACACGCCAACTAGAGCATCTACCCACACCTGGGATGATGTGTAAGAGAAAGACAAGTGTGGGAGATGTTTATGTGTGTCTATTTATTATGGTTACACCAGTTTATCAGTGTGGAGATGGACCTGTACCATGCAGCTATTTGCTCTTGAAGGCCCCGACACTCTAAGACGATTATCGGCCGTCGAACAGTCTGCCGACGTCGGTAACACAAGTCTGTTCGGTGTCTTCTGTGTCGTCATCAAAGCTGTCGGCATTCTTTTCACCCGATTCCACATGTCCAATCAGCCACGAGCAAGTCGTTCAGTCTGACCGATCTGATTGGTGGAGTACTTGACTAGCCAATCAGTGAACGAGAAGACCGGATGTGACGATGGCAAACAAACCAGATAAAGCGTAGACGATGGCGACACATGTGCATGCATGCTCTGTGTTTTGGTCTCGAGATGTTCCGTCATTTCCAGGGGTTTTTTTGGGCGACAATTCAGATTAACGCCGCCTGCTGGAGACATTATGTCTCACACAAGTGCAGAACGTACGCTCACGTCGGTAGTCGTTCAGGTGTGTGCGAGACGCTTTTTGACCATGTCAGGGAGACACTGCCCGCCTGCCTCTTCTGACGACGATCGGCCGTCCAATTGGTGTGTCAGGGCCTTTAGAGTCATTATCAGAAGCATTATGTATTTTAAATACATTATTTTGTTTGTTTTGAACTTGTATTATGACCTTTTTTGTTTGCCGTTGTTTATTTTTTGTTGTACCTCATTCTCAAAACTTGTTATAAACAAGGCATATACAGTATAAAAGTGTGTACAGGGAAATGCAGCAATAAACCTATCCAGTAGGATTTTTTTTTGCCTGTTAAAGTGTGAACGCGTATGGATTCTAAAGTATATAAGTCTTTGGGGTAATAAAAGATGAGCAGCCCTATCTAATACTTTCAGGATGTAGTATTTCTCCTCTTGGAGCACAAGGGGGTTTGAAGTTAAAATCATATTTCTCTCATTGTGGCTGAGTCATTTTTCTATTTAATGTTAATGAGAACACACTAGTGAGTTGTGGAGCACTTGAGTAATAACTTGTATGGCAGCTATAACTAAACCAAACTGTACTCAACAGAACCAGAAACTGAGCTATGATTTTTTTAAACACAACTACTTCAAAACAGTGTGTGTTGGTGACTGCATGTTGATGATGAGCCCAGATTGTCCCTGTTCAAAGCTAACGGCAGTGCAAACAAATATTAGTGTGTTTTTTTGGCCAGGCAGTGAACATACAGTATACACTACCAGTGCATTGTGTGCGTCATGTGACTGACTTTGCCTCCCGCCCAGATCAACAAGGAGGTCGGTACGATGGAAGCGTCGCGCATCATGAACCTGTACCAGTTCATCCAGCTGTACCGTGACATCACCAGCCAGGCTGCTGAGGTGCTGACTGCAGAGGGCGCCACCGAGGGCCCGTCTGCCCAGCTGCCCTCCACAGACTCCTGCCAGGCCAGCATGTGGATGGGCAGGTGGGTGCACACAAAGTGGTCCCTCAAATGCTTACTTTTAAAGTTGTGAAATGGTGTTATAAATGATATACAGGTGTATATTTAACTCTGATGGCTCGTTTCAGGGCACGGTTTCTGAAAATGTTTGCAGTACTACAACACTTGGATCTGCTTTAGAATAAAAAAATACATAAAAATCACTTTTTACAATACCTTTATTGCCTTTTGTATTATTGTATTTGATTATACATTACATTTTCCAGTCTCCTGGCGTTGAGGTTCACACTACTCCTGTCTTAGTAGGACCAGTTTCTTCAACCATGACATTGTGATTCCAAAAAGAGCTGCACTAATCAGTATTTTTATTGATAAGAATGTTTCTTGCTGAAGTCCGAACCAAAGTTTGTGTTTTTCTGATTTGATTTGATCTGGTTAGTTTTTGTTTCACATAGTTATTATGCGAGCGACAAACTGAAACCTACAGTGTTATATTTATTTATTTATTACCCAACGACAACAGTTGATTTATACTGTGCTGCCATCTGCCAACAGCTGTCTGTCTGTCTCTCTCTCTCTCTCTCTCTACCCCCCTCTCTCTACCACACACCTGCTCACCAAAGCCAGACAGTACTTCCAGTAATTGATCCGACAGTCAGAACCATCCAAAAAATGCTACAAAAATAGGACAAACGAACCGAACCTTTGAGTAATGGCCCCACATTTCCGTCAGGAGTTGGTGGAGACCAACTCCTGTGGGTAATGGGGGCGGGACTAGATAAGCCTCGGCTTCTCCCGCTTTCACTTTCGGCCATGTGTATTCATGTTTACTGTGTGAGCAAGATGTGCGATGATGACTTAACGTACATGCCCGAAACAAACAAATAAATAGATAAATAAATAAATACAGAGCTGTCATTCATCAGGTGGCCAGAAACAGAACTCCAAATGAATGCTAATTTAGCTCCATGTCTGCTGGACACATCTGCCATAACATATTCATAGCCTAAGTGGCCAACGACATAAAATGATGGATTTAAGAACTTATTTTGCAGCAGACTGACTGTTTATCCCCCTGGATGAATTCCCATCCATAGGCTTACATTTTCATGCATTTTTACTGAAATACTGAAATATGTTTTTGTCAGACAAATCCTTTGAAATGAATCCATCAAAATGCATCCAACATTTAATCCCCAAATAAGATGTATGTTCTGCTTGTGTGCCCATGCAGAGTGAAGCAGCTGACTGATGAGGAGGAGTGCTGCATCTGCATGGATGGAAAGGCTGACCTCATTCTGCCCTGTGCACACAGCTTCTGCCAGAAGTGCATTGATAAATGGTAAAATGGCAGATTTAAATGTGTAATGTTGTCACTGTTTTAGTCACCCATGATATGACAAACAAAAACTGAGAGTGATGATTACACACTTCTGTTTCTGCAGGAGCGGGCAGAGCCGAAACTGTCCCATATGTCGCCTGCAGGTGACTGCTGCCAACGACTCGTGGGTAATGTCTGATTTCCCCACGGAGGACGACATAGCCGGCTACATCCTAAACTTGGCCGATGAGGCCGGCCACCCACACAGGCCTTAACGCAGAGCACGTTGAGCCAATTAGATGACAAGAGAAATCGACCCGCACGCAGACGAGACTTGTTGCACCACAAAGTGTCACTTTCACCAAGCCCCCGAAAATGACTCCATGTCTCCTTCAAAAAAACAAAAAACATCCCACGATGCTCTTTGTAAGCCTAGTATTGTAGATGTGCAGCTTAATGGGAACTGTGTGTGGTCAAACATCGTCTGAAGTGAAATTCTGTATTTGTCCTATGTTATAATAAATTATAATCTATTTGTTTAACACACAGAATAACCAAAGTTAAAGGTTTTACAGTAATTTCCGAGCTCAATTGAATCAACATGGGAGAGGACGACCTATGTTGGGATTAACCAGGCACTTTATGACAGGAATCCTTTCATGTTAATGTGAATGGGACAAAGCTGTGACAAAGGAGGCGGACGAAGTTTAGCCCTCCTATTCAAAGGAGGGTGACTCAAATATTTGTTGGGAAATTTAAATGAATGCTTGACATTTGGGTAAAATGTGCTTGTGAACTTTCTCAGAGAGAGTTGGATCAGATTGATACCAGAGTGGCATCAATATCCTCTTCTAGCTCTCCTCCAGGAGGTGAACAAGCATTTTTACCAGAATGTCAAGTTTCTGGTCAGAACTGTAAAACCACGTTTATTTTTCACCGATAAAGCTGTCCTGTTGTCTGTGCAATGTAACCCTGCATGTTTATATCCCACATGACACAAGCTTTGTTATGTGAACCCGTTACAAACAGTCCAAACCTGACGTAGGAACTGATTATAGCCTTTTGGATGTACAGAACTAAATAGTTTTATATGATTTTAAACGGCTTTGCTTGCTGTGGTGACTTCTTCACTGTTGGAAATAACCACTATTTATTATCCATCCTATTCTCATCTTTTTACTTTGTGTCTATGTATGTAAATATATATTTTAATTTACCATAATTGATTAAGATTATATTAATCCAATTGCTGTAGAAGTACTATAGTTTACACTCCAACGTGTCTTTGCTTTGCTCTTATGCTCATTATTAAAGACAACTGACGGGTGGCTTGTCAGTTACAATTTAACTCTTGTATAATTAAATTTATGTTGAATTTAAAATCCAAAATAGTTTTATTTTGAAGTAAGTAGTTCTGACCTGGTCTCCAGGTCACATAAATCACAGTCAGCACTTGTAGTTTAAGAGGACGATGGTTGTGATTCATAAGAACTGATTCATGCTGACGTTTTTCAGAAAATGTGAAAATGTATTAACCTCAATGTTCATTTGTGGTCATTTTTTATTTTACTGAAATCTAATGCATTATTAAAAGTTGCAAAGTTATGGAATTTAACATTTTGTTGCGTGACAACAACAAAACTTAATCACATTTGATCATTTAGATCATTTAGCAGATTTTTTACAAATATAACTCAATAACTCAATTATTCAAGACTAATATGATTTTTCTTTCTATTTCCCGAAATTATATTTGATTTGTGTTAATATAATAATATATTATACTTTTTTTGTTTTTACTTTGACCAAAAGTAATGTTTGGTTGTTGATGCTGAAATATGTTATTTTTGAAACCTCACTGTAGCTTTCTCTGTTTGTCACCACGGCAACAGGTGACTTTTATCTCCATCTCTGCGGTGAAATATATGATCTGACACTGTAATAATCCTTTTACAGCAGTGGGAGACTTTCTATGTTACTGTGTGGTTCCTTCAAAATGTTGAAAACAAAGTTGTAAGAATAAGAAAATGTTCAAATGTAATAATAGATTTCTATAAAAAAAATTATCTACATGCATCTATTGTATGTGAATTTGCTGAATGGAAAGAGATGTAAATTGAATTGATTCATACTGTATTGTACTATCCTTAATAAAGATACTCACGTTTTGCACTTTATGACTGATGTACTTTATCTCTTGAATTTGGTCACAAGCAAATTGTATTTCTGATTAAAACTCATATATCCATCATCTCAACCTAATCGAGAAGGTTATGACGAGGTGAGCAAGCTAACGTTCTCCTGCTGTATCCATGGATGAGTCAGTCTAAACAGGTAACATGTCCATGAGCTGTATTTAGCAATTTTACTAGATATTCAAGCAATAATCACTTTTATATCGGGGTGCTTTGTGCTGTCCGATTTGCTAAATACCCAGTTGTGACTTTCAGATTAACACAAAAATATATCATTTTCAGAGTTATTAGTTCAAATAATCGTCAAAATATGAGACAGGATTTCAAAACGATTCGGCCCATTCATGTACATTCAATTGTCCACTTTGTGTCTGTCTGAGAAATGTCTGTCAACTGTGTTACCCATTGAAAAAAGCCCTCTAAATCTGTCAGCTGTGTTTGTTTTGGTGGTCACCTGTCATGTGGTGACAGTGTTACCCGTCAACCCTGTTAGCCATCAGCTGTGACACATTGACATGTAGGAACACAGCTGACAATGTTTGCAGTTTATTGTCATAGTTTATGATGATATTGTTATATTATATGGAGTGAATTGTGTTTTCAGGATTTGGGTTTGTCTCAGCCAGTAGAGGGCTTGGCGTGATGCTGGTCCTGAGAGGAGGGCTGCATGTTTATAGACACCGTGAGATGTGGCAGCTAGAGAAAAAAAAGGGAAGGTGAAGACTGTGAAAGATTTAAGTGGGAGGAAGAAGAGAAGTAAAACAAGCATATTGAAAAAAACCCACTGGGCAGATCATGGCAGCCCTGGTGTCTATAAGGATCTTGGGAAAAAAAGTTTGCTATGCCGTAAACTGCTCAACAAAGTTCTGTCCATCTTGACAAGGCATGAGATAAACAAGGGAAGATTAAAAAAAAACATTGTGAAAAATCTGCAGGATCATATTCTTTGTCCTCATCCATTGCACATGGACCTGCCTTTGCAAGGTACATGAGAGTTTTAATTCTCAGAGTCATTGGGGGGACGGACTGGGAGGAAATGGCAATTCAGTGCAACATAGATTTATGTTGAGAATATATCCATCCTCCAATGACGGCATCCAGAATGTCCATGATGAAACTCAAAATGTATATTTTAAAACCAGTTAGAAAGCAACCTCAAAACTTCATTAGGGGGCTTGAGCTTGAGCCCACCCAAAATTTGCCTTAGCCCATCCTATCGTTTACTCCTCAAATCGTTTTTCCCGCAAACCTGTTTTGTTTGGCCAGTAAAATCAAGCACAACATCTCTTGTCTCTGATTGGTGGGTGGGGGTCTCGTGTTTTACAAAACAAAAAATGCAGCGGGATCCCTGGAGCACAAGACGACGCGGATCCGACCATAGATGGTTCCGAGAGGCAGGGCACTGAGGGCAGATAACCTGCAGTGCAGCTGAATAATACGAGCAGTGTTGTAACACTAATCACCAGGTAATGCTTCTTTTTAGGACCTTGACATAATCTGTCAGATGTCTATTAAGTAAGGGATAATGCCTGACGAGGTGTCCATAATCAGGAGTTAATGTAAATAGGACGGACTTGGCAACGGGAGATACCGGTATTCTAGTCCACTCAGCGATGAGCCAGAAAGCTAACGCTATGCTAGCAAGATCAAAGTCAATAACACTGCGTACGGTTGACAAAGAGTAAATATAATTTGACAGTATGTTTAACAATAAGACCAGCTAGCTACCCAGTCATGTCCCCAAATCAATAGCAAGGTTTTCACGAACAATGAGCGGCCGTGTCTAACGTTACTGTTGAACAGCGAACGGGATGTGAGATTATTCGCGTATCAGTAAATTTAAAGGGGAAGTGTACTTTGTGCAGCTTGTGTGTTACAGTCGCCATCCTGTGGTGTTCAGACACAAATATAAAATACAGACACTTTATGCAAAAGTCATGTAACAGCAGTATTGCATTCAACAAAGTTATTGCACATTGCAAAAAGACCACCTTGGCCGTCCTGTAACATTAAACCCTTTACAAATGCCTGCTTTTCCATCGATGGACATACGTTATTTCTTTAAACAGCCAGGTGCAGGTGAGAGAATGTAATGCCATTGAGTAGTATAGCAACAATACATGTTAATGAGTTAGCATTTATTTATTTGTTGTTTTTGGTGGACAGTACAAAGAGGGGGAGATGAGGATAGAGAGAGAGAAAAGGAGAGGGAACAAGATGAAACAGCTAAGAACATAAACAGGTAGTCAAGAAGGACATAACAATAAGCATCTTTTTGGCCACAGTAATTGCATTTGCCCATATTTATTTACTCAATCTTTTAAAACTGCTCTGTCCCACTGCACATTGACAGGTTATAATGAAGGCCTACATTTGCTGAATTTACCCCAGGAAGTGGCCCACTGGGCTTGTTTGCTTTATGTATTATGTATAATTATAAAGGTTTATAACTACTTCCTTACAAAATGTTTGTATGTAAAGAGGGAGAGAGGAGGATGGAGAGAGGGCAAGAGCAGGATGGAGAGAGAGAGAGGGGAAAGACTGATGGTGCAAGACCTGGAGGAAGCAGGTGAAAAAAGGGCATTTATTGTTAACCACCTCACTAATTACCTATAAAAAGAAAGTACATTATATTTAGTGCTTCTTTAAAGATGAAGTTCTTTTAAATATGTTTTTGAAGTATGAGTGCTTTTCCACTGAATAACTCATCAATAAGTACGACATATACATATCTGTAACCATCTATACGGCCTTAGTAAAGACCTGAGACGGATAAAAACATTGTTCCACATAATCAGCCTCCTAATTCCTTGTCAAGAGCAGATGTCAGCTGCTTCCTGGGGGCTGAGCCCACCCAAAGGTCAGATCCTAGAATCGTCCCTGGTTGACATCGTGGCGGGATCGCTGTCTTTACAGAGCTAGTTCCTCTTGTTGGGTTGTAACCGCCGAGCGTGTAAAATATATTTTCTACAGGATATACATATCTTTGAACACAAACCTTAGCAAGCTAATGTTATGATAGCATTGGCTAGCATTACCTGGTTGCCAGGTTGGCCACTCAATATCTGGCAACACTGGCAACATGGACTTTGGGTATACATATAAACCATTTTTTAGTGAATTGTAATTGAATAGATAAATTCCCTCTGGAAATTATGGAAAAGGCCACGGGGGCTACTGCCGGAGTGTGTAAACATTATGATGAGATTCTACAGAGATTTCAAACGAAGTTGTTTTAGAGGCAAATACAGAGACTGCTTGCTGAAAAACTGTCCCTGAAGGGAACGCTCATCAGCGGTTTTGCATGAATTTACCTCTAAAACGGCTCCGTCTCGTAACGTATTCTTGGTGGCGTTTCAGCTGGAATTCCAGCCTGTGGTCTTTCTGGATGTACGACGAAGGCTTGGCTACATTGAGGTTGTTTTGTGGCTCTCAGCAGGCTTAGGTGTTGTGGAGAAGAAGCCATCGTGATCTGGGATTGGTGGACTTGGTTGGGCAACTTGGTTTCAAGAGACTAACTCTTGAGTTGCGTAGCACTGCCATCTATTGAAATCCTGCGTGTTTTTAGTGAGGCAGTTGCGTAGCACTGCCATCTATTGTTTGCAAACAGCAAACAGCTATTACATAGCTGTAGGGGCCAGTGCTCGGTGCGATTGCCCCGTGGCCCTAACTATGACCACGTTTCAAAGCCCTTATTCTAATGTACTATTTACAAATATCTACTTAATTTATTAACTTATACAAGAATCCTGCTGTGGACCATTTCAGCTAGCAAGTGAATTGCTACAGTTTTACTTCCTGTCCCCTTTATGCCATTCATATATACTGCAAGAGGAAATATTTAGGTTTGCCTGTGAAATGGTTCATAATCACAATACTGAATTTAAATCACACAGAAGAAGTGTCAGACATTTCTAGTATATGAATTATCCATTAGATTTTGAAGTGAACTTTGCCCAATGACAGCTGGGATGGATAGTTTGAAGTGAACTTCTGACAAAAGACTAGTTAGTATTGGTCTAGCTAGTTTTCCGTTCAGTTTGAATAGAATAGGAGTTAGGATGCAGTGAAAAACTGAGATGATGGAATCATTCTTTGCTTGTATTTAGATGCAGTAAGCGCGTGTAATCAAACTAATGATTCACACTCATAAAAAATTACAGGAGAAATTTGTGGATGGAGTTAAACTGTTTCTAATTACAGATGTCTACTCTAATTGTTTTAAAGTTCTGTTTAATTTCAGACTTGCTATTTGTAACCTCATGGAAATACCTAAGTTAGAAAAACAACAGCAGCCTTGCAGCCTTTTATTCACATATGAATATTTATCAGAAATGGCAAACATAAAAAAGTATTTTCATAGTTGTGAGTGTAAAAGCAGTTTATGATACTGATTTCACCAGAATATTACAACATTTATTTTTCAATTCATTTATTACAAAATCAGTTTTAATGCTTGTTCATACTTGAACCTGTCTGTAATATTAGCTCGGCCTCTCGTTCGCATCTGACAACATCTTGCAATTCACTGAATTCAGCATGCAAATCTGACTGTAGCCTTACGTGAATATTTGTTCCCCTTCTTTTAGTTTCAGACCTATAAGAATTATTTTCAGTAAAAATAATTTTATATTCTTCTGACTGAATGTATCAATACCAAATCGGCTTTTGTGCCTTACGCTGTTTCATATATCCAAATCCACAAGCGCACTTTACTTCACTTAAAATAAACCTCTTTCCCAATAAAATGAGGCAAACCGACAAAGTTCATATGGTGCAGCATTAAAAATCAAAGTAGGCCATGGCAGGTTTCTGCAACATGATCATCATGAAATACAAGAACCCTTTCATTCAAAGTTTTATATGAACATGTAAAAAAATGTATGTGCTGTCTAACCTATGCCTCTTCATCCCCGAGGACATATTCAGGCACAGTTTGAGCCGGCGTGTTAAATCACTCAGGTGGGTTAGGGCTGACATCTGTCTTCACTGCTTCCACTAGAAAGCTGAGCTCGTTGCACAGCGTCTCGTGGCGGTAGGCCATGCGGATTTGTGCCACGTTTGTTCGCCCAATGTCATTGCCCAGAGGTCCGTCTTGTAGGTAGTTGGAACCGATGAAGTGTTTCTTCTCCTGCAGAGTAAAAGGTAAAAAAAATGTTTAAATTGTTAACCTTTCTCTTTGTGGACAACCAGTCGGCTATATGAGCTATGGGACAAGGTTTCCTACCAGATCCTTCCAAATGTACTATGTTATATGTTATGTCACAAAGACAAGAGGAAGTGCTTCTCAGTGTAGATTGTGAGAGAGCCCAACCACTAAGTTTGGATGGGCCAATATTAGTTTATTACAGATATATCTGTATTAACAAGAGAAGAAACTGTTATAATGCCAAAATCTAGTCAAGGCCATTTGGAAATTGTATCACCATTACCTAGTTTGTCCACCAGAGGGCAGTGGTTTTTTAAATATCTTTGAAATATCTCACACCTTTTTCATTATAACCAAAATATGTATTACTGGGGCTGCACGGTGTGGTGTAGTGGGTAGCACTGTAGCCTCACAGTGAGAGGGTTTGATTCCCGGGTCGGGTTCAGTTTCCTTCTGTGTGGAGTTTGCATGTTCTCCCCGTGTAAGCGTGGGTTCTCTCTGGGTTCTCCGGCTTCCTCCCACAGTCCAAAGACATGCAGGATGGGGATAGTTCATTGATGACTCTAATGAATGTGAGTGTGAATGACTGTCTGTCTCTACATGTCGGCCCTGTGATAGACTGGCAACCTGTCCAGGGTGAACCCTGCCTTCGCCCAATGACAGCTGGAATTGGCTAACTTTTCAGCCTGTAAGTACAAGTTAGTGGGGGAAATACGTAGAAAAGTGTCTTATATAGCTACCGCTATAAAGACTGAACTCTGACCTGATGTGCGAGTCCACTCTGTAACACGCTGTTTCTGGCGATCTCGCACAAATCACAGGTGCTCAGCTTCCAGAGCTGGGCTGCAATGGCGTACTCCTCCATCAGTGCCTCCTGAAAGGGTTAAAAGGAACATTATTTTAGGATAATGTACATTTAGGATCTGTGTTTCACTTTCTAAGTTGCTATGTAATTAAATTCCCTACTATAATTGAAATAATGGACAGATAATTGATTATTCCGCCATTTACATTAATTCATTTAATTGTATTTAGCAATAAAAGCGACACAATTTCTTATGTTTCCCAGGTTCCAGCTGTTCCAAGCTGCATACTAATCTAATCTAGTCTAGTCTGCCTTCACAGCCCCGTTGTATATACGCACGCTCAGCAACGAGGTGTAGTTCTATCATAACCGAATCTAAGTGATTGCATTCACGCTTCAAAGATCATGAAGTGGTTTTCATTTCTGAAGATTATCTTGCTAACCAAAACTTGTAAGTATCATTAACTTTTGTTTTGCCATAATGATGATTGATTGTCATTCCAGTGGTTCTGACCTTGGTGTAATGGAACTGCATGGGGTCATCAGTGGACAGAGACACACACAGGCCCTTCTGGAGGAACTCTCGTAGAGGGTTCTTGGAGTACTGCAGGAACAGGCTGTTGTTGCTCAGCGGAGACATAGCGATTGGGACCTGGGCCAGGTAGTACAGGTACTGCAACACTGGACTCTGTGGAGGAGGAGGAGGAGGAGGAGGAGAGGGTGTAGACACTAGGGCTGTTGAAATGAACTTCGGGAATCGAATATATTTCCAATAGTAAAGAAAAAATGTACTATTTGAATGCTGAAATTAGTATTCAACGTGTTTTCTAATGTTAGCAAATATCGCCCTCCTCGCCCTGGCCTACCCACATAAACGCATGGAATGCAAGAAAAATAAAAATATGGGATGATATTCTAGAGTGTTTTAGAGGAAAATTGACAGCTAGTAGACACCAGAGCAATGTGAGCTATGCTACTGAGGTAACTGTTGAAAATTCATGACTGCTCTTGTGCTGGATTTTAGCAGTAACGGCAGATAGTTTTGAATTGACAGCAGAACTGTTGCAAGTTAGATAGTCACCATATCTGAACATAACATGCAGATCACATTTAAACGTGTTAATAAGTAAATCAGTGACTCTTTTCAAACTTAGAAATGAACATGGCCTTTCTCATAAACATTTCAAAATAATTTCAAGAATATGGCCTTTGTCCAGTGGAGTGATGGGTCATAGAGTGATAGGTGACCCGATACCGAAACTGTTATAATTACATGCTTGTCATCATTCAAAACACCTCGAGTATATCAAACGCCAGTATGAATTCAGGAATGCACCTTCTTGAGGTTTAGTCCATGGGAGATGTTGTCAGCCACGAGGAAGGCAGAAACCAGGTGGGTGATGGAGCCGGCCTCACCACAGTGGGGGCGGAACTGGAAGGTGTTGAGTCCTCGCTCTCTGGGGAGAGACAAAAAATCATACTGTTGACTTGAAAGGCAAAAACATTTCTTTTAGCATTCTGGTTTTGTTGCAGATGCAAAAGACATGTAGATCAGGATGGAAAGGATTCATTTTCACTAAGGGGTCAGTGTTAACATGCTTGTCAGGCTGTCCCGGTCACCTCACAACCTGGCCTCTGAAATCAAGTACATTACCAGGACGGTTCTTGTTGCCTTGCAAGTAACCCAAGGTGTTAATTGGAAGGCTTTGGATGTTATAAAACCACTTGGAAGATTGTTGTTCGGTCATGCAGGGCTTACTTGCGCAGGTTGTTGAGCACCATGATGTTGGCATACATGTAGAACAGGTAGTAGGTGTAGGGAGGGTTGTCATCGGTGGTCCATGCCTCAGGCTTTGGGCTTTTGTAAGAGAACATGTGATCGCTGTGTTTGGACTCATCATCCACACTGTCGAATCCAGTCACCTGCAGGACAACGAAGATGATGTGATCACCTTTCCATACGGAAATGACACGATCCTGAATGTTTGTTCATCAGCAGGGCTCAGAATTAGCACCAGCCACCACCCTTAAGATGACAAAGGTTCTAGTAGATTTGCTTCACGCACCACCCAATAAAACAATAGCAATCTGTTAAGTGGCTGGTGAAATTTGACTTCTTTTGTCCACCGTCTAAATGGCCAGTGGATGTTACATTTTGCATCCTATTCATCAGGTTTTAATATTTGTGCCATCAGTCTGTTTCCAACGAAGTGTCACCAAATATCACAGAATAATATGAGCTAAACAAGTAGATATGAATGCCATTTCAGTTTCAAAGAGTCTTGATAGAAGGACTTACGTATTTCAGGAATACATGTATTGCTTTGTGCTTTTGCGGATTAACTGTAGCCTCAAAGAGGGGGAGGAAAATGTTCTCGAGCATCCGGGCATAGTGTGGTACTAATTTCTTTGACTTGAAAATGTCACTGCAAAACAAAAGAAATTAAATCATATTCATGTTCATATCATGATTTCCTGTGTCATAGCTTACACTGAGCACTTACTAGATCCTGGGAACTTGGATCATCCATCTCATGTTGGGCGAGTGGACCTTATGCTGGATGAACCAGGTTGCCAGGCCCTCCCACTCACTGGCAGAGCGGCCGTAAATCGACAGTCTAGGCTCCGCATATTGGTACTTGCTCTCCTCCAGCTCTTTCGCCACTTCCTGAAACGAACAAACCACAGAGATGCTTCTTGAGAAAGCAGAAGGTACTGTTTGGCAACTGTTTCCTGGACAGATAACAAAATGACAAAACTTCATGTACTTGAGTAACGTTTCAGTGGTCCACCACCAGTGGGTGCAAGGCATCTGCAACCTATCCCAAAGCAATTCTGACAGATGGTTCAAGTCTTTTTTGGTAAATCTCCACAAAATACACCGAAGATAAACCACGTTTACACAAAGACACACACATGTTAGGAGGAGAAAAATAAATGATATGCTGGCTCTGTGTGGAAACTGGTTATTGCAATCAGTTTTATTATGCACCCATGCACTATTGATTGTTCCATTATCTTGATGCATTTGTTTGTTGTGCTCTGTTCCTGTAAAAATAATTCATCTCAGCTGTACTTTTTTTTCTTAGTTAAATAGGGTTGAATTAAACTTTGTACATCCATATATATATATATATATATATATATATATATATATTGTATATATATATTACACATTTCTTCTTTTCCTGCTGTGATGTGTCAAAATTGTCTTCAGTTGAAAAAGTCTATTCTACCTCTTTTCAAGACTTTTATAGAAATTGAATTAAACCACATGCATGATTACACCATTGTCCAGGGCTTTACGTGATATTAGTACTTAAACTCATACTACACCTTGATGAGACGTGCAAAGTATTCCCCTTTGATGTCGTTGTCTGTTTTCAAGTAAATTTCTCGCAGTTCGCTGGCTCCCACAGGGTTGTATTTGGAGTTGAACTTGTCAAACCGATGAAATGTTTGTCTTCCCTAGGAGAGTAATTCGTGAGAGAGGGTGAATCTTGTGATCACATTGCCTTTCCAACAAAATGACTGTATTGATTATTGTCAGATTACACATTAAGAGTACCTTGCGTGAAACATAAAAAATGATTGCATAACGCCATGTGAAATGCATGAACACCCATAATTGCATCCTTGTGTCAGTGAGAATAGGTTAGTGAAAACTTCTGTAGTTATTTGAAAAAGACAAATGAATTCTTGGCAGGCACAAGGAGTTATTATGTGATTACCTGATCTATTTGCCTCAAGGACGTTGTCTTTTTGGATAAATTATACATAGCAGACGTGATGTATGATGATATGGCAGAAATGTTAGTGGGATATTTTCAGTTTGACAGTTATGAATTTGTTCTTACAGCATGCACGTCCAGGGAGTCTACGGTCAGGTTGTAGGGCTCCGTGTTCAGGCTGTTGAAGACTTCCTTGAGCGTCATCTTCTGACCGCCCTTCTCCAAGACCACGCGATCTTCCTCCGTCTGGTATGTGGTCTTTATGAATTTCAGTAGATGCTTCTGGTTCATGCAAGCAGCAGCATGTATGTGTGTGTCCACCTGTGTTGGAGACAAACACGGTGACCATGTGTGTGACTCCATTGTTACAGGGGATCCATAAACTTTTATTTAGACTCAGGGCACTAAAGTTCTAAATAACTTGCTCTGTAGTGAGTTAACCCTTCAGAGTAAAAGCTTGGACTGAAACAGATCATTTGTGTTGCATCATTTTGAATACAGAATTTCTTAGTCATTAATTACTGAACTAGAAGGAGAAATATCAACCAACCTTTCTGACATTGTAGAAGTCTCTGTGTGGAACACATTTCAGCTCTTTTAGCTCTGCCATTTCATTCATCATTTCGTGGAGGTAGAATTTAGAGGCCAAGAAGTTCAAGCGTCTGTGACAGTAGGTTTTCCTGTGAGGCATGAAGGAAAATGTAACATGTCAATTTAAGAAACTGCTTTTCAGTGCCACTCTACTGAGTGACCCTCTGCTCCAGGCATATTTACCCCCCGTTCAGGAAGGGAAAACTTTTCACACTATGTTGTGAAATATCAGTTAAAATCTGTCTAAAATGTCCATTGTTGTTAAGAATATGTGAAACGTTTGTGTACTGACGTCGGGCCATCGGCTATCATCGCAAGGACGTGGCTCAGGTCTATGGCAAAGGTCTCAAGGTCGGGGTAAGGGAGGTTGTGAGGCCTCTCTTGCAGGGTCTCGGCATTGTCGTAAACATGAACGATGCCATCCTTCATCTGCAGCTTGTAGTTCAGGTCCTCAGGAATACCCTCCATGGAGTATGGGTCCTCCCCTTCACGAGGGAAAGGCCAGATGTCTACAGACGAGGGGAGCAAATAAACAAAATGCTAATTGAGGAATAATTGTGGTCACTTAAACTAGAGATAATGCTTTCTAATAGGCGTTCAACGGCATCATAACATCTTGAGACATTTAAATTTACATTATCATCATTGTCATAACCATTATAATAATAATAATACATCGGTTTCATAGAGCGCTTCTCCAGATGCTTTACAAAAGCAACTACATCACACAAAACAGAACAATACAAAGCAGTTTTGAGGGCTGTCTTGTCTTTCACAAGCCATATTGCAACCAACGTCATTTGTATTGCATAAGGGCAGCTGTGCAATGATCTATGCATATACATTTAGATAACAGTATGTGACATGTGCTCTGTAAGTAAGGTCATGAATGCAAAAAATCACTGTTCAGGTTTGAGGTATTACAAAAAGCTATATTTTTGCAAGGGGTCCATTATGTTGGAAAGAACTAAATATATGTTCTTTTTCTTTTTACATTTTTGTCACTGAGGTAAGATGATGACCAAATTTGGGAAGTTGCTGAAATTTCACATTGGTTGTTGAAATAGCTACCCTGTTGCTAATGCTAACTATCCAGTAATCTGTTTGTTTTAAAGAAACTAGACTTTAAATGTTAACTTTTACCAGTCATTAAAGCTGTGGAATGGAGCAGATTCTCTTTATTCTCAGTTCAGAATGGAGTTGGCTTTTCAGAGGGTTTAGTCGCAATTTGTCGACGAAACAATAACAGCTCTAGAAGTAATGCTCTTTTGTAAACTGTTTATTGTAACCTTTTGAGCTTATAAACCGAATATATCTGCTTCTCACAATCTTTGACCTACTCCAAACAAAGTTTCATTCCTTTCCCTGGTCCATTAACTTTTGACGCACAAGGTAAGATTGCATACAACCGGGCGGCGCCGGCGCGAATGACGCAATGCTAATGAGCCGAATACACAAAACAAATCATACTGACGTCATGATGTTGCTGAATCATAAATGGAGGAAACAAATGTTGTCTCCTGTGTCTGCGGCCCCTCAGAAAAATCTGCATCATTATTTAGTTATGTTTTTGTATTTGTTTATTGCTTTTAAATCACAGCTAAATAGTTTATTTTGGCTTCATCCAGCTGTAGTAAACCAGCCGACGTGTGTCTTGCTAGATCCAGTGAATACAGCTTGGTGAAATTCACTGAGCACCTCTGGATGATGTCATGACCTCAGACAGGACGGTGTTTAGTTTCCTGGTGTATCTGGGACAGTCGTGGTTATTTCAGCCATGATGGATGAAACATTGTCAAACACAAATTATCTTTTTGATTTTTGCATGTGATATGATCATAGCCATATGTGTCCATATAGGACAAGCTTCTGGAATCGTATCATCTGTAGTGAGGAATGGTTCGACAGACCACGGCTTCACACTAACACGGTGAGGTCTTAAAAATAGACATAGAATAGCTCGGATCACCATGCAATTTACTACTAAAGGTATGCACCAGAGGTTGTTCCTAACCTTTGACATCATATCACATTAATCTTTTAAGTTATCTCTGCTTGTTTCTGCTCTCAGTCTGTGTTATTATACCAACCTTGGATGTGTGATGGTGCTGTTGCCTTGGCTAATCATCGCATCACAGGACCCATCATCTTTACTCAAAGACAGTGTTATGCTGGTTGTTTGAGCTGGAAATCGACTCTAATAAATCATTTAAATAATGGAGAGTTACATATTTATCTGTAAAAGTTAGTGCTGGACCATATGGAGAAAATCCAATGTCACAATATTTTGACCATCGATAATGTAGGGTTAGGGTTACTTTCACAATACATTATTTACACAATGAGATTTTTGATGAATAACAATCATTAATGTGTAATGATGACTAAGTGGGTAAAGGGGGGAAAAAGAAAGGAAGTTCATGTCTCCTACTGTATCGAACAGTATCTATGGAAAATGTTAAGTGGGCCTTTAGCTTCTGGAAGCTGGACCTCCCAAAATAGCTTATCCCACGTTGCTCTATATGGTGCGCAAAAGTAAGGAGGAGTATTAACCTGTGAAGTTTTTCCAATGAGGATAATAGGAAGTTCTATGAATGCCCCTACCTGGCATGATCTCATCCTCCTCCCGCCACTTCTCATTTTGGGCGTTGCGGAGGAATTGGGCAGCCGTCCTCGGGAAGTGATGGAAGGCCAACCTGCAGTATTTCTCTCTGATGAACAGCGCCCCAAGGAGACTTTTGGCTGCCTGCTCATAATCCTCAACTGTGATCTGGAAAGGTCATGGAATAGTTAATTCCATTTAGCATTTTCGTCTTCACCAAGAAGCTTTTTTTAAATCTTTAAATACTCCTTTTAAATAAATGTAAAATTGTAATAATTAATTGAAACTGTGGTACACAGCTAAATGCATGCTCTCTTGTCTCGTGTGTTACCTGGCAGCCATACTGGAGGTCTTCAGCTCTTGCGCAACTGGCTCTTAACAGCAGATTGTATTTCAACAAAAACACAAATGGTCGTTTCAGCTACATCTTACCCCTGCACAGTAATCTCCACTGATGGTTACTCTCTGGAAGTCTGGAAAGTCCTCTGGGGGAAAAGGTTCTGGAGTGGGCATTGGGGGAACCCCAGGCCGGGCCCCGTCAACATCGACGGATAACTGCATAGATACTGACTGTGAACGCTTCAACATGAAGCTCTTCTTCCTAGTGACACACGAGAGGACAAGCATTACTCTCCCGACAAACTAAAAGCTCACGGATTTAAGATGCAAAGACTGTTTAGAAAGAGAGGCATATTTGCTCAAACGTATTTCCTTTCTCCTACTTCTTAACAGAGTCCTGAGACTTCTGTGCAGCCAGCTCCTTCTGCAGTGCCCTCTGCCTGTCTTCATGCAAACCGATAGGACAGTCCTCCGGCACGTTGAACAGCGACAGCGCATCCTTGGTGTCTTCCTCTTTCAGGGCAGAGGCGTACACCTTCTCTGCTTGCAGACGTACCGTCTCATCCAACTCACTCATTGACATCCTTTGAAATAAACGTGGCATTTCTGAGGGAGTTGGGAAAGATTTGAGTTTTAGTATGTTCCTTTTTCATCTTAAAAAGTAATCTCTGAAGAAAGTATATATTATAAATCAACTTATTACAAGACTACTTAATCAAATGTTGATTTAAAAGTATTTTTTATTGATTTAAAATGTTTTTATTGCTTCCACTTAAAAAGAAAGCTTAGATCAAAACTGTGTCCATGGCAACGATCTGTTGTATCAGTCAATCAATATCAATATAAAGAAATAACAGACTGTACACAAAACATTATAATGTTAGCGGCGGCAGTAAATACAAATAACAGCAGTGTAAACATACAAGACCTACAAATGAGTTTGACGTGGGTGAGCAGGAGCCAAGGAATGCCTCATCATTACTCTCATCAGTAAACATGTCTTGAGTGGCTCCATGTTATATGTTCATGTATGAGTGTCATACAAGTTACAGTTAACACAGTAAATCCCTGTCCCAGTCTCATAGACTGGCAGTGTGACCTTTCAGCCCCCCGTGGGACAACAGTTCACTCTTTCTGGGATTACACAGCACTGGGAATGGTATGCAACACAGAGGGAACTGGAAACATGAAGAGATCTTGCTCTCACAGTCTGTTATTTATGTGCTGGTGCATCACTGTGTTTAGTTTCTATGAGGTGATACATAGTTAACCCTGTGGGGAGACTCAGTGACTTCGACCAAGCATGAGTAGAAGAGCTACGAGTAAGGACAAGTCTGCTCGCTGCTAGGCAAATTCATGCCTAGCAGCGAGCAAATTCATGCAATGTAAAATGCATGACAGGAAGTGCCTTTGAGCTATGTGGAACCGTATTTTTGTAAATAGAACACAGTTGTAATGCACTGCAGAATGAGTTGTGTTATGTTTATGTACTGAGGTGGCTCACACAGAATGCAGCTTACATTATAGACTGAATATTGACTTGAGCATTTTCTAAATAAAAGGGGAGTTAAGATCTGTCTGACTGCATGTGTTAATTGATGAAAAAGTAGTCATGTGCAGTAATTTAGAAAAGGAGATGTGGAGATGCATTTGAATCGTTGACCGGTGAATCATAATCAAAATGTGAAGCCAGTGAAGATTTACACCTCTATTAATGACTTCTGGGCTGCATGACTTTTAGAATGGCAGACGTTTATTTTGAGTTTCTCATGCTTTTTGTCGTTGCTTCATTTTGCCAGAGTTCTCTTTTAAAGTCAGTCAAGCTTATATTTCTTTACGTCTCATTTAACGTTTGTGTTTTTGCAGAAACTCCAGATCAGTTTAGGAACAACAAACTAAGCAAACATTCACAAAGAATCTGCAAAAAAGTATCCTGATAAACTCAGCTTTTACTTTAAATGGAAAATGACCCATTTTTGTTGTTATAATGGTAGTTATTAGCATACCATTATGTTGGTTCTCATGACATTGTGGTTGGGAAAACTAATGTTTATTTGTATTGACCTGATTCTCCAACATACCCTTGGCACGAGGGTCTAGGGTTCTATTTTTAAACTTGAGACTCTGGACAGAGTTGTTTTTGTTTTGCTTGCTGGTTTTATCCCCCTGGCTTTAAAACTTCATTGCTATCCAATACTCCATTGCTACTGGAGCGGATGTTTGGCTATTCTGATCACCGTTTCATCACTGTTACTATTAATATTGATGACGTGGTGTAGATCAGTTCCACCATTAATCTTACCTGTGAAAGGTATTTGAATCAACAAGTGTGTTGCACTTCTTTACATGCAACTCTAGCCATCTGAGAACTGTGAGCAATCTTGATGACACCCTCACAATTCTCCGGTCTGTTCCCCGGCTAACATATTTCATAAGCCGGCATTTCCAACGAGCCTCTCAGCATATGTGGGCTCTCCCAGCTGAAACAGCTGAGCAGCCTCTTGGATGACCTTGACCTACATCCCTCTATTATAGAAACCCACTGGCCCACTTAAAGCAGCCTGGGTATGTCGGATGGGTCTCTTAACAATAGTAATTCAAATTTTAATGACTATACAAATCTGTGTTTTGGAAGAAAATAACTTTTACGTAGCCTCAACTATTATACAAATAAGTTAACATAAATAAAATGCTTCTATATTAGTTGTCACTTTTGGCTAAAAACTGGTGTACTTATCTACACAAAGTGAATCATCCATAACATCTCCGAACTTCTTAATAACGGGTTCTCATCATCACATACGGAGCTCTACAATCAGCAGAGAGGAAGCTCTATCCGTCTCTTACCTTCGGCTGTGCTTTTGGCCATGTTTGGCTCTCTGCCTGTTGAGTCAAGTATTCAAGCTTTCATGTGTCTACTTCGGTCTCTCTTGGACTCCCTAAAGCTCTTGTTGTCTCTCTGTAAAATGTTCCAGAAATCTCTTGACACTGTCGAGACGGTGTCCGTCTCTTTCTTGGATTTACGCTGCTTTACTTCAAGGTTTTCACTCCAACTGCCTCAGTCAGGCTTTGCTCTGCTGTTTGTGTTGTCCACTGTCTGTATGTATGATGCAGCTGCTAGTTGTTGCTGTTGAGTGTCCCTCTCTATCTCTATTTTAGGGTGTTGAGAGCGTCATGGCAACAGGGGCCGCTAGTCCAAGCCGGTATGTCACAACTGGCTGCTATAATGTGAGCAGCTATCCGTGAGATGGTGGGGGAATGAGGAAGGAATTAAATACTAGGGCTCAAAGGCAATATTAAAGCCATGGGGAATCCATGAAAATATTAAGTTTTCCCAGAAGACAGTGTTTTGTATGGCTTTATCCACTCACCATGCATTTATATACCAGAAAGACCTTTTATGGAGGCAATTTGAAGACTCCAATATTCACTAAAAGCAAACAGTCCTAGTAATTATCCATGGTTGAGCTTGGTTAGCAAAACAAATTGTGTTTTAATTGAGATGGCCCAAAATGATGTGTTCACAAAGCTGTTGCTCCAGGCTTTTGTTTCTGCCACAAGTTCTATGAGGATTCACTAACAGTTCTTAAATACAAGCCAAAACCCCGTACTGATGTATGCTGGACTGGAATTAAACTATTTTTAATATAGCTGGCTTCAACTTTGATTTACACTGGAACAACATGTAACTTATTATATTGGTGAAAAGTCATTGTAGCTCTTCTGTTGGCAACTGATGACACTCAAACTGTTTCCTGCTCAGTGTTGTGTGCATAATAAGCCAGTGCAACAATAATGTTAAGAAGGGTTGTACACTTTAATCCTCGCCCAGCATTGATTTAAGCGGTAGACTTTTGATTTATAAACACTGTTAACAGGTGTGTGGTGAACTGTGGAACTCAGTGTTGAAACCACTGTTAGTTTGTTATTCTATATAAATGTATATATGCTTGTGTACTCTACTAGTTGAACAATTATTTTATTATTTACATTCATCAAGCCGCTCTTAAATGTTTGCATTGTAAAATCATATTCTGTAAATCAAGAAATTTGAAATAATGTTAAAACTATTATATTCATTCACAATATAAAAAGAATAATAAGATTTTTTCTTTTCTCTTTTTCTTTTACAAATATAGAGAAAAAGCTTTCTAATTGTACTACTAATAATAACAATGGCCTATATCCTGGACTGTAGGTTCCCAGTTCCCCAGACCTGGAGACACCCCTACCTTCCCATGGTCCAGTTCTCTCTGCTATAGCAGCCCTGAACCAGCTGATGCTCGAGCTCCGAGCCAACATTAAGGGATGCTGAGTCTCATCAGGTATGTTCAAAAATCACCCACTTGTTATGCTTTCACAGTGTATAGAAAATTAACGTTGACGGTGTAACCAAGGCAGCCTTCTTGTGCTTATTCGCCAACTACCTAGCTATGTGGCACTGGGGTTAGTGTGATCAACATTTGTCCACAACCAGCTGCGATGCATTATTCCAACGACCGGCCATGACTCATATTTGGGCAGCGTTCATTTCAGTTCCCATGTTAACAGGTCGACTGGCCGATGATTTGCTCTCATCTGCATTATTATGTGCTCCTTTAGCAGGATATGAACACTGTACCCATATTATCTTTTGGTTCACAGAGAATGGGCCAGGGAAATGGTGAGGTATTTACCCACCTTTCCCAAAGCAGGGTGTAGACTGCTGCTTGCAGAGGGGTATATCCATTCTCTTCATTGTGGTCTGTAGTGAGAGAAACAAAGCTTTAATTAACGACTAATCCGCAGTTTAGTGATGGAGTAACACCCATGTGACTTCTCAGTGAGTTTCAAGTCTACAGAACAAACATAAGGTTTGTGCGTGTGTCTGTGTGTCTGTGTGTGTGTGTGTGTGTGTGTGTGTGTGTGTGTCTGTGTGTGTGTCTTGGCTACAATTATGAGGTATTTTTCTTATACTGCTTCTTCTACTCATTACTCCGGAAGTATTCAAAGCAAATTGCAATCGATATTGTCTCCGTGGGTTGAGATTGAGACAGCTTTTTATTTAGGTCATGTTGGGCTGATGTGAGGAGATTCAGATTGACAAAAAATAAAACTATAAAACAGGAGCAGAACGCAGCCAAGTGTTGTAAGAACAACAGATTTATCCCATGCAGGCGGGTGCTAGTGAGACATGTTTGGTGTAACAGTAGTGTTAAGTTGCCAAAATACTAACCTAACTGCCACGATTCTGAGGATTTACGTGACACTTGCCCATGCAAAACATGTGTTTGTAATGATAGACCTGCTGGAGGATTAGTGGATTTAAAAGAGGTGCAGCCCAGGCAGGCTCCCAGATTAACTTTACCACTAGTAGCACTGCAGCAATGAGAAAGTTGGTAGCACCGGGACATGACTTGGTGCACCGTTTCTTTGTGGTGCATCACGGTATTAATCAGTCAAGTTTGATGTTACTTTATACTCCACAACATTCAGAGGTATACAGTGAATAACCCTTTTTTTAAATAACCAGCTATAGCCCACTTAATCTTTGGTTCTGTACGTATAGTGATCACAAAGTGAATTTTTTCACACGGTCTACACAAAGACACAAATTTGCTTCATGCGGCGTGAATCAAATAGTTTAGATATTTCAACTAGAGCAAATAACACTGACATGAAAGCCCATCAGCATCCGAACTCCATTCAGTAAACAAGCCGTATTGCGGACCGACCTAACAAAGCATCTTCAGACTTTTTAAAATTGTCGTTGGTATTTTTCTGCATTCTTTTTATCCATTAATTGCAATATAATTACAACAAAATCGTGTATTTTGAGTTTTTCCAGCTGTGGTTACTGAAATTCACTGAGCACCTCTGGATGATGTTACGGACATAGTTTGTCTTCCCGCCTTCTCAACACGTACAAAGCAGCAATGGGGGTTGTTTCAGCCATGAGTGATGAAACATTGTCAGTGTCTGCATGGAGGGGTGGCACAAATAAACACAACTGATGCTGCGGTCACACTTCATATGTGTGTGTGACGTTTAGAAAATGAGGAACAAACACGCAATTTGCCTAACCTGCATGTGAAATTCAAGCCTTGCTAATCCCTTTAACCCCATCTCCACTGGTGCAACTCAATTATCATTAAAAAGTTGCAGCTGATAGTTGTCTGATCAGTTGAACAACTTTGAGGTGACCAACAAAAAACGTGTTACATTTTGAACTTGTAAGATTGAACTAAGTTGAAAAAAAGAAACCCAGACTGGCAGTTGGATGAGAATGTTTCACAATAGACCATCTGTTGGTTTTGGCCACAACTATGGGTAACATATCAATGTGAACAGGTTTGTGTTTATTTAGATTTTAAAATATTCTAAAATGAATGTAATACCTGGTAGCAGTCGAGGTAGAATGAACCCCTCGTGTGGAAAACAGATCTTCCTGTTCCAGCCTCTAAATGAGTCAATCCTCAGCACAGGATCTCACAGACGTGAAATGTAAACATGAAGCTACAGATAACACAGCATGCACCAGTTTCTGTTGTGACTTGTCCACCCAGTGAGGCAGACCAACATAACCAGGCCACTCCTTCTCATGTGTGCAAATGGTTTAAAAAGGCACGTTGAAGCTTATTGCATTTACTAACCGCACAGCAACTTCTGTGTCTGAATAATGGAATGCACTGTGTTTGCTTCCTTGTCTATGAAATATGATAAATAATTAAACATGTATATGGAAACCATAATGCCTGAGTGTAGGTCTGTAACTGCCTTTTTCAAAGCTTCAAAATTCTTGAGAGAGCAACTTACTCGCAGCATTAAAACCCCTGAAGCTTGTCTTATCCGCTACCATCGGACATCTAACCAAAAACCCATTCAACAAACCTATTCACTTTGAGACGAGAGAACCAGAAGTGTAAAATGGTAATTGTGCTAGTTGTGATTCACATTATTATCCCGATAATCAACAAAATCATATTGAGTCTTAAAATGGCCCAAAAACATACCGGAATCATTCCGCCTTTCATTAGGTTAATAAACAAACATAACAATACAATATTTGCTTCCAAGGCAAAGTACAGCCAAGGTATTTCAGTTACTAGAAACCACAAGAAAGTAAGGTAGTGCTAGAAAGAATGCAAGAGTGATGGAAAGGATGAGATGTGACTATTAAGGAGAGCTGAGGTAGAGTACTTACTGTCTTCAGGGTTGTGCACAATGTTAGCCCCTCTGTGGACTGTAGAGATCCTTATTAGGCGTCACAGGACAGAGGATCCGTCTTGCCTCGACTCACAGCAAGTCTACTCTCTTGCTGCCAGTCCAAACAAGTGTAACAAGTTTTTAATGCTTCCGATACTCAAAGGCAGTTTCAGGAAGTGATCTGTACTGATGTTGCTCAGTGCAGTGGAGGAAGTGCTGGAGGAAGCTGGTATTAGTATCAGCACTTCACTTTTTTTTTCAAGAGCATGGAAACTATTTGTGGCTCACACCCATCTTTTGTTTATTCAGGATGTAGTCTGCATGCAGTTCATTGTGAAGACTAAATGTCTGACTGCACAGACATGTGCATAAAGGACTTGTGTTACAGAGAAATAGTATGTTTTATCTCAATTTAAGGCTGAACTAATGGTCAGGGTTTCCCCTAGCCACTAAATGAGAGAAGGAGGTATTGATAAACGCAGGAAAGGACGTCAGATTCACTTAAGTTTGCCTTGACCTTTGTGCTGCTGTGAGCAGGTCAGGGAATGAGTCACCCTGGGTCGCCTAATGTTGAAAGACCAAAAACATCCCATGATATCTAGTTTCAGTTCTGATGATGAACAACTCGTTATTAATGACACAAGGCCAGATCTGCCTTGTCTAGTTACATTATCATATCAAAATTATACTATTATTACTGTTGAGAAGATAGGTCTCATCTTGTGGCATTTTGAATTCTCATCTATTTTCACTACAAGTCATACTGGTGCTTCTCCTTTAGAGACATGTGGGAGGGGAAATAGTTCACTAATCAAAGAGGAAAACGTTTACAGAATCTATCAGTGGTACACATTTGTCAGTGGACAACACAACATATCTGATGCAAATTGGGGTCGAGGTGGAGTGAGAGTGGTGGAGTGAAGCTTACACCACGTAACAGTCAAGGCAAATCTTCCCTCTCATTGTCGCTGGATGAGAATCGGATTTCTGCATACCTTCCACTTCCACTTTGTTTTATATTGTTACAATATTCCTTTAATAACAGTGTTTTACATCACATTTGAATACATGCAAAGACAGTAACTACAGCATGTGGACACACTGTTTCTTGTTGCCTTCTACAGTCTGTCAAATAAAGGCACATCAAATATTCAATTTTCATAACACTCATGTTAGTGCGTGTTTCATTAGTGCACTTATTTGTTCCTCCTACTTCAAAGGCTAGATTTTACATATGAGCAGACAACTGGAAAAATCACACTTTCAGATGTAAATATGAGTCCAACCCAACTAATGTAGTTTAATGTTCAATAATGATATTTCTGTTTGAGGGAGAGAGAAAAAAAAGGACTAGCTTACAAAGTTTATTTTTAAAAATTGTCAAAAGATACATACTCAGCATTTTGCAGTTGAATAATCCAACTGCCAGCGCTCTCTGGTGGACAGTTTAATGGAGACAGTTTTCAAAACCGTCTAAAGCCTAGTATGGCATACATGCACTGTAACTCCTTTTTGCTTATCTTTATATATCCTGATGTAGATCGATACATATCAGCCTAACTATAATTATGAGATGGACATGACTGAAATTTCTGAAGGCTACAACTTCTCATGCTAGGCAGAAAGAACTTGGAACTTGTTGAAAATATATTGCATTAAATGGTGCCCTGTAGTTGATACTATTTGTGTGATCCGGTGCGCTGTCATCTACCTACCCCCCAGATACAATAAAGGACTTTATGAATGATTTTTCTGACTTTTGGCTGGAATCATGCCTAATTATGATCATGTCCTTATTGTTGGGGATTTAATATGTGTGCTGTCCAGATCAAGCGCTGGTGAAGTTTTTTTCTTATTGACTATTTTAATCTGGTGCAGCGCGTGTCTGGCCCCACACAACATGGACACACACTGGACCATATGCCTGTATTATTTGAGGCTGGTGTCTCCGGCGCTGCAGTTAAAACCTGCGCTCCTGCTCGTCGTTGTAGGATTTTTAACCCCCCCACTGCTGGACAGTTCTCCACTGCTTTTGACCAGTTACGTGTCCCCCCCCCCACTCAACTTCTGTTGATACAGAGGAGCTCAGTTCCTGGTTCCACTCCTCCTGCCAAACCACCCTAGACTCTGTGGCTCCATTAAAAACCAAGCAGCCTAAAGCTAAGCCTGAGCCCTGGTTTAATGACAGAACTCGTACAGCTAGACAGGAGTGCCACAGAGCTGAACGCAAATTATTTAACTTTATTTTATTTTGTTAAACAGTATGTTATATGTGAAAAAAGAATAGAAATAGAAATACATTTTAGTAGCTTCTGGTGTCAGGTATTTGCAAATAAATCTAAAATTATCAAGGTGAAATTTTGTTTTTGCAACAACTTGTTTTTTGAAGCTGAGAGTTGAGTCTATGATGACACCAAGATATTTAAAATGGGAAACCACTTGTAACTTCACCCCTGATACATAAATTGAATCGTGTTGAGAAATATCACTTGCTCTTTTTGTGAAAAACATATGTGGCAGGGAGGTAGAGAGGAGTCGGGCACTAGGACCCAGGCAGAGGGCCAAAGTCTATAAAAGGGGGCGGATAGCTCACCTGGGCCCTTCACTTCAATTGATTCACCTGAGTGAGAGCAGCTGAGGTGCCTGTGATTCTGCATGTTCGGTGGGAATTCAAATTGTTTGAAGTGGTTGTTTTATATCAGCCAAGAAGCCAGTCACCTGAAGCTGCAAACCACTGTTTTTCCCATGTTTTCAGATTTTTAGTTTACTTCTTAGCTGGGGCCATTCATTATTTTCATTGTGGGGTTTTCGGCCATGTCGAGGAGGGCAGTGCAGATAGAGTAGCCATCTTGTGTGGGTGTTTTGTTGTAGTTGTAGTGGTTAAGTCCCATTAGCATGCTGGGAATGAGTAAATTGGGGTAGCTCTGGACTAGTTGATTTGGTGTGCAGTGGTGACAACGTCCCTTATTTAGGCAGCCCCCTCGGCGTGCAGTTTACCCCACCTTGGTTACTTTTTGTTTGCTTTATTTTTTTGATTTGTTTTCATTTATAAGTATACTCAGTTTATGTTAGTCTATGGTCTTGTTGTTCACCGAGTCTATGCAGGCAAAATAAAATATATATTTTTCTATACTCAGTCTCTGGTTCCAGTTTATTCTGGGTTTTACACCGAAAAGTACCTGGTCATAAGTGGCGTTGTCGGCAGGATTTGTTAATTTCAGAGACTGCTTACTAGCTGGGTTTTGTTTCGTTTTGTTGTTGTTTTGTTTTTGGCCCTGGGTTGTATAGTGGTAGGCATTAAGTGTAGTGGGAAAAACAGTGGTGGCAGCAGCAATCAAGACCCACAGAGGATCTGCGTTGACGACTTCAGGACGTTTCAAAGCCTCTACAGTGAATAAGTCTGTGGTATGGAGGACATTCAAGCCATCATGGATCAGGTACGGCAGCTACAGGCGGAAAATGAACAATTAAAGTCACAGGTGGCAAACCAAAGTACTGTTTCACCTCAAGCGGGGCCATCTAATGAACCTGAGGCCTCCACCTCAGCAAGTGCCCGCATACCTGTCCCTGTTGCTACTCCAGTACAAACTCAATTTATGTATGTGCCAAGAGAGCGAAAATGTCCAAAGTTTTCTGGTAAATTGTCTGTGGATTTGATAACTGTTGAAAAATGGATCGAAGAGGCTCGCAGGTGCCTGGCAGTTAGACCAATGTCCCAAGCTGAACAAATTCTTTTTTTGTACGATCATTTAGAGGGGGGTGCTAAAGCAGAGCTTGAGTTTCACAGTCCGACAGACAGAGATAGTCCAGAAAACATATTTCTAATACTCACTGAAAACTATAGTTGCTCACAGTCTTATGTTGCTGTACAGCTTCAGTTTTTTCAGCGCAATCAGAGGGAAGGGGAGTCTCTCAGAGATTACTCTCATGTTTTAAAATCCCTTATGGATTCATAAACCACCTGGTGGCATTACTAACTCTGACCAAATCTTGCGTGATCAGTTTACAGAACATGTGTATGATGATATGTTGCGGAGGGAGCTCAAACAGAGAGTTAGTCAAAATCCTGCTATATCATTTACTATGCTCCGTAGTGTAGCCATCAGGTGGGCGGAGGAGGGGAGAAATGGGAATAAGCAAAGGGCTCAAGTTTTTTCCTGCAATACATACATCAATCGCGACGACAGGGAGGTAGGGGAGTCTAATGCTGTGACTTTACAACCTCATAATGACTTAGCAGAGTTGAAAGAGAGTCTTAAAAAACAGCAGGCAGAGCTAGATGCTATTATGAAACATATAGGTATCTCAAATACAACTCTGCATGTGCAAATTTCCCTTAAGGAAGCGAGAGACTCCAAACCCTATCGTTTTCAAGCAGATGGTCGACCAATTTGTCTCCGCTGTAATAAGGCAGGCCACATAGCACGGTTCTGTAGGGTCATATACAGTCCGCCGCAGGCCCCATTAGAAGCCCAGGACATCAAACAACAGTACAAATGAACGAGGCTGTAACTTCCCCAGACTGGCCGCATCTTCTGGTGTGAGGAGTCAAACACCAGGAGGGGGACTTACAGGCTCAAGTAACCAGGATAAACATCCAACTGAACTTATAGGGGAATGCCAATAGTGGAAGTAAATATAGGAAGTTTCAAAGTCCCATGCTTACTGGACACGGGGTCTATGGTATCTACTATTACAGAAGACTTCTTTAGAGAGCACATTCAGTCACAAGGCAACGATAGGTTGCAACAGTGCAACTGGTTGCAGTTGAAAGCTGCAAATGGACTGGGAATCCCATATATTGGTTATTTGGAACTTGATGTCAATATCCTGAGTAAGACCCTTCCCCGAATGGGGGTACTGGTCTTGAAGAGCCCAGAAGACTCTCGTCTTAGGCAGCAAAAATTGTCCGTGCCTGGCTTGCTTGGAATGAACATCATTCGACGTTGTTACGATGAGCTTTTTGTTCGGCTTGGTCCTGATCTCTTTGACTTTCCCCCACTAGAGTCTGCTGGCCCAGGCTGGAAAGAGGCCTTGGTAGAGTGCCACTCTATTGAGTCCCTTAATGAAAGAGGGTACTTGGGAAAAGCTAAGGTCAAAGGTTGACCTGTATTGATTCCAGCAGGCTCCATGAAATTCATTCCGATTGTTTGTCCAAGTTCTGCAAGCACCACCACTCTTCCTTCTGTTTTACTAGAACCCCGTGAAGATGGAAGTTGTCTGCCCTCGGGTGTGTTGGTCTCCAAGGCCCTGTTGTCAGTGAACAGGGGCATATTGGAGATACCTGTTGTCAATGTTGCTTCACAGGACGCATGGCTTAAACCTAACACCCTACTGGGTGTACTGCATGTTGTTCAAACAAAGTCCCCCCTGTGTTCAGTAACTTTGGAAGATGAAGATGGAAGCAAAGTAGCTGTGGTGCAATCCATGACTGCTGACAGTGGCTCAACTTCTGATTTCTCTAGTGTCTCATGGTCCACCCTTTTATTAGAACAAGAGCAACAGGGGAAGGCACTATTGGAGAAATATGCAGGAGTGTTTAGTCAGGGAGAAGGAGACCTGGGTTGCACCACATTGGTTGAACATGAGGTCACTGTGATGGACGATGCCCCCATCCGGCAACGCTATAGGCGGCTACCCCCCTCTCAGTATGAGCTGGTCAAGGCTCATATTCAACAGCTGTTGCATAGCGGCGTCATTCGACAGAGTTGCAGTCCTTATGCTTCCCCCATTGTCATTGTTCAAAAGAAAGATGGGAGCATAAGGCTGTGTGTGGACTACAGGCTCCTTAATGCAAAAACAAGGAGAGACGCATACCCATTGCCACGGATAGAAGAGTCCCTAGATGCCCTGGGTGGAGCAAAATGGTTTTCCACACTTGACTTGGCTAGTGGATATAACCAGGTTCCCGTTGCTGAGAAGGACAAGGCCAAGACAGCATTCTGCACCCCATTTGGACTTTTTGAGTTCAACCGCATGCCTTTTGGTCTATGTAATGCACCCAGTACTTTTCAGCGACTAATGGAGCGCATTTTCGGAGACCAGTCCTTCCAGTTGCTCCTCTTGTATCTTGATGACATTCTTGTTTTCTCATCCATCTTTGAAGACCATCTGCAACGCCTAGAACTGGTCCTGACTCACTTACAAGAACACCACTTGAAATTGAAATTTCAAAAATGTCAGTTTTTCCAAAGTGAGGTTAAATACCTGGGGCACATAGTGTCAGCAGCCGGAGTGGCCACTGACCCTGACAAGATCAGTGTGGTATCACAATGGAAACGATCCACCACTGCAACAGAGCTTCAGTCCTTTCTTGGGTTTGCATCTTATTACCGCCGCTTTGTGGAGGGCTTCTCCAAAATGGCCGCACCCTTACACCGTCTTGTGGCAGAAGTAATTGGAAGCAAACATAAGCCAAAGGGCAAGGGCAAGTGCTCTATTTTGGAGAGGTGGAATGAGGAATGTGAGCAAGGGTTTCAGTCCCTGATGGAGCGGTTAGTCAGTGCCCCCAGTCCTCGGTTATGCTGATTTTGCTAAACCCTTCCTGCTTGATGTTGACACTAGTCATGCAGGTCTGGGTGCAGTATTGTCTCAGGATCAAGAAGGACAGCGGAGACCTATGGCATTTGCCAGCAGGGGCCTTAGACGCTCAGAGTGTAACATGTCTAATTACAGCTCAAGGAGGCTGGAGCTTCTGGCCCTTAAATGGGCAGTGACAGATACATTCAGGGAGTACTTGCTGGGAAATAAGTTCACTGTTTTTACTGATAACAACCCCCTAAGCTACTTGAAGACAGCCAAACTTGGGGCTGTGGAACAGCGCTGGGCGTCAGAGCTAGCTGCATTTGACTTTGACATCAAATATCGTCCAGGTGCTACAAACAGGAACGCAGATGCACTTTCCCGACAGCCCACATGTGACTCAATCTTGTCAGTGACCCCTGGCATCCAAGTATCCAATACGATCCAGCAGCATAAGTATGGGCCACAGATGCCACCTCAGGACCTCAGAGGGGCTGATCGTCCCCCATCAGAGCAGGTCGTGGAATGCCGCTGTGGGTGTCGTGCACTTGAGTCAGCCTGGCAAGATATTCAGACGCCAGCTCGCCTTCCTTTTGCTCGCAGGAGGACAATTTTGTTACATCCATTCTGAGGCGGAAAGTGTCTGTGATGCGAGTGGCGAGCTGACCGATGGCCGCAACATAGGCGTGGTTGTCCGCATGGGTCCAGGTGGGGTCTGTCATTTTTAAGTCCTCGTCCGGGTAGCCATTGGCCACCTGGCCCCAGGTTGCCCCCATTTGTACCATGAGCAGCCTGCGCAGCTCCTGAGTGGTAGGCCGGAAGTGCTGGCAGAAAGTCAAAAGTTCCGCTGCATACTTTTGTCCCCCATCCCTGACCTTGGGGAACAGGGCAGCAGCCTCTTTCATGTCCGCAAATGTCCAAGGCCTGTGAACCAATTGCACCCCTTGTGCTCCGTCTGCTACCTCGACCATAGGTGCCTGGATGAAGATGGGTGCATCCTGGGAGTCGTGCTCCGTGTTGTTTAGGTTTTTACTCCTGGTGAAGTAGGAGTCCGGCTGATGCGGGTAGCGAGGGGGTGGTGTGGAGGATCGTGATCGCTGGTGGCCGAGCCCTCTGGCTCTGACTCTGCCTATTGAGGCCGTCCGGTGGCCCGGTCCCTCTCTCTCCAATGCAGCCAAGTCGTCGATGGGATACAGCACTTGCCGAGGCTGTTGTGCGGGTTGGGCAGCTGCCTGGGCCTGTGGCTGGGCTGGATGGTGGTTGGGTGGTTGATCGACCAGCCTAGCTGGAGGAGCCGAGTCGAGGTCCAGGGTCGCATCTAGTTTAAGACATTGAGAAGAAGGAGGGGGGGAGAGGTTGTTTTTTCCCTGCCTGCCTGTTGTCTCTTTTCCCTCAATTTGGCTTCCTGCAACCAGCTGTCGTAGGCAGCCCAATCAGCTTTAAAAAGCTCCCTTTTTCTACCCCTTCTGCTCTTCCTTTCCCTGTCATCTTTCTCCCTTTGCTTGAGGTTGCCTTTTAGAATTTCCAATTGCCTGAGACTAAAACTGCCTCTATCGGGAAAACCGCACTCAGTGACCCAAATTTCAAATTGATCGACGCAAGATTCACCGTAGTTTGTGATCATATACTGGAGGTTTGGGCTAAGAGCCAGGCCATTATCCCGTTTGCTTTGTGCTGACCCCATTTTCGCGTTTAATTTAGGCTTTCGTTAAAGTCGAACCGGTATGCCAATTGTTTGATTGATTTTGTTTTTGTTCTTGAAAACAGTCCGTAGGCTGAGTTAAAAAACAAACGGCAACAAAACTTTTGAGGAAAGGGTTTTTCCCTTTCTATTCTCTCTATCCTCTCTCTCTCCCCTGCAGCGGAGGAAGGGAGGGCAGAGGGGGAGCGCTGTTGATGAGACCTTGGGATACCACAAGGTCCCTATTCACAGTTAACATTACTTATAATATATTTCTCCAATCTCCACCACACACACAGACATACAGGCAAAGGATAATTAGAGATGGAAAACAATGAAAAGGGCACAAACGAGAACAACACACAGAAAATGACAACTAGGTCCTGGTCCTCGCAAGGCACCTACTTCACACAATGCAAGCTATAGGGTCCCTTCTAAAGAAAAAAGCGCTTATCACCCATTTGTTGAACCGACTTAACCCGTCTGGGTGAATAACACTGGCAGTGGCCAAATCTGCCAGCTAACTCAGCTGTCCTACTGGCTCGAAGATAGGGATGTGCTTATACCACTGTCTTCCTTTCGATCCAAATACCAGGTGATACCAAGGCTGGTATCACCGATACTAATACCGACACTGATACTGTTGGATGTCCATGTGTATATGAAAATTACGACTTTTACAATGCATTAATATTTCCTGCAAAAGTGGACTTGGAATCGATATTTTGATGTGAAGACTGATTCTAAACAAAACAGACTCCAAACTGGAAGTATCGATACTGGCGGACCGATATGCACATCCCCACTCGAAGACAACCAAAGAAAACGTTGCTGTAAATCCCTCCAAACGGAACTAGTCCGTGAGACAAACGTTTTTACCAAACCTTATACTTAACAGACTCGAACTGAAAAGAGCAGTTGATCAAGCTGCTGGCCGACCCTTGCACAGACTCGCACTGTACGTCAATAACAAGTGGACTCAAACCACTTGTAGAGGAGGGACTGGAACCCTCGTCTTTGGTACCACAACCAGACGTCAATAACAAGTGGACTCGAACCACCTGCAGAGGAGGGGACTTGACAGACTCGAACTGTACCTCAACCCTCGTCTTTGGCCCACAATTTGAAAAGAAACTCACCGGAGAATATTGAAGAGATCCCTCCACCAGGTTCGCGGGCACCAACAGTGAGAGAGCACGCCCGATAGTTGGACGTTAGGCCCCCACGTCCCAGCTGGATTTTATGCCGAGGTTGGAGTAGGAGCGTCGCTCCACTGTGCACAGATTTCACCGTCAGTCCTGTCCGCACGCGCCTCTCACTCTTGGTGCCCACCCAGGGATGCCAATTGTTGTGGAAAAATGAATCTGCCCAATAAAGATCAACAACCAGGATCAGCTTTTTCTCCGAGGTTTATTCCACTAAGTATTCTCATCTGCAGAGGAGAGTTCACCCCTGCCTTCTGATGCAAAGGTTCAGAATCAGCAGGAACGACCCTGAGTCCAACAACAATCTCCCTTTTAAGGAGGAGGAACCAAAGGACGGATCATGTCCTATCCTACAAAGACAAGATGTACAGGCAAGGTCAAGATTTACAGAACACAGGCGTCATAGTCCTGAAATTATCTTATGTCAATGTGGCACTCATGTTCATATTATCTACAAACAGGCATTCATTTTCGTCATAGCATAACAGTCAGATGAGGAGATGCGGATCGACGTCTGGCCTGACAAATATTCTGATTATAAAGTACAGACATCCAAAATTCCCATTACAGCTCCATCTATGATCCTCTTGGTATCGTGAGTCCTGTCGTCTTGTCCGCAAAGAAGATCTTAAGGGATCTGTGCAGGAAAGAACTTGGCTGGGACGATGTCATACCCCAGACCGTGGCTCAGGAGACGACAAGTTGGCTGGATGAACTTTGCCATCTGGAGAAATGTAACATCATGCGGTGTCTGAAACCATTGGATTTTGGTGAAGTGACTACAGCACAATTACATCATTTCTGTGACACAAGCGAGGATGGCTATGGAGCAGTGACTTACCTGCTGTCACGAAATGCACACTCACACGTGCACAGTGCTTTTGTCATGGGAAAGGCAAGGGTGGCACCATTGAAACCTGCTACCATCCCCCGAATGGAGCTTATCGCAGCCACCATGGCCAGTCGCATTGTCTTGTGGAGGAAAGAGCTGCACATTCACCTTCAAGACTCTGTGTTTTGGACCGGCAGTACTTCGGTGCTCAAATTTATCAGGAATGAGACCACCAGGTTCAGAGTCTTTGTTGCCAACCGTGTCACACAAATTCGCACGGCTTCACAACCCTCTCAGTGGAGGTATGCTGGAACGGCAAATAATCCAGCCGATGTCGCCTCCAGGGGTGTGAAAGGTGATGCATTTGTCAAGGATGGAACATGGGTGTCAGGGCCTCGTTTTCTCCTTCAACCTGAGAATGAGTGGCCTGTCAACCCTGAGGATGTTCCTGGACTTACAGCAGATGACCATGAGGTCAAGAAGGAAGCCACAGTGAATGCTGTACAGACCAGTGAGGGGGCTGATGCAGTAACTCGCATGATCCACCACTTCAGCTCTTGGATGCATCTGCGAAAGTCTGTAACTTGGATCTTGAGATTCAAAACTTGGCTCTCATCTCTCTGGCAGAAGAGGAGACAATTGAATATGGCTCTTGCACAATCTGGTTTGGATGTGGAACAACGACAACGTTCATTGGAGAGAGATATGGAAACATTCAGGAGAAAGATGCTTTCAAGTTGTCTATCAGTGGAGGAGTTGGAGAAATCAGAAATGGAGATCATCAAATTTAGCCAAAGGAGGGAGGAGGTTTCTAGAGGAATACATCATGTTGAAAAAAGGCAAAAGTGTCAAGGGTCATAGTAACATCCACACACTCTGCCCACTAATGGAGAATGGGGTTCTGAGAGTTGGTGGTCGGCTCAGCAGGTCATCTATGCCAGCAAAAGCTAATCATCCCATAATACTGGCAAAAGATTTACATATCTCGACCCTTCTGCTGAGACACGTCCATCAAGAGGTGGGACATGGTGGGCGAAACCATATGTTGTCTAAGCTCCGTGAGAGATACTGGATCTCAGGAGCTAGTACAGCCATAAGGAGTGTTCTGTCAAAGTGTGTGAGCTGTTGACGATTGAATGCTCAGCCAGTGTCTCAGCTAATGGCAGACTTACCATCTGAAAGGGTGATTCCAGATGAACCTACATTTACTCGGGTAGGAGTAGACTACTTTGGACCTTTCGAGGTGAGGAGCAGAAGAAGTGTCATAAAGAGGTATGGGGTAATTTTTACCTGCATGGCCCTAAGAACAATCCACATTGAAGTGGCACCTTCACTCGACACGGATCCTTCATTAATGCTGTCAGGCGCTTTATAGCAAGACGTGGTCAAGTACAGGAATTGCGCTCAGATAATGGGACAAATTTCAGAGGAGTAGAACAAGAACTGAAAACATCCATTGAGCAGTGGAATCAGGCACAGATTAATGATGTCCTTCTTCAGAAAGGGATAAAATGGACTTTTAATCCCCCAGCTGGCTCCCATCATGGAGGTTCTTGGGAGAGGTTAATTCGAACAGTCCGTAAAGTCCTCAACTCCACCCTGAATGTACAACGTTTGGATGAAGAAGGACTTCACACAGCTCTCTGCGAAGTGGAAGCCATTATCAATGGCTGACCGATTACAAAGGCTTCTATGGATCCTCATGACCTGGAAGCATGGACGCCTAATCACCTGCTGCTTTTGAAGACGTTACCATCTTTGCCATCAGGAGTCTTCTAGGAGGCCGACATGTACGCACGCAGGCGATGAAAGCAGGTCCAGTACATGTCAGACCTGTTCTGGAAAAGATGGGTTAAAGAGTACTTGCCTCAATTGCAGGAGCGGCAGCGATGGTCAGGAGCAAAGCGCAACCTTGTTCCTGGAGATCTGGTGCTTATAGTGGACAGCACAGCACCTCGTAACTCCTGGGTCATAGGACGAGTCCTACAAACCTTTCCGGACAAAAGGGGCTTTGTGCGTCAGGTGCGCATCAAAACTAAGAGTAGCTGCCTGAACCGGCCTATAACTAAGGTCTGTCTGCTGCAGGAGGCCGATGGTGGATGTGTGGCGGCTGTTACGGATGATGGTGCCTAGACCTCTGACTAAACTTTGACACTTGACTGATAATGACTGTGGCGAACACAGATCACAGGGCTATGTGCTGGTAACCTCTGGCCCTACTGACTAACTTTTTCACAGGATCATGAAGACCGGAGAAGACAAGGAATGTAATGTGATTATGTTGACTGTGTAGTTTTAATTATTCCATCACTCCTACTGTGCATAATTATTGGGTGATAGATTAATAATTAGGGGCTGGTGTGTAGGAGCCATGAAGGCATTTAATATGATGAATGGAAATAGATAATTTTGTGGTTTATATTTTGGTTATTTGGGTTGTTATATTTTGTTACCTTTTGTTGTTGTTTATTTGTGATATCGCAGTAATTGGGTCACGGGCATATGGGCGGTAACATCTAGTTAATATAATCACCAGCACTGGTACGGGGCAGTAACTAGAGAGAGGGGGTGAGTTACGGGAAGGCCGTATTTTTTGTTGACCGCTGTTTTTTGCTTTGATCGCTGTGATTGATTTTGTTTTATACTTTCAACACGTTATGATAGTGTAACCAGTGGGTCACGGACAACAGTACTTCCGGGTTACTTCCTGGGTAACTGTTTACGTTAGCAACAGCTGCTAGCGGGAACGCAAGCCCATGCATTACACAGCTGTTTTGAGTTCACAATCACGCTAATGAGTATAAGACCAGGAAGGAAGTTTGTGGGACGTTTGCTCTTCGTTCGCTCTGACATCCAGTTGTGGAGAGTGTGTGGGGATCCTGGTGAGGTGGGTGAGCTGATGGTTGTTGTGTGTTGTACGTTAAACTGTTCTAAATTAAACCTTGTGTCTGCTACAGTCGCCAGGTATCCTTTCTCCTGTGTTTGGGCTACGGTGCGGGTACGTGTGATGAACAGTGATTACGGTATTTTCTTTTCTTAAACATATTTTACGATCTCCTCGCTTTATGTATCCAGATACTTTTAGCGTAACGATAATGTGCTCCCTTTGTAGATTCACGCTGTCTGAGGGCAACGGGTATGTGTCTACGTGTGTGTGTGTGCTATGCTGCAGGTATGCTGAATTTACTGCTGGTACAGTTTATCGCTGGGATTTTATATGGTTTAATACCATTACTAATTTTATGTATGTATTTGCAGGAGTCTGCCATTGCTGTTTTGCCTAGGGTTAATTTTATGTATTTGTTTTGCTTGCCTCTGTACGCAGGTTATAGCTGTTGTAGGTACTTTGCTTTCTTTGTTGTTTTTCTGTGACATTGAGATGTTGGATTGGGCAATGTTTGATGGCTTGTCGCTCATCTTATCCTAGCTGCTTTTCCTACTAAGCTCTGCTTTGGGGTACTGGCCGGTATACTAGCTTAAACTTAAAGTAGCTTATTGACCTTGTTCTTCTTTCTATTAACAGAAGCCAGTGAACGTGGTTCCAGCGTATTGGGGGTGTTGGGTGCTTCCTTTTTCCCTTCACAATATTTGCGGTGGACTAAGTGTAAGGCTAATGAGCACCTTCACCTTATTTTTATTGCGGTTTGCTGTGCAGCCTACGCCTTGTGGTGTGTGTGTGTGTGTTTTTGATTCTCAAAGATATAGGAGCACTCGGAGTGGTTGCCGTGTGGAACTCTCTCTCTCTCTTTCTCCCCCAGTATGCCAGGTAACTACGCTCATTGATCCCAATATTAACCTGCCTATTGCTGCTGTTTTAGTGCCGCCAGTACCCTCGGCTTGCTATTTTACGGCCTTTATCCCTATTCGTGGCTTGTGCGTGTTTTTATCATTCTCTGCTTGTTGTAATAAAATACATTTACATTTTTTTATATCCAAGGGATTGTTGCTTCCGATTTTTATAGCCATTGCTTAATATCAATAAATATTGCCCAGTCAACTGGAACACCCGTCTCTGTCTTGTCTATACAATTGAACCAAGTGTGGGGGAAACTTCAATACGGTGTGAATTGTTAAGTCTTAAGGTGTAAGGCCTTAGGTGGCGTTGTCTGGTATTTGACCATTCCTTAATGTAACCTAGGGTTACAAATTGGCGTTGTCGACAGGATTGTATCTTAGCAGAGATGAGTGTTCCAGTTGGCACCCAGTGTTAGTTTGTTTTTTTTTCTTTTAATTTATTTGATATTAAGAGGCAAAACAGCAGTGGCACGGCGTGGGACGTTCCAGCTCGGGAAGTCTGCATCCAACTACATTTAACTCCTATTTTCTTTCCGTTCTTGAGACAGCGTCCCATGAACTCCAGCCGCCCAACTGCAGTCATCTGCCGTAGGTGCCAGCAGCCAGGGCACTATGCACGTGAATGTGACAACCAACGGGTTGGTGTACTGCAGCCTCGAACCCTAGTTGCCCATACCAACAGCACTTCCCAACCAGCACTGAAGCAAACATTGGAAGGGGGCAGCATTGGCTCCAGTCTATCTACCCTGGTAAGCCAGCCTATTTCCTCTTTGTTAGGTCAGTGTCCCACAGTAACCATCAAATTGGGTGGAGTTGGGGTAGATTGCCTGTTAGATACAGGATCAATGGTGTCTACCATACGAGAGAGTTATTTTCGACAGTACCTGCAGGGTCAACTCAAATATTGCAATTGGTTGCACCTGCAAGCAGCTAATGGCCTGGAAATACCATATATTGGGTATGTTGAGCTAACTGTTGAGGTTCTGGGGAAGTCTATGCCCAAACGGGGTTGGTTGGTGGTGAGGGATCCCCCTGGACCCACTACCCTTAGTACGCCAGGGGTGTTGGGGATGAATGTCATAAGGGAATGCTATTCTGAACTATTTTCTGTGCATGGCCCTGCTCTTTTTGACAGCCCAACGGTCTTTCCGGACATTAAACCTTGGAGGGAAGCATTTCAGTTATGCCATCAAGCCCAGGGTCAGGCCCCTCGTCCTACTGGTTTGGCAAAGGTAAGAGGCCGTAAGGCCGTCACTATACCTGCAGGTGCTGTTAAGTTTGTGGCGTCTACATGCTCCCAGCAGTTCTGTGAAACCCCAGGGTTTGTCCTATTTGAGCCCCCCCGTACTACCCAACAGTTGCCTAGTGGGTTAATGCCCCTCCCCGCTCTACTTAGGGTGGATAAAGGCACTGTGTATGTCCCAATTTTCAACGTGAATGAGTCTAGCACTGTCCTCCACCCACGTTGTCTGGTGGGAATCCTGACACTGGCCCAGATAGTAAGCTTGCCCCCCGAGGTCACAGAAAGGGTTGAACCATTCGTTGGGGTTACAGATGGGGTGGGAACATCCCAGGGATTCACTGTTCCCGTTTACACTCAAACCGGTAGCTGTAATGCTGTCTTACAGCAAATTCAGGAGTTTGATCTATCAATGCTTCCCCAGCTAGAGCAGGAGAAGGTCAGAGGTCTTCTAAAGAAATATGCTTCAGTTTTCTCAGAAACTGAGGGTGATTTGGGCTGCACTACATTGCTATCACACGACATACCCCTTATAGATGACAGGCCAGTGAGACAAAGGTTTCGGCGCATTCCTCCTGCAGATTATGAGGCTGTTAAGGCCCATATTAGACAACTATTGGACAGCCAGGTTATCAGAGAGAGCTGCAGCCCTTTTGCTTCTCCCATTGTGCTGGTTAAGAAGAAAGACGGCAGCCTCAGGATGTGTGTAGACTATCGCCAATTAAACAGCAGAACCCGTAAGGATGCCTTCCCGCTGCCTCGCATTGAGGAGACGCTAGATTTGCTGTCTGGTGCCCAGTGGTTTTCAACCATTGACCTGTCCAGTGGATCTCACCAAATCCCAGTAACTGAGAAGGACCGATTCAAAACCGCTTTTTGCACACCCTTTGGGTTATTTGAATTTAATCGCATGCCCTTTGGGTTATGCAATGCTCCCGGCACATTCCAAAGGATGATGGAGCGTATATTTGGCGATCAGAATGGACAGTCCTTGTGGCTGTATTTAGACGACATCATAGTCTTTTCGTCAGACACAGCTGCACATCTTAAACGCCTTGAACTGGTGCTGGAACGGTTACAGCGAGAGGGGATTAAAGCCAAACTGGAGAAGTGTTGTTTCTTTCGGAGGGAGGTTCGTTATCTGGGCCACCTAATCTCCCAAGAGGGTGTGTCCACAGACCCGGGAAAGATCTCTGCAGTGGCTAATTGGCCTAGGCCAAGGAACTCTCAGGAGCTGCGATCCTTCCTAGGTTTCGCCAGTTACTACCGCCGATTTGTTAAAGGTTTCTCAGCACTGGCAGCACCCCTACACAAGCTGGTGGCTCAACAAAGTGTGGGAAGAGGTCAACGGGGAAACAGGTCGAGTCTGGAGGATGTCTGGTCCAGAGAATGTGAAGGGAGCTTTCAAGACATGAAGGTACCGCTTGTCAAGGCTCCAACATTGGCGTTCTCTCCCCTTCATCTTAGAAATAGATGCTAGCCACCAGGGATTGGGAGCCGTCTTGTCCCAGGAGCAAGATGGAAAGGTGCGTCCGGTGGCATACGCCAGTCGGAGCCTCAACCCTGCTGAGTGGAAGTACGGCTCCATGAAGCTGGAGTTCCTGGGTCTGAAGTGGGCGATGGTAGAGAAGTATCGTGAATACCTTTGGGGACAACAGTGTGTGGTATGGACTGATAACAACCCGCTAAGTCATTTAAACACAGCTAAGCTGGGGGCCACCGAGCAAAGGTGGGTTGCTGAACTAGCAGCATTCAACTTTGCGGTCCGATATAGACCCGGTTGGACCAATCAGAATGCGGACTCCCTTTCCCGACAACGCTTGGATACCACCCCTGATACGACAATTCCGGCTTTTCCTGGAGTTGTGCTTCCGGCTATCCTGCAGGAGGCTGTGGGAAGGGGATCTCAACCAGTGACTCAGTCAACTATCATGGCCCTTCCCGGTCGTTCATCTTCAGACCTGAAGAGACTGCAGGAGATGGATCCAACCATTGGTGCCTTGCTCCCGATCTGGCAGGCCGGACAAATGCCAAGTCGCGCCGAACGTGAGGAGCTGCCAGCAACTGCTCAAGCACTGTGGTGGGAGTGGGGTCGAATAACCCAGGTTAACGACCTCCTGTACCATAGGATTTTCAGACCAGATGGAGGGGAGGAGGTTCTACAAATCTTGCTCCCCGAGTGCCTAAAAGAAGAAGTGCTGACTCAGCTCCATGATGCACAAGGACATCAAGGAAGCGACCGTACGGCTGAACTGGTCAGACAACGATGCTTTTGGCCAGGAATGGCGAAGGACATTAAAGAGTGGTGCCAGTATTGTGGCCGATGCACTCTGTCTAAAGTCCCTCAGCCACTGAGTCGGGCACCAATGGGTCATTTGCTTGCAACCCGGCCAAATGAGGTGGTTGCAATAGACTTTTCATTTCTAGAGCCTTCCAGAGATGGCTTAGAACAGGTGTTGGTACTAACGGATGTTTTCTCTAAATTCACTCAGGTCATACCCACCCGAGATCAGAGAGCCTCCACAGTGGCTGGCGTCGTTCTCAAAGAGTGGTTCTACCGGTTTGGAGTACCGGCCCGGCTACATTCAGATCAGGGTAGGTGCTTTGAGAGTGCAATTGTCCATCAACTCTGTGACCTCTACCAGGTTCAGAAGACTCGCACTACACCATACCACCCTCAGGGAAATGGTCAGTGCGAGCGCTTCAACAGAACAATGCATAATCTCCTGCGCACTCTATCCACTGAACAGAAAAGGTGCTGGCCCCAATATCTGCCCCAACTAGTGTTTAGTTATAACACCACAATCCATCAAACTACGAAGGAGTCTCCACACTTTTTGATGTTTGGACAGGAACCCCAACTTCCTGTTGATTTCCTTCTGGGTCGAATCCCTGAACCACGGAGTGGCGCCGTTTCAGAGTGGGTCCAGGAACATCAAAGGCGTCTCGAGGTCGTTTACTGCAGCGTGCAGGACCGGTTGAAGCAAGCAGCCAAACAACGGAAAGCAAGACACGATCCAAAGGCACAGTGTGGATCGTTGGACGTGGGTCAGTTGGTGTACCTACGAGACCATTCGACACGGGGCCGTAATAAGATCCAAGACGCCTGGTCCCCCATAGTATACCAAATACTACGAGCTCCCAGCCCTGGTGGTGTGGTTTACACGGTGGCGACAACTGGGCCGAACACAACAGGTGCATCGAACCATGATTAAGTGTGTTCCACCTAGTAGGCACCCCACCCTCACACCAGTGATTCAATCTGCAGACACACTATATGGAGACCCTCCCCAGGTTGACTTGCTACACCAAGATTATCCTATTTCAGGTGTAGTGGCGCTAGTACAACCTGCACCGGACCGGGATTCACAAGTGCTCCCCTTGCCATCCAGTCTGCAGGCGCCCTCTGCACAGGAGATTGAGGTCGGGACCAATAACCCGACATTAGATGTGGGAACGAACAGCCTACCCGATGTAGGTCAACCTATACCTTCCACCAGTACTGGGGTTGCCCGCCGGACTACCAGACCAACAGCAGGACAGCATGGCAACCCCCACCGTCTTCCGGTCTCAGTGGTGAGTTCTGGCATTGGGGCTGCAGCTCTTCCGGTACCTGGCAGTACAAATCCCTACATTAGACCCGAGTATTAGTCTGGCACACTGTGTTCACCCTTTTGTCATGAGATGATCGACGGGACGTCGATTTATATGGGGGGGGGGGGGGGGGTGGAATGTAACCAGTGGGTCACGGACAACAGTACTTCCGGGTTACTTCCTGGGTAACTGTTTACGTTAGCAACGGCTGCTAGCGGGAACGCGAGCCCATGCATTACACAGCTGTTTTGAGTTCGCAATCACGCTAATGAGTATAAGACCAGGAAGGAAGCTTGTGGGACGTTTGCTCTCCGTTCGCTCTGACATCCAGTTGTGGAGAGTGTGTGGGGATCCTGGTGAGGTGGGTGAGTTGATGGTTGTTGTGTGTTGTACGTTAAACTGTTCTAAATTAAACCTTGTGTCTGCTACAGTCGCCAGGTATCCTTTCTCCTGTGTTTGGGCTACGGTGCGGGTACGTGTGATGAACAGTGATTACGGTATTTTCTTTTCTTAAAGGAGTCATCACCTGGTTTTATACGTATCCAGCCCCCCTTGGATCGCTTTGGATCAATTCGTAAAACTTATTAGAAAAAAGAAAAAAAAAATTTAATCAAACATTGAGCTTGTTCTGACCCTTTTTCGTACCGCGATTTTATCACGCGAGATTACGCGCGAGGTTTTGACTGGTCCGGATGTGCATTGTATAATATGTAATGAGGCGCGCGTTGATTCGCCGCAGGAAGGACAGAGCCGGGGGGGCTTGCCTGCATGCAGACTCCAAAACATAATGGCGGCGCTTCGGCGATTTCAGGTAGCGGACGGGGCGGGGTTGGGTGGTGAAAGAGGGGTGGGCTTATGCAAGTAGCCGCCACGGTGACGTCACCGAAGGCGCAGAATCAAAATCTCGTGCTTTAGGAATGCACACCCTTGTGTGCTATTCCTGTTCGGAAAAAGAGCAGAAGCGAAAAAACGGCGCCACTTTCAAACTCCAGCCTTTCAGGCAAGTTTCAACTGAGGTCAAACACAGATATGCATGTTTTAACAAGAGAAATTGCGATTTCCAGGTGATGACTCCTTTAAACATATTTTACGATCTCCTCGCTTTATGTATCCAGATACTTTTAGCGTAACGATAATGTGCTCCCTTTTTAGATTCACGCTGTCTGAGGGCAACGGGTATGTGTCTACGTGTGTGTGTGTGCTATGCTGCAGGTATGCTGAATTTACTGCTGGTACAGTTTATCGCTGGGATTTTATATGGTTTAATACCATTACTAATTTCAGGTATGTATTTGCAGGAGTCTGCCATTGCTGTTTTGCCTAGGGTTAATTTTATGTATTTGTTTTTCTTGCCTCTGTACGCAGGTTATAGCTGTTGTAGGTACTTTGCTTTCTTTGTTGTTTTTCTGTGACATTGAGATGCTGGATTGGGCAATGTTTGATGGCTTGTCGCTCATCTTATCCTAGCTGCTTTTCCTACTAAGCTCTGCTTTGGGGTACTGGCCGGTATGCTAGCTTAAACTTAAAGTAGCTTATTGACCTTGTTCTTCTTTCTATTAACAGAAGCCAGTGAACGTGGTTCCAGCGTATTGGGGGTGTTGGGTGCTTCCTTTTTCCCTTCACAATATTTGCGGTGGACTAAGTGTAAGGCTAATGAGCACCTTCACCTTATTTTTATTGCGGTTTGCTGTGCAGCCTACGCCTTGTGGTGTGTGTGTGTGTTTTTGATTCTCGTAGATGTAGGAGCACTCGGAGTGGTTGCCGTGTGGAACTCTCTCTCTCTCTCTCTTTCTCCCCCAGTATGCCAGGTAACTACGCTCATTGATCCCAATATTAACCTGCCTATTGCTGCTGTTTTAGTGCCGCCAGTACCCTCGGCTTGCTATTTTACGGCCTTTATCCCTATTCGTGGCTTGTGCGTGTTTTTATCATTCTCTGCTTGTTGTAATAAAATACATTTACATTTTTTTATATCCAAGGGATTGTTGCTTCCGATTTTTATAGCCATTGCTTAATATCAATAAATATTGCCCAGTCAACTGGAACACCCGTCTCTGTCTTGTCTATACAATTGAACCAAGTGTGGGGGAAACTTCAATACGGTGTGAATTGTTAAGTCTTAAGGTGTAAGGCCTTAGGTGGCGTTGTCTGGTATTTGACCATTCCTTAATGTAACCTAGGGTTACAATAGGTTGTCATATTCTTTAATAATAAACGATAAACGGACTTTTGATCTCAGCGAATACTTTGTTTAGTACAGCGGGTCAGACAATCAGCTTACACCCTGTCCTCAGCCTCTCAGCGACTGCTTTGTTTGGACAATAGCCGCTACAGAAATAAAAACAGGTCTTCAGTTCTTCCTTAAACGTAAATTCTCGCTTCAGTGTACTGCACAAAATACACTTGCAGAATACAACTGTCTTGCAATAGCGCTCTCTGCGCACTGAGGTATCTCCGTACCGCGAGCGTGGTCCAAAAGAACAACAGTCCCTTCAGTAAACCCGCCCCCGTCTGTCGATTCAGACAGACGGTTCCTACGTGAGTTATGACTCACTTCAAGCCCGTAAGACTTGTAACTTCAAAGAAAACGAATAAAACAAAGCAAAGGCAGCTTGACATTAAATTGTTTTTATGTCTTAGTATTTATGTGTATGTATTACAGTTTTTTTCAGTTGCTAACAAGCGTTTGTCCAACCAGTTGTCACATTTTCAAAACTCTAAACACAATAAGTACAGCATCGGTCTTCTGTGGCCATACCATTCACACATTTCATGTCGTTTTCACACAATATGCAGTCAGTGAACACACGTCCACAATGCTTACATTTTCTTAACAGACAAGCTATACCTCCCAACAAAATTATGCATTGTTTTTGTATTATTTACGAATGTTAACACACAACATCCCACAATAGCAAAAACAATATTCCAAACCTTAGATACAGTATAAAACCTCTGATTCTGCAATGATATCAGTTCAAAAACAATATATCTCAGCTGATAATAAACAAACAATTGAATAATTGACACACAGCTGATTTATGTTGGCTAAATTGGGCTGGTTTAGACTCAGTGGCAGGGGCTATTTTTTCTATTACACTGACACTTATACAGTGAAAGGAGGACTTTGAGGAGTGATGTCTTCGGAAACAGAAAAAGACAAACTTTTTATCTGGGCTTTTTGCTGTTGTTTTTTTGTTCAGAATGCTCTTGTGTGTTTCATGGATATTTTGTTCAATGTAAGCAATACTGTAAAACTTTTGAAGTGAACATTACATGTAGACATACAGTTCCCAACCAAGAAATGTAGTGTAAAAACGGTGGATTGCATGTTTTGCATGCAAATACCTGTAAAACCGAAACATAAAAGTCTATGCAGTTTTTGTAATGTCAACAATAGCCAGTATTTTGAAACCTGGTGTACTTTGATTGACTGCATGTACCTTGTGAAGTAAAAACAAGTGTTATTCTTTGACAGAATAATTTCATTTTGAGTCAGATTTCCAGTGTTTTGGTTTAAGTAAGTGTGTGCAGAGAAAGATGTGTTCTATTTTGAAATCAAGAGTTAGTATATATTTAACAAAATGTGTTTTTGAGTAGAAAATTATCCATTTGGCCAATTCTGTTTTGTAGGTGTGAGTCTGTGTTAAGAGTTTAGAAAAAGTATCTGATGTATGGGTAAGTGCTTGTTAGCGATTGGAAAAAAAACTGTAAAAAAGTTACTTAAAGGTTGTATTTTATGGATGGACTTTGAAGAAGAAAATATATCTACAAACAAATACAACGAAAATATTTATTCTCATTTGAAGAAATTAGGTCATTGATGTAAACCATGAATTAATAGTTAATCTAGTTATTCCAAAAGGGAGATTTAAATGAAATTAGCCAGATTTATGGTGAAATTGTGACCACTGCACACTTAGGTGGACAAATTTCATAGTTATTCATGTCTTTATTATTTAGTCCTCATTTGAGTGTTCCTGATTTGAAGAGGAGCACACTGTTCCTTTCTCTCCATTCATCAAAATGCCGTTTTTTAGCGAAAGATAATTAATTAAACTGAAATGCCGTGATTACACAATTTCAGGAACATGTTGACCCAAGACAAACTTAGTTTCAGTACATGTGTTTCCTTGGGCCCGTGCAGCTGATAAACCAGGTGTTATTTTTAGAAAGGAATGTAAGCTATTGTGGACTCTGGATTTAATCACATTTTACTACGCATGCCATCATAAAATGACAAGGCACATAAACCGTGTTGGGGCCTAACACGATCACACGGATGCACTTATGCAGAATATTTGAAGTTTGGGTCACTGAATGACATCAAAGTTGCCTCAAGTTATTTTCATTGTTGCATTCATTCATTTATTTCATAAACAAGGACGTTGCAGCCAGCTGAGAATGATTACAGTTCCTGCCACGTTCACCACAACAAGACCATAAATCATGTTACCTAATACCATGTCGAGTAATTTCAGCTGAATCACAAGTAAATTAGGATTTATTACATTCAAATAAAGAAGCAGATACATTTCAAAGGCTTTAAGGGCGAAAAGTTTAGAGTAACCACAGTAAGTGCTTTGTTGAAGCTGCAGTGGCCTGCATTTGTTACATGTGTTCTACTGTAAAGCTAGATGGCAGCACAACACTTGTATTAGCTCATCAGTCCTTCTGCTTCAGGCTCGCCGTCACCCACCATGGCATCCAGAGTCCAGCCAAAAACTGCATGACTGTTTTGCACTTGAGCTGCTGTGTCAGACCATCCAAACAAACGTCACTAAAACATCTCTAATGCTATTAAATTCCAGTAATGTATAATCATCACAATAACAAAAATATAACATAACTCAATGAAAAGATGCTTAATTCAGGATAATAATTTGCACCGTTTACATACATACTTCATTGAAGTTAAAAATACCAAAAGAGGTGTGTTTAATGTGTTTTGGCTGTATAAAAAATATAGTTGTATGCTTTAAATATAAGGTAGCTTTATATATCCTTATTATATACAAGCTGATAATTATATATTTTGAATATAGCAGTACATATTGTATTAATTGCACTTCACAAGCAGGTCACCACCACCAGCTCACATGTGAACAGACCCTGCATGTGGCAGTTTGGGGTCCAGTAATGTCAGTTTCTTGAGGAAACAAATCCTCCCCCATCGCGGCCTCGGTTCCTCTTCAGTTCACCAGTATTTCAGAGAAGATCTTCAGGAATCGTCTTATATCTCAGCTGCTAAGCTCACTTTGGAAGCTGAAGAAGAGACGGACATTCTTGTCAAATCACGCAAGTCTGACGTGAATTCATCCATAAATCACACACTTGTCACACCTAAGCATGCACAAATATATTATTGGAATCTCTCTTTCATCGAGAGTGGCCTCAGCAAATCTTCCTCTGGTGTTGCAGCTGTTCTACATATCTTGTTGTAAATCTGTAGACAAAACCTCTGAGGGGACATATCTTGATCTGCTGTGTGCAAATAAGCCCAAAAAGGATTCTCCTATCCCTTTCCATGCATGTCTTTAGGCTTTAGTGCTTTTGTGTCGGCGGACTCGCTGACCGGCTTCAGTGCTGCATCTTTGTCTTCCCTTCTTGAGGGCGGGCCGAGTGACGTCCGGGAGGGAGCGGCGACGGCGTCCGTAGCCTGTTGAGCCGATCTTGATCCTAGGGGCTTTGGCCTCTCTTTGCTTGTTGTTGATCTGGTGCAGTTGGTGGATCAGGTCCTGGTACAGACATGTGACAAGAAGGCAGCCGGATGATCTGGTTGACATTGACCTCCTAGGTCTGACATGAAGCGGAAAAAAGAAAACAAACATTAATGGCCTATTTTCAGATGGCTATCCAGTTAAATGTTAAATTCTCAACTGGCAACACATACCATATTGACAGGGTTTTAAACCCAAGTCATCGGGTTTAATCTAAATGTATGTAAATTTATCGCTGCAATAGATTATAAATCATCTATATTCTTCAGTTAAATTAAAAATATATCTGATATATCTTATAATATCAGACTGCATTCAGAGCCTCAGACATCCATTGAGACTAAATTACTCTCAAAATGCTGCGTTTCTCGTTACCTTGATGGAGATGAGACGATTGCATTCTTGTCCTGCTGTCCAACGTTGACGTCAGAGTGCTGCTGATTGGCTGTGACTACGCTGTCACACAGGTCTCTCTTCATACGGCTCTGCAGCCATACTTTAAACCTGCAACAAAGACACAACGTGAGAGGTTGTGGCGGCAGAATTACTGTAAGGCACAGACTTAAAAATACCAAAAGAGGTGTGTTTAATGTGTTTTGGCTGTATAAAAAATATAGTTGTATGCTTTAAATATAAGGTAGCTTTATATATCCTTACTGTAAGGCACAGACACAAAATGGGAGATGATTTAATTTGCTATGTACAAGAATTTTCTCCGATCATTAAGCATTATCATCTTGTTTTTTCCCAAAATTGCCTGAGCGATAAATGTGCCAGGGTGACGTTTCGGCCAATGTTGGCTTATCACTGATAAATAGGTATGGGCGTATATTTCAGAGTCTGAGAGAAGAAGTATGGAAAGGCCACTTTGATTTGTTACACTTCCACTGGGGAACAATTTCTTTTTCAATTGCAAAATGACTTTCACAACATGTTGGTCACTATTCTGTAGTAATCAATTTAGGGATTCTTAATCTGACCGATTTATATATATATATATATATATATATATATATATAATATCAGTGTTGCCGTGAAAACTCCAGTATCTGTCGAGCTTGAGCATAACTGAAATCCTCTGACTTTTACTGGGATATTTTCTTCACTTGTTCTCGTTTTTCTAACAAACACACGTTGATATGAATGTCTTGTGTTAATCAAGGCGAGCACCGGATCTGAATGCTGAAGGAGGAAATGATGAGGCTTCTTTTTAAATGAACACAATGTTCTCTCAGCTCACCTCTTTTTCAGGCCGGTGTTGAGCTCTCCTGTGGCACCTTTCACCAGTGGCAGGACGGTGGTGAAAACACAGCAGCAGATGACAGTGTGCAGAGCTAATCTCATTTTGGCTGGGAGCTGTCAGTGGTAGAGAAAAAAAATACCTCTGAACTGCTGCCACAACTGGTGATTGATCCATTTAAGGCAGCATCGAATAGGCTTTGTAGCTGCACAACAGGGTGCAACTCAGTCTGTTGGTTGGTCAATTACAACTCAGCGTTAATGGCTTTGCATGGTAGGTTGTTGAAGAAACATGTTTATCAGTACACCCAAACAACTGAATACAAATAAAATCTTTCATCAACTCCTAGTCCATCAAACTGATATCCCAAATTAAATAGATTTATGTTTTCGAATACCTGAAGAATTCTTGAGCAATCTTTTAAAAATAGTCTTCAATTAAAATAGTGGAAAAAGTCACTTACCTCAGACTTCAGCTTGTAACTCAATGCAGAGAATTGATGATGCACATCCAAGTGTGTTGTGTACTGTTTAGCAGACTAAGTTTTTTATTTATTTTTTTTTATTTCTGAGGTTGTAAAGAGTTTACCATGAGTTGTAGTCTGACGTTTACACTGCTAACATGAGAGGCTTTATAGAAGGAGGGAGGGAGCTGTACCTGAATGCCAGAGCCAGTGGGAGGGACTGTGGGACAGTTCATGTCAACCCCATCCACCCCACATGTAGAAAGTCAAACCAAAAACATACAGAGATTATGATGAGTCAGCAAATCCCTGAAACAACGTGACTAATGCTCGAGATTGTGTGAAAATTCTGATTTAATACACCACTTCTCTTTGGGAATGTGCTGAAAGAATTAATTTTGTGTAAATTGACCAAAAATATCCCTCCCCCCCTCCCCCTCCCCCTCCCCCAAATGTTTACTTTTGGCAACACAAATGTGAGACTTATTGATATATATTTACACATATATTTTTTTTTCTTTTTCTTTTGATACTTGTGTCTGAACTCTTTAGGCAGTCATAAGAGCCAAACTTTAGCCATGCGTGTTCTAAGGCAGTTAAGTTGGATGAAATCGTTGTTAATCACCGAATTGATTGTGTGTTTGGATGGCTCTTGTTCGGTCCGAGTCAGCCATCTGTGATTTTAAATGGCTACTAAAGGTTAAGTATCTTCAGATTAGCACTCTGTTGTTGTGGCAACTGCATGCACTGTGACAATTTAAGAGAGGACAACTGAACTTTTTCCCCTCCAGTTGACCGGTCTAATCATTGTGAGGGCTACTAAGTCACCTGTAGTTACCACCAAGCATTTGAAACAAGGGCAGTTTTCTGTGTAAAGATTAACACGAATTCATTAAGGGCTGCCTTGTTGGCTTCTGCTGACTGAACATTGTATCCAACGTAACCCCAAACTCTTAAAGATTTTAAAATGTTTTATTTATTTATTTTATCAAATAATAAGCCTTTGATAAAATTGATAAATTGTATCAATGGCTTACCTTTAATTAATCTGAAGAGTCAAAAATTGACCTTGGACCCTGTGTTTTTGTGTTTGTTGCTGCTTGACTGGAGAATACTCCTTTAAAATAGATCTGAGATGCTGTTATGTCCTCATTGTTCTCTGGAAGTGATGTAACGGTGCATTTTTGCGGTGTGAGCACTGAGCCGGACTCTGTTTAACGAATAGCCTTTTAAATGCTACATTGCCATCAGCAACCAGCTTGAAATGTGTTGTATTTTCTTTTTAAGTAAGTGATAAATACTTGGAAAAGTAATTGATAAATATTCAAAGAAACTTTACAGTGTTAAATGGAGTGTTTAATTGCGTTATTTTGTTTTGATGTTGCCAACGATGTTCGTTTTGCTATTAACTGATTCTTAATTTAGTTTTTTCATGACTAAAATGAATCTTCAAGTGAAACGCTTTCAAATGAGGTAAAGTGAGGACAGGTGATGGCAGGGGCAGATTGGCCATTGGGAGTGCCGAGAGTTTTCCCGGTGGGCCACGTGGTCAGTTAAATAAAAGAAGAAAAAAAGCAGTTGCCTGGGCAGCCCACAGCGTTTTTGGCCATTGGCCTAATAGCTGAGCATTTTATATGATAGCCTATATTTAGAGAGTTTTACTGTAGTGGCTGGCCAGTTAACTTTGGCCATGTGAGTTTGCCCCCCTTCACCTGCCATTCAGACGCTGCCTGCGGCAGAGAGATGCATGTGGCTGCCATGTTTGGCTGTCGTGATCCAAGGCAAGGAAAGGAGCGAAAGTGAGGTTTCAGGAGTGAAATTAATTGAAATTAGCCTGTAAACATTAACGTTGCTATCTATGCCGCCACATGCTAATAAGCTAGCCATACTAATCCGGGTAAAGGCATATAACCTTTATAACTTTAACATATTATTACACAGCTCTTCAAACGCTGTAGAATGCTCCATTCAGTTGAACGGGCCTTCCCAACATTCGGAGGTCTGATATTTTTGTATAACAGACCGCTGCTATGTATAACAGGCAACTGTCAAGGAAAATTGGAACTACCATCTTAATATTTTATTGACTGTGTTGTTTAATATATTACTTACATAAACAATACTTATCTATGAAGATAAATGGCATTTTTTTATGTCTGTCAAGTTTCTATTTTTAAAACTCTTGGGAAGACCTACAGTAGATATCCAAGTTTAGTTTAAATATTGTTTTCTTGATGGTCTAAGCAAAAGAGATACTGATGAAGGACCAGAATTATCTGTTAGAGTATGTTAGTAACTTAATGACTTGATGTGCACAGCTTTTGGTTGTGAACATGAACAGGACTTAAACTAAAAGACAATAATAAATCAAAACCTCCATTGGTACCGGACCAGATGAACTGAACTACAGGTGTGATTGTTCGAACATTGCACAATTAATGTTCTCGTGTTTTGACAGTTGACAGATTAAAATCACTGTCACTCCTTCCCAGTTTGTTCTACATCGTTTGCCTCCAACTTGTGTTGACCTGCATAGAGCTGATGCAATCCCAGGCTAGATTACATCTACTACCAACACCCACAATCATCATCCCACTTTGTCTGTAGGCTAAATTTCTGTCAGCCGTTGTGCCAATGTCAGGTTTGTTTTGATATGGCTTTACAAAACACATTGGTACAACAAGTTTTGATGGGTCTATAGATTCACATGAGTAATGCATTTGAATACCTCAAAGAGATAAACACAGTGCCGTCACTACAACAACACGTACTCCATTGGCCAAAAAGATGATTCCGTGATCTGTGTTTTGACACGATCCTTTCCCGTTCTTAAATTAGATGCCTCATGCTGCAGAATTTCATTATTCCAAAACAGAGTGCACTCACGATCATGATCGAGTCATAGGTCACTATGACTTTGATAAATGTTTTTGTATCCATATCAGTAAGCCAAGATCTTTTTCTCTGGACTGGCTGCAAGAATAGCTTTTGCATTACATATCCAATAAATGAAGACAATATGGTGTTTGGTTGGAGGACAGATGAAGCTTTGATTTATTTCCACGGTCAGGGGTCAGTAGAGCAGGATGTGAACTCAACATTGGCAGGCATCCATTATCTGATATTATTAGATATTCAGTGTCTATTTACAGTTGCATATTTCATCCTGTGTTTTATTACTACTGAGATAGAAATGCTGAAATGATAGGAGCGTTGCTAACTCTGCTCTTGTTGGATCTGAAAGAGAATACTCCCTTGATATGCGTGTGATGTGCACTAAATGAGGCCCAAACATTCCTCCTACCTCCTTTCCAAACAATGGAAAATCACAGTATGTGTTGTTTTGTTTGGAAGTATCCAGGGTCTGATATTTACCAATTACAGCCGGAAATCATTATCAGTTGGAGACAAACTGATCAGATATTTTATACATACAGTTGAAATCAGAAGTTTACATACACCGTATCAAAAGACGCATAAACCTTTTTTCCCACTGTCTGAAGTTAAATCAGACTAAACGTCTCCTGTTTTAGGTCATTAAGGATGACTAAAATTATATCTATTTGCTAAATGCCAGGACACTTAGAGAGAGAATATCTCAGAGAATTTTACATACATTCCCTTAGTATTTGGAAGCATTGCCTTTAAACTGTATGACTTGGGTCAAACGTTTTGGGTATCCTTCCACAAGCTTCCCACAATAGTTTGCCAGAATTCTGGCCCATTCCTCCTGACAGAACTGGTGTAACCGAGTCAGGTTTGTAGGCCGCCTCGCTCGCATTCGCCTTTTCAGATCTGCTGACACATTTTCTATGGGATGGAGATCAGGGCTCAAGACACTTTTTAACTATTTTGGCAGTATGCTTAGGATCATTGTCCATTTGAAAGACCCATCTGCGCCCAAGCTTTAACTTCCTGGCTGATGTCTTGAAATGTTGCTACAATAATTCCACACAATGTTCTTTCCTCATGATGCCATCTATTTTATGAAGTGCACCAGTTCCTCCTGCAGCAAAACAGCCCCACAACATGATGCTGCCACCCCCATGCTTCACCGTTGGGATGGTGTTCTCAGGCCTTTTCCCTCCAAATGGAATGATGGTCATTATGGCCAAACAGTTCCACTTTAGTTTCATCAGACCACAGGACATGTCTCCAACAATTAACGTCTTTGTCACTATATGCATTTGCAAACTGTAATCTGGCTTTTTTTTTGTTTCTTTTGGAGTAATGGCTTCTTCCTCGCTGAGTAGCCTTTCAGCCCATGTCGGTACAGAAGTCGCTTCACTGTGGGAAATTCTCTTACCAGCTTCAGCCAGCATCTTCACAAGGTCTTAAGCTTTTGTTCTGGGGTTGATTCACACGTTTTGTAGCAAAACACATTCATCTCTGGGATGCAGAACCCTTCTCCTTCCTGAGCGGTATGATGGCTGGACATTCCCATGGTGTTTATACTTGTATAATTGTCAAGCATCTGGAAATTGTACCCAAGGATGAATCAGACTTGTGGAGCTCCACAATTCTCTTATGATTCTCTGATATCTTGGCTGATTTCTTTTGATTTTCCCATGATGTCAAACAAGGAAGCAGTGTCTTTGAAGTGTGGCCTTAAATACTTCCCCAGGTGTGCCTCCAATTAACTCAGATGGTGTCAGTTAACCTATCAGAAGCTTCCAAAGCCATGACATCATCATCTGGGCTTTTACCGCATTGTTTAAAGACATATTAATCTTTGTGTATGTAAACTTTTCACTTCAAATAAAGTAATACAAAAATATCTAATAAATTATCTCTCTAGTTATTGTGGCATTTAGCAAATAGAAATAATTTTGGGAGTCCTAACTGACCTAAAACAGGAGAAGTTTAGTCTGATTTAACTTCAGACAGTGAGAAAAAAATGTTTGTCTTTTTATACAGTGTCCTCCCCTTCTTTTGTCCACTCTGCTCGGAAGACTTTCACAATCAACTTTCTTGATTTTTGCCATATTTCCCCTCCATCTGCATGTCTCTGTTTGTGTGCTTCTCTCTACCTAGCAACCTAGTAGCAACTAGAGGTGGGAGAAATAATTGATTCTTTCATGCAGTGCTTTGCTGATCTATTCTGCATCGAGGCAGTCATCTTACAAGAATTGGTATGAATGATTTGAAGACAAAATTCTCATTATATTTAAATAAAAAAATAGAGATGCATTACATTACACTACATTCAGTCTAGTCACCTGATGGCAGAAGAGCCACCTGCACATCAGGAGCTGATCTAATCTAACTCATTCACATTCATTCACATGCCGATGGCACAGAGCCATGCTTGAGCTGCAGGAGCCAACTGTACTGGGGTTCCGGTGTAGTCTGGATACAGCCATAATGGAAATCCGGGCCGAGACTTCCTCACATTCTGATTAGCAACTTGAGACAGGAAAATTGGGTTGCGGGAAGATGTCTATGAGCAGATTGTTTTACAAGTAGCCCGTTTACCCTTAGTTAGGCTGTTTTTTTGTTGTTTTTTAAGCCTATAACACTAAATTACCATTAGACGATAGCTGATGGGTTCAGAGATTTTCATTCTGTCCCATTGTCAAATAAATAAATAATGTTGAAATACCCACTGGTATCAGTGATGACTTTTGAATCGCCAATAGTTGACATTGTCGTCAATTGGCTCAAGTCAAGTGTTAAATCATAAGTATCAGTTTGATTTCTCATCTCTCAAACACCAAGTTTCAAGTTTTTCTGAGAATTCTGAGAATGTAAAGACGTCTGATACTCAAGCCAAAATATCTTTGTAAAAAACTTGTAAAATGCTTTGGAATAAACACCAAGATATGGTGACCCATTTTCTTTTTCACAAAATCATGAAAAGGTGTGAATTGAGAATAGACTCTGAACCAAATCATGACAACAAGAACCAGGCTCAGTTTGATAGATCATCAAAGACCCCAACCAGTTGGTCCTCACGTTTTCTCAAGATCTCGTCAAAATATTGCCTTTCCTGCCCAGTAGGAGACCAGTTTATGTGTGTGAGGTTCAGCTTTACACCATGTGGGACCTGAGAATCCTGAGAAGTTTGCCATGGGAATACAAGCGCATAAACTCAGAAAGTCATGTCTCAACAGCTGCCCTGAGAGACTAGTCCATCAGAGCCGGATGAGGCACGGCAGAACCTTTGGTCAGAATATAAACAAAAACTTGTGTCACGTGATGCATGTGTAGGGAGTCCAGATTTCTCTTCCAGTATTGTTGAGACTCAGTTTTTTTAAAATGTGGCAGATGACGGGAAATACCCACATTTTCTTTTGTCTTATTCTATAACAATCACTTCCTGACCTCATTGACTGTTAAAGTAATGTATTTTGGGCTTTTTGAGTTTGAGTATTTTTCAAGGGCTGTACTTAATTGCTTGATATTGACAGCAGACTTCATGTTCTCAGTGGAGTCATGGACATCATATCTGACTGATGCAACAAAGGTGCTTTTGCTTACTTTCAAACCCTCACCTACGGTCATGAGTCCCGGGTGAGTTTGCCCAGGAGTAGCTGACATTTCTATGTGACAAGTGACAGGTGATGAGCATACAGAGAATCATCCCTCAAACCTGCAGCTCCCCTCGCTGCTCTCATAATGTTGTTTGTCTGGGTTGAAGCATGAATCTGTACACTACCTGCTCAGCACTAAACAGCATGGATCTATTACTCAAACTGACCTTTCTGAATCGGACTTAGAGAGGCTTAGCGAACATTTAACTCCTGTGAGTATCAGCTGTTTCTGCTGTTGGCAGATGTTTCCATAATCGGTGAATGCTCCTCTTCATCTCCGGACAACATGAAATATAGCCAGTACTGACATGAAAGAACAATTCTCCAGCAAGAAGTCAACAAATTTAACATTACAAACACGGCAGTAACGGATGTCCATGTGTCCGTGTGTGTCGAGTCTTGTATGCGACTGTTTTATGTTCGCTCTGATTCCCTCAGACCACTGTGTTCGCAGCTTCATGAGCAACATCCCTCTGTGAAGTAGTACACTCAACTTACCAATGGTGCAACTTACATCACGACTGACTGACTGACTCACTGACTGACTGACTTTCTTTCTTTCTTTCTTTCTTTCTTTCTTTCTTTCTTTCTTTCTTTCTTTCTTTCTCAGCCACAGAGCGACTTATGTGCGGCCCTCTGCGGTTTAGCCAAAAATGATCAAATTGAATTATCAACCAGCCCTACTTTTTCTACAAAACTATGCTTTGGCCTATCGGGCCAAGCCAGTTGATGTAAATGCACATAATTCACATGTCTTTTTTTCACTTTTCAAACGTCAAGTCAACACACAGCAGCTGATAGCTGAAACATCACAGGCGCTACTCATTGCAGGGTTTTTTTTCTTGAATGTAGTGCAGTTTTAAATCTGCACGACCAGCAGTACGTACCCTCATGCATATGTGCACAAAAACAAATAAATGCTGGCAAAATTAAACTGAAGCAAGTTATATCATAGTTAGACAGTCTCTATAAGTCTTGTTTGATGAGAGAAATGACTAAATTAGATCGGCATTCCACTGTGCTGCTCTATATAATGCTCTAGATAGATAAATCTCTCCTTTCATCTGGGCGGTGGTAGCGATTAGTGTCCAGATGTCAAACTTGAAATGCAAAGTGATACATAAACAGAAGAGGGCCTATTCTTCTGCAAAGAATCCTGGAACCATATTTAATGCCTTTCGCCTCGCCTCACTTCACTCTTTGTACCAAAGACATCATGTGTAATTGTTTCTGATTGGTTACAGTTACTTCTCACTGCCATTTGCCGTCTGACTGCCAAGCGTATGCGTCCTGTGGTATCCATCTGGTGTGCTTTTTGAGAGATCTCACAGCCTTTCATAGGTGAATCTCCACAAGATGACACAGACTGCATATTTTGATGTTGCGTGAACACTGAAATCCTTCAAGGCTAAAATGATTTGCTAGCAGCTTCGTCTTAGCGTAGTGTTCCATTATTAGGCAGCTGAAAATGTGCGTAGCGTGTTAGGATATCAGTGGGGGTAATTTTGTTCCAAAACAAACCAGTTGGTAACTTTTGAAGGCCAGAAATCTCCACACATTTTCAAGCCACAGATGTTAGTTAATCTGATGTTCTGACTATTTTGCAATAGGCTTTGACATTCCCTGCTTAAAAGCACTGTCAATATTTCCCAAAAGAGTGGTGTCTGTCTGCTCATCCATGATTCATGAATCGCACAGAAACCAACACAGATGAAAAATGGTTATGATTTCAGTGGTTTATACAGTACTCACAGTTTCATACCTTTTGACTTTATCATACACCAGATGTTCAGTTAAAACTTTGCTGCTGATGTTATCGGCCGATGTTCAGTAAAAATATAAAAGGAGAGTGACATTAATGCTTTCTAGTCGCCGATCCCTGATATCCTGGGATCCATGATAATGGCACGTGGTGAACAACATATTCGTCTTCAACCCAACTGTGATCAAAACTGTGATGAAATCCGAAATGTGAGTTTTTTTATCCGTATTGAATTGTAAATCATTTGTATTATCAATTGCATAATGTCGATGCTCATCTCCATTTATGTGACCATCACAGTCATCTCCAGACATGAAATATCAGGGGTGTAGCTCAAGTATAACCTAGTATGGTAGGTACTTAAAATGTGGCTTATTGAAATAAAGTAGTACATTTGAAGAGTGGCTGAGCTCCCATTTTTGCAGATAAAAGACTTCTATCACTTCTGCCTCTATCTCTGGTGTTAGCTTAAACATTCTACAAAAGATGGTCTCTCTTAGATTATTAGTTTCACAGATATTAAGGCTCAAAAATGGAAGTAAACACATCTTTGCCCAACTTCAGAGTCATATTCCAAAAAACTGACAAGTATCAGGTCCAAACTTACTTTTTTTGAAAGATCATATTCTTGTTAAAATTATATAAAAAAATAGGGAGGGTGTTTTGCCTCAATTTATATATATATATATATATATATATATATATATATATATATATATATATATATATATATATATATATATATATATATATATATAAATAATATGATAGCATAATATTGAAGACTGTACATTTTGCAATACTTATATATGTATGTATGTATATACATACACACAGATTACACAACCAAATCAAATAATAATCTTAATTTGAGCATAAAGATTTTACATTACAGTACAAAAGTCTCCAAAGTTTGATATTGAATAACAGTTTGTCTCTATGCTCACTATGAGGGATCACACATTTTTCATCTTTTAGATCCAATTCCTTCGTCACATTCATTAATTTGTCAGTCACTTTATAAATAGTCTAATGTACATCTCTGCTCTGTTGTGCTCATCTTTTTTGATGGCGTACATGCACCCAGTTTCTGTAGAGGGAACGTCAATCCTTGCAATTCTATGCTGCAGTGGGACATTGCACATGTCTTCAAAGACACACTGTTGTCCCCAAGACAATGGCTTGTTCTGTTTATTACAGTATATATATTTATACATCACGTTTTACAGATGGGATTTCGATACCCTGGGGGGCACTGGCTCAAGTGACTCAAGTCACCCGGATCAGTTTGGTGATTGACCCAGAGATCCGTGAGTCAGTGTGCTGACTCACGGATCTAAATTTAACACAATAACAATAACATGTGTCAACCAGCTACTAGACAGAAACAGATGCAGCCTGCTCTACCAACTCTATTTGATCAGCAACAAAACTATGTTGCAGTCACCAGAAACACAGGAAATAAACAAGACTGTAGCTGAATACATCCATCCATCCATCCATTTTCTACCGCTTATCCTGTATATTTAGGGTCACGGGGTGGCTGGAGCCGATCCCAGCTATCATTGGGCGAAGGCAGGGTACACCCTGGACAGGACGCCAGTCTATCACAGGGCCGACATGTAGAGACAGACAACCATTCACACTCACATTCACACCTATGGCCAATTTAGAGTTATCAATGAACCTATCCCCATCCTGCATGTCTTTGGACTGTGGGAGGAAGCCGGAGAACCCGGAGAGAATAGCTGAATACATATAATATATTTATATATTCCTGGGTATCAACTTTGAACTTCTGGTATCGTGACGACCCTAGGTGGAACATTGTGGATTTGCAGCCGAGAAATGTGCAGCGACTGCTTGGTGCTATCACGTCAATATGGACCAAAATCTCTGAGGAATGTTTCCCAGCACCTTGTTGAATGTACGCCATGAAGAATTAAGGCCAAATGTACCTTTTGACCTGCAGCTGACGCATATTTGCATTTTACAGCTGTCGTGTCTGGTGATGATTTCTCACTTTCATTGTGGCGTTGAACGTGCAAGTATGCCAGGGATCGATTTAGAGAGTCCTAGAAATTCTAGTGGGTGTGGTGCAGGACTGAGAAGAAATTTTGAAAGCCAAAAATCTCAGCACCTGGCAGAGAAGTCATCGACATTGATCAACAACACTATCAACCATCCACAGCGATATAGTTTATTTTGTGCTCTTGGCCAATAAATATCTGACCTGTCAGATATTTATAGAAATTTCCTGCTGCAATCTGTTCTCTGTGTGGGTGTAGGTTTTACTTGGTTTCAAAATACCTTTCTCTAAGTCACACTAACAAACTAGGATATGCAAAAGATGCTTACGTAACAAATTGGCCCTAAAACCCTAATTACTTGAGAATCGTCAGTCAACCACGACCACTGAGCAGCTTCATGTTTGTGGGTAGATGGTGTCAACATTAGGTAAGCAGTTTCCCCACCTACAAATTTCCCTTCTGGTGTGGGGATTTCAACTGCAACCTTCTTACCACCTTGTTACCAAACCATTTTGTTGCTGTGTGTGTGTGTGTGTGTGTGTGTGTGTGTGTGTGTGTGTGTGTGTGTGTGTGTGTGCGCGCATTTAAGGGTAATAAATTACTTTTTTTACTATAAATAACTAAATTATATTCACATGCAAACACAGTGCCACTGCAAGGATATATTGGTGGCTGTCTTTAATAGTTTCTCATTTTGTGTTTTTGTACTCTACAAGCGGAGAAACTGTAGATCACATTCTCAAGATGTTTTGGGGCTTTATTCCACATTGTCTTCTCCAATTCCAGCAGATGGATGTCCCTCAAGTGGCCTATAAACGTGTTTCGAAAATGGCATGTTTACTATAGTCATCCCCATGAAGTTAACAGTGTAATTGCGAGTGATTTTTTTCTCCTTGCTCCATCACATTCTGCTGCCGTGAGTCATCTGCTGTCACGAAAGCATCGAAAGCTGAAAGGACACAGTCGCGCTGCGTTGATAGTGGAACCACAAGCTAAATATGGCGAGCGTCACTGGCCATCGCCCCCCACTGATTGATTCAGTCCCTTTTGACAAGTGACTCTAGCACTCAAGCTAAATGATTTTATAACAATTCATTTCAATTGGGGAGTGTATCTTTAGTTTTATGATCTAAATGATTACTGTCACATTGTCCTCATTAGGACGCTGTGGTTGAAGGCATGTTTCATCACTTTCAGATGAAGTGGAGCGATGGAATGAGTACTGGAGGAATTTATTTCCTTCTTTTTGAGGCATGCTCTTTCAAATAGTTGTTTTAGAGGATTTCAGGGTTTGTTGAACATTTTTCAGACGTGGAAAATGTGACATCACTGTATTCATCTTCATCTGGGGCTTTTTATCACTCAGACTTGTTTGTCAGTTATGTAAATTTTCCTATTGACATTATTTTATTTATTTTTATTTAACCAGGTTTATCCCGTTGAGATTAAAAACCTCTTTTCCAAGGGAGACCTGGCCAAAACTTTCAGCAGCAAATTCACATTTACAAACATACAAATTGAGACAAGAACCCGAAAAAGAACAATCAGTGAAGAAACTTTCTGTGAGCCAGTTATGGAGATGGACGTCTTATGGAATCTGCTTGTAAGTCGTTAACTCTTGATTTGAAAGCTGTTAATGAGACAAGCTCCTTGTTTTTCAGAGTATTCTGCATTCAATTCCAGTTCGAGGGAGCAAAATACCCAAAAGCTCTTTTCCCAATTTCTGTCCAAGCATTTGGGACAGAGAGCATAAAAAGCACAATGCATATTGTATTTTTCTAAATGATAAAAACACATAGGTAGTGTTAAAAGAATTTGCTCGTGAATGAACAAATTCACCCAAGGAGGAGATCGGAGACAGAGAAGTAAAGTCGACGTCAGACTTTAATCTTGGCCAAGAGGAGCACTTTCTCTGTAGCATCCTCACACGTTGTTGCATTGAAACTGCTCCTGTAGTGTGGCAGCAGACCAAGCCTTATATAAAGGTGTACCAATGTGTGAGCCTACGGGCTGCCAGAGAAGGCCATCCTACCTGGGAGTACAACTCACAATGATGAGTCAGAGGCTTACAGTTGGTACTGAACTGTAGTGCTGCATGGTAAGGGTGTCCACCATATGAAGACATTGAGCAGAGGTGTGCATGTACAACAGATCACCATAATCTAACATGGGGATAAAAGTTGCTGCAACAAGATGCTTTTTTACATTAAAAGAAAAGCACAACCTGTCAAAAATAGAAACCCAATTTTAGCGTCAGCTTTTTCACAAGGTGTAGTATATGTGGTTTGAAAGTAAGGGAGTCCTCAATCAAAATACCAAGGTCTTTAAGCAGACACGGCAGGACATTTACAGAATGAGCCTCGATGCTTGTGTGATATTTGGCAACTGGTGGATGACATGGAGCAATGTTGCTGACTGCTGACTGAGGTATGAACATACACTATATTGCCAAAAGTATTCACTCACCCATCTAATTGAAATCAGGTGTCCAATCACTTCCATGGCCACAGGTGTATAAAAGCAGCACCTCGGCATGCAGACTGTTTCTACAAACATTTGTGAAAGAATGGGTCGCTCTCAGGAGCTCAGTGAATTCCAGCGTGGTTCTGTGATAGGATGCCACCTGTGCAACAAGTCCAGTCGTGGGAACGACAGCAACTCAGCCAAGAAGTGTTAGACCACGTACAATGAAGGAGCGGGGTGAGCGGATGCTGTTAAGGTGAACCAACCACATCGACACACAAGCTGGTGCTGAGTCTGCTCTACGCTTCTAGGGAGCAGAGTTTGGGTCTGCTGTTTCACCACGGCGGAAGTTTCACTGAATCTTTTTTTTTTACGTTTTTGTTTTACTTGGGAGGCCTTTGATATACATGGGCGGCCCGCCCAAGTTAAGCCTGCACTTGAATGAATGATTTATTAAATAATTGTTACATCGCTATTCTGAACTCCCTTTTTTATCCAGAGAGTGCTTTCAAAACCCAGACTACAACAGTCTAGAATATAAAAAGGTTAAGTAACTTTGTGACCCACCTCAGTACATAGATAATACGAAACAAAACATAAATCCTTCTTCAGTGCATTACAACTGTGCTGTACAAAAATAGTGTTTCCACATTTATTCAACAGATTTATTGATTAAACCAATTTTATGTTCTCTGTACTTAGTAGATGAAACGTGTGTTTTGGATAGGGCTAACAAGACATACTGTTTGTCCACATTTAACCTGCTCTAGCCTTTAGATTAATATGAGATTGCTTGTAGATGTGTGCTGTATTGGAAGGGCTGGGGGAGTTGTATGAGGTCAGTTAAACTGCTGTTGTGACTTGTGAAAGTGATTACTCAGACAGGGTTTTACAGTCTGCAAAATTTAGATTCTGAAATTTTGTAAATCATTTCCAACCCTTTTTTTTTTTTGAGAAGTCACATTAACGTTCAAGATGAAGTGTGGTACTTTGACAAAGCCACTAAGGGAGGTACTATGGCGGTGGAGGAGTGGTGGAGCTCTGGCGTCTTCACAACAGCAGGATCATGACAGTTAGACAAGATTAGGTGCCATTCCCTCCTTTGAGTTGAGTCATACGTCTTTCTTTGACAGCAGAACAAAGTCGGTTGTGTTGCTCTGAGGTCATAAATGTTAGCTCCAGCTTTACCTCAATGACACACTTCTCAGAGAGGAAGAGAGGAGGTGTGTGTTTAGGAAAGGGATGATGATACATGAGCGTGCAGGTAATTCTACCCACGGCATTGCCTCATCAAGCACTTGGCCTTTCACCCGGTAAAGAAGATCTCTGCTGACACCATCACCTGCTTCCTTTTAAGCCTGTTGCACTCTGGGTATTTTTAGCATGATTTCATATACTCCCTGCAATTAAGCAGGATGCTGGTAAACAATACTCTGTGATGAGGCCAGCTCCAAACTTGGCTCAGTCATGACAAGTCAGATGGGTTCAAATGAAAAAGGAATAACTTCATGTGCTGGCAGGAGTGCAGCGCTGTCCATGGGGGTTGCAGGGCTTTTTTTTTTTTTATTTCACAGAAACACTTGTGTTTTATATTTGCGCCTTGCCACACATTCTTTTGTGTTCATGGGGGAGGAAGAGAACGAGACACTGACTTTTGAAGTCTTTCTATCTTGTCACGTAAAGCATTCCTCACAGATAGTGTAGGACTATAGACAACCAGTCACCACACGGCTGCCTTATTATCAGGCTGAATTAAAAGGATACATCTCTGTGTGTGTCTGCAGCACTTTAATGCAAAGGTATTTTGTATTTAGCCTTGCTGCATTTTTCTGTTTTTGGGTGCATGAATGTGCACTTGCAGCATTCACATATCCAGGTGTAGACACTATGCATGCATGGAGGTGTATGTGGTCCAGTGTGCATGCATTTGCGTGTGATTTACAGTAGGAAAGTGTGTCTGTGCATGAACTTTTACATGTATCCACAGTAACCCCTGACCTATGAGGGTGAAAATACAAATGGAAGTTCAGAGTGGCACGCGGCTCACCGTTAACGTGGCTCTTTGTATTGTCAGAAGATATTTATATCTGGAATGAACAATTGAGAACGATGGGTTTGATTTCCCCGCTCTGGCCTCAGGCTCGGCCTTCCTGTGGGTGCAGAGTCAACCTCAGTCAGATGCGCTGATTGGAGCCAGATCCTTTGTCCCAAATTCCATCTTCTTGCACCCTTGAACCTCACGAAATCGCGAAACTAAAACCTTCAGTCATTGGTGTAAGTCCCGCATTACACAAATCCGACTCTAATGTGATGTTGTGAAATGTCAGGAGGGTGGTGTGGAGAAACATGTGCTGGTGGACGAGTGGGGTGTCATGCAGGTGAAATGAGGTTGAAGCTGAAATTCCACCAGCTCTTTACAGTAATGGTCCTGGTCGTTGTTGTGGAGGGGAATGCTGCTGTTAATTTCTCCCTCTCTGGACCCACTTTTCTGTGTTTTTCATTTTCACGAGGAGGAGGGAGGACATCTGTTTGCGTCATTGACCCTTTCAGGAATTCTCTGGGGACCTTTTAATCTTCCGTAGAGATCTATAATGTGAAGATGCAGTGATATGCTATTTTTGTCCACTCTCTCGCCAGATGCTTCCCTGAACTCTTAATACGTCCGTATCACACCCCTGGGGTCCATGAATTGTCATATACGATGCTGTGAAGGAGGTTAAATGTTCTGCAGGCGTTTTATTTTACTGTCCCAAGAGTACCCCTCTGCTCCGTAAACCTCTACAGGCCCCGGGGCTCCCGAGAACCCCATTCGCTGTAAATACCCAGAATTCCTAAAACTTTCGAACCCTATATATTTTGAATTCCTCAGATGTCTTCAGACTCTTTGTATCTCAGATGCTCTGGTACTCAAGGGGGCAGTGAGACCCCTTAACCCCGCCTTATTCTTATTTTCCAACTTAACCCCCCTCGCTGCTCTACTCTCTCTCACACACACACACACCCACGCACACACCCACGCACACACACAAACACACAAACACCCCCTGCGATGGATTCCAGATCGGGAATTTAATGCATTTCTGTTTCGCATCACCTCCTAGGAATGCAGCACGCGTGCCACAAGCCTCGTAACCTCGGGCTGATGAGTGTGAGGATGTTTAAAGGAGAGAGGAATGATGGGATACAGACGCTGCTGGGGGTTATGGGGGGCTTTGATGGGATGGGAGGATGAGGGGGGGTTTGACAGCGCATCCGGCGCGGCACTTGGCATTAATGACCATCTTGTTGCATAAAGAAATGTTAGTGCAGCTGTGGTATGTGCCGAGCATCTGGACGGCAGATTTTTGGGAACGTATTTTGTGTGTGTTTGTTTGGTCTGTCCCGCCTCACTCAAATTAACGACTGTTGCACGATATGGAGGGAGGATAGAGTGAATTAACTTAGTTGGGGTTCTTTTGAGCGGGGGCTGATCTAGAAGTGCAGATTTTACAAGGCAGTCTGTTTTGCATAACGTTTAGATACTGTTTTTCTATTCTGGCACTGTGGAGACATTCACGCATGTTAAAACTTGTCAGGATTAGACACTCTTTGTCAGTTTGCTTGAAGGAGAGCAGAAGTTCTTGACCTGCAGATTGACCGCAGTCGGATCTGAAACAGTTAATTCTCAGTTTGAGGTAACCTGCGTGGAGCACCTTCAGAGGGTTGCCTAATAACGTACCTGCTTAGAGCATAAATGGCTTTATAAATTATAAATTAGCTTTATTTGTTTAATGTTAATGTTATTTACTGTCTAATTTGCCCCGATGCAGTTAACTTCCCACTTCCTCTGGGCAGTAAGAGAGCCAATACTGATCCAGATCATGGTCAGGGAGGTCTTGATTGATCATGATGTTAAGAATATATTTTCAATACTGATGTAAAACATATAAATCTAGACAACATTAAACTACTAACATAATATATAGTTATATTGTCAGTGGAGCTAATTATGATTTTGTTGTTCTTGTTATTGTACGAACTCTATCTGTGAAATAAGCGCCAATCGAATGCGTGGCTAGATTTGTAATGTTGTCGATACCTGAAGTAACAATATTTTTTAATTCTCAAATAACTCTAACCATTTAAATATATATGTAACCCCTTTCTCACTGGCCGGCTACGCCAAGCACAATTTAATAAGCAAGAGCTTAATGGTACCAGTTGCAAAAGTGTTACAGCAAATACTATGGAGCAACAAGGATCCTGAGTTCTCAGCGGTGGAATGGTGGGCTGGCTGAACCCCCTGTGTATTTAGGCTGAAACGGTTGAAACTAACAACGACGAGAAAAAACATCAACCCAAACTGGCTATTCTGCTGAGTGATCCGCAAAATGACGGTCCAATACCTCGAAACGTTAACTCCACCGAGTGTGGGCCTAGTGCGCTCTAGGAAAACACAAGGAACAAATACATCTTATTGGCTAATACATTTACAACATTACAGAACACAAGAATACTCAACCCACAAAGCATTCTGGTTAATTGAGTTAATACAGTACAGTGTACAGGGAGAATGCATTACACAGGACAAGGTAATAACACAGTCACACATTAAACAGTCTCAATTATAACAGGCCTCTATTCAAAAACTAAGGGCCTAATTTAAGAGGTCCTTACATCCTTACATATATATACTGTATGTGTATATATATATATATATATATATATATATATATATATATATATATATAAAATCAAGTCTACGCAATAACAGCTTGTTATGTCCAAAATCTACTTGGACTACTCAATACTTTTTCGCTTGATAAAGTTTATTTTCTGATTGTTTTTTAATCAAAAGGGGTTTTTAGTTCAGTGCATTTTAGGAGTTTGTCATGCATTGTTTGATAAACAAGGATGTTCAACCCAGGTTTATGTAAATATTAACACTTGCAGCCTCCACCTGTTTGGCAGGAATGTTTCCTTCGCTCAGTCTTCATTTAACTCACCTGCATGACCCAGATCTCAAATTCCTTTCAGGCTACATTCACACCACAAGCCTTGATGCTCAATTCAGGTTTACTCTCGCTCAGATCCGATATCAGATCCTAGTGTGAACTTGCTGGATACTGAACTGACCTGCATGTGCAGAATTGTGAACACTTTTGACAAATGTGGATCCAGAGTGAGGTAAAAGTCGCATTAATGCCGATATGACACTTCAGACTCAGGGTCACATTGCAAAACTTCAGATCTCTATCTGATTTAGGACCACAGATGGAAGTGGTCCCAATCTCTGTGACTGCTCGTGATTTGTGCTGTTCACACTGCCATGAAAAAAAGTCTGAGTCGCATATGAGCAAAAAAAAAAATGGATTTGGGCCACTTCAGCCTGTAGTGTGAACATCGTCTTTAGTCTCATATTATTTCAATTATACAACGGCACATGATGCTGATGTCTCACACAGCCAGACAGAAGACGGTGATCAGCTCAATTCTAGGAAATAGAAGGTCTAGACAGTGATGAGCTACAGTTAAAGCATTTATTACAGCTTGACAGTTAGTGTAGGTCCCCATGCTTCTGTTGTAGCCATCAGAAATACTGGACTTCTCTGATCGCTTTCTGTAGTGATGAGGTGCTTGTGGCACTCTAGCACCCTCTGGTGGACGTGTGAGGTCAAGGCAAAAGTGCATCTGGGTTTTTGCAGATGTTTTAGATTACTGCTGTCGTGATTTATCTGTTAGTTTTATTTATTCAATGAGAAACATCAGTTAATGCAGTAAGCCAGTTATTCACGATGTGTTTTAATCCATAGTTCAGTCTTCAGCTTTTTACATATATATATAAAAACAAAATAGAAATCACAACGTCCACTTATGACAGTATCAAAGGCACTGATGGTTACAGTACAAATGTTCTGCACTTAGCATTCTTTTCAGAGTGAGATTTTGGCCAAATGCCCTATTTCTGACGGTGTGTACAAGCAGGAAATGTTTAAGCTGGTTCTTAAGGAAGATAAAACTTCTAGGTCAGACAAACAAGTGCTTTCATGATGATGAGAACATTTTCAGTGAATCATACAAGATATGCTGATTCAGGCTTTTTTTTGCAACTTTGTTAAACATCATGGACTGTACATTAGACATCATCCTCTGGTGCTACTGATGCTGTCTACCTGCGACTTTAGTAAGAAAACAAAAACCATTGTTAATATATGTACAAACATCCCTTTTATTTCTATTTCATGTAAAAAATGTCCCAACAGTTTTTCCTAAGAGTAATAGCAGGCTGTAGCAGTTTCAGTAGGTCATGCTTTTTCAAAGATATTACAACTTGAACCTAAAACATGCTCAAGCTATTAATGTTAGACAGGACTCTGGTTAAAAGTAGTGCATTTCATAGATAGAAAGCCACAGTCAGGACAGAATGACAGAACGTAGTGGTGTACACTCATGCCTTGTATTAACTTGCACATCTTAAATCGTATTGTTAGCCTGGTAGGATGTCAGCCGTTGACAGCGTCCACTGTTGAAACCCTGCAGAACTACCAACGCTGTTTAAGAGAGACTGGTAGCTGCAACAGCGAGCTGGCTATTTTCCTACAAGAGCCCAGATGGTCCAAGTAGACTAACAAGTAGCCCAAATGACTTTAGTATACTTTCTGTGGTGGTTGATGACCAATACTAACTCTGCCAAGTGCTATTTGACCTTTCTAACAAATGTTACATCCTGTACAGCAAAACTCTCCTTTCATTGGACTTTAAACAGACTACCCATCTACATTTTTAACTTTTCAATCATACACAACCAAGCCACTGACATGGCAATCAATACATTGAACAACAAAGCATTTGTCCTGGTCATCAGTTCTTCACTTAGTACATGTGTTGCTGCTACAATTAGTGATCTTAATTCTCACAATGTGAAATCTGTTCTGCTCCTTTTTTTAATGGTGGTGACAGATTTGCCGCTGGTTTCCACTTTAGATTCATAAAAGGGATCAAGGCCATTGATTACTTCATGCCCCTTAATTAAAAAAATGTCCCATATTATCCTGGTAAATCTCAAATTTACACTCCATCGAAAATCCCGTTAGCAGAGAGCTTCTTCCAGTCACTACTTAGATGTTGTATCAGAGACAGTATATCCCAGCAGCCGTCTTTTCTGAGCTGAAGTCATGTTTATGGTTCAGGGCTAACGGCGGCCCTACTGGGCCTCGGTCGGCTGGTTCTTCCTCTCCTGCCATTTCTTCTGCCTCAGACTGAGCTCTGCGTCAGTAAAGGCCATCGGGCCCCAGTTAGTGATCAGCTGCTGTCCCTTGGAGCCTGGAGGGGGAACAAAATCACAAGACTATTCACCACAGGGGTAGGAAGACTTGAATCAAGGATTTGTTCACAGCAAGTCACCATTTTAAAAGTGAGGTCACATTACCCTGGAGTACGTTTCTACATCACTGCAGCAGGTTGAGAAGTTGAACTACTGGAGGTCAGCAAAAACACGATTTCCAGCCGCTGTGAGAGCATGCTGTGTTGCCTTGTGTTGCAGTTTGCAGCTGGAAAATCTAACCGTACATTTTTTCTTCCTGTGTGTTGCATTGCAGCAATGTAATCACGGCCCAGTTCAAGACTTCAAGACCCAGTTTACTTATTGTTTTAGGGGATTTTCCCTTTTTAGTTACATATCACTCACTTTTTTAAATGCAAGATTGACTAAATTAAAATGTAAGTGAAAAGTGTGCAGTCATTTTTAATTCTTAACCCTATTTTGTCCATCAAAGTCATAATTTTACTTGTTTTTTTGTTTGTTTGTTTTTTTTACCTTTGAGCACGGTGCATGAAGCAAAAAGAAGCTCAGTACTAAAAGCAAACTGGTGTACCTAAAGTTCAATTGTAAGTAATGTATAGTATTTTTTTACAGGAGTTTATGAAGTATATGATTCTTTTGTAATGTGTTTCAACAATCAACAATGCAGTCAGATAATGTCCATTATGACACTCAAAGATCCTCCATGTCTGTTAGTTTCACTTTGAGCCGAGGCCTGAACTACTCAGAGAGTTCAACATACCAGGGTATCTTCCAGTTATCCAGCTTAAGTAACCCTAACAAAGGCATCAGGGATAAGCGGTCACACGAAGCTGGTTATCGACTCGTTAAGTCAACCCAGGGTTTACCTGTCCAGCTATGAGCGCGTGCACATGAAAGAGGCGGGGCTTTTTTATTGTGGATCCTCTTTTAAAGTTTTGAGCCAGAGCTCTGTAAACGACACATGCTGCAATGTAATCATTTCCTTAACATTTGTTTAGATTGTTATGAGTGACTGACAACATTATGGAAAAGACCCTACAGAGAAATTACACATTATTCTTTACTTTTCGCTTTATCCAAATCTTCCATCACATCACATTATCCTCAGTTAATACTGACATTGAACATCTTCTACATGACTATGCTTTCCATAGTCCAAAGCAACAAACTGCAGCACTCCAATTTACACTCCTCTCTCTCCACCGTGGTCTTCCAATAACAAATAACATCAGACAAAAACAAAGGAATCGGCCTGAGCGATTACATTGCAGCCCATTTAGTGGCAGCACTCTCGCTCAATACCGGACCAATTTAAAAAAAATCACTCAGACACATAATATGGGCCCATTCCATAAAGTGAGCTAAGAAAAGTGGGGTATAAAGTCCAAAATGTGACTTGAATGAGCCCAACGAATCAGGCGCATCTAAAGCATTTATAATAAAGGTTAAGCAGTCTAAATAACTGAGTGTGCACAAGAGCAGCAGTACACCTGTGATGATGTGGAACACTGATGGGCTCCTAGAAGTCCAATCAAATAAGTTTGAGCATTTGGGTTCAGTCAGGTGAGAGTAATCATAGATCTAGACTTCCTAGAAAGGTTCTGTCTAAAATGGTATCAAATATTTTTGATACAATCTAATTAAATTGGGCACAATACATTGAATCCGTAATGAAGAAGTGGTCAGTGTGTGTCTGTTACCTGGTTGAATGAGCCGTAGCATGCCCTCGTGTTCAGCCACCTTGTGCTTCCAGGTCTTGGTGTTGTTGGTTGCGTCTTCCAGCTTCCTCATCACCGTCTGGCTCACACAAGAAAAACAAAGAGACATGGTTTTTAACATTTTCCTTCAGGGCATTTAGCAGACGCTAAGAACATAGAAGTGTATTTTTTTTGCTGAGCGACATTTGTTTGATTTCAGCGATGGTGGTACCAGCCGGCCAGCGTGTGGTTACACCAGTGTTTGGAGGTAGATGGGTGCCGTTCCATTGATGGCCTTGAAGGCCAGTGCCATCAAAATACAAGGGAAGGTTTATTTCTTTTCTCACTTTCGGAAACCTCATTTAAGATTTAAAAATATCACTGTTTGGAATATTGTACGTACTTTAACAACTAAAATGTATTATTGTTATTATTTAGTTCCTCTCATGATTTGGCATAATGTCTCCTATAGCTGCAGTCATTCAGCGACAGCATGTTCCAAATGAGTTCACATCATTGTTTTCTGTTTTAACTGGTGTTTAAATGTGTTATTTAAAAAGCACCAGTGTATTGGGGTCCTAGGAGAACTCAATCAAAAAAACCTGTACTTGAAGCCTACATAGCTTGAATAGATGTCCAAGAATAAATAAATAAAAGGTTTGTCATGGGTCCGAATTTAGAGTGAAGTGAAGTTGTGTGTGTGTGTGTGTGTGTTTTCAGTATAGACTGATTCCATACGTGTATGTGAGAGGAAATGTATGTAATTCTGAATAACGGCCCTAACGGCCCTTCATACCCATCTGTTGTCTCCACACGGCTCTCAACATGGTGATGGCTCAGCCATGTGTTTATAGTCTGGGAATGCTCCATTAACCATTACTATATTACTCTTTTTTAAATAATTAAGTTGTGCTGCACTTAGGATCACAGTTTCTTCCTGCAGGTTCTTACTGAGCCATACTGTGATACAGTCAACTGTGAGTTGATGTAGAAAACAACAACATGTCTGGTCCCTACACCGTCACCACCACCGGGGTGCACTCAGCTGACCTGGTACTGCTCCAGCGCCCCCTGCCTCTCTTCCTCCAGCAGCTCCAGTTGTTTCATGGCGGCCTGCAGGGCGTTCTCCTTGGCCAGACGCTCCTTCTCCAGTTCCTGTTTCTCAGCCTCCGTCTCTGAGATGGCGCGCTGCTGCCGCAGGTGGAACTCCTCCAACTCTGCCCTCTTTGTGGCCTCCTCCTCCAGTAATCTGCTCCACACAGACATTACATTGAGTATAACACTGTCGTGTATGCATTGGTGTCACATAAAGCATACATACATGCATTTCCATCCTTTCCCCCCACTCTAAGAAACCAACATTTTACATTTCTTATTTTAAATACATTGCTGTCATGTCCCAACATGTTTTGCGATTCCCAACATCAATATAAACTATATGTATATTTCATCTCTGTTTGAAAACAAAGTAATGACTGTGTCGAATGTCAACCTTAAATGTGTGAACGAGGATGTAGCAAGGTTTCCTCGGTCCAAGTAAAAGTTAAGCAACTCGTCGGGTAAGGTGGAGGTGTATGTGACATGTCGGTGTGTCAGCAGCAGGTGGTGCCATAGTGCAATTATAGACTGTGTGTTTATGATAAGGGTTCAAAAAATAAATATAACTACAAATGTCTCTTCTGGATGAATGTGATTTGCTTTGTGTTCTGTATCAAACACATTTTGCATAAAAGGCAGCCAAGGATTTTAGTTAATCACAATGGACGCACATCGTCGTATTCACTGATTGATGGATAAATATATAAACTGGAAGATCATTTGGCAAACACATTTACTAGTTTTATTAAAGTATTTAGAAAACCCAACGATTTTCAATATGGTCATAAATACAGACTCTTTTCTACAAAGCTGTATTGATGGGATGTATTGTATTGTATTGTATTGTATTGTATTGCACCACCAGAGGTCAGTGTCTATGGTGCAACAGGCAGCTACGGTCAGAAAACTAGTACATTAGTACACAGGAACCACAGTGGTGCTACTGACAAAATGTACAAGAACAATGGTCACGTTGGCTCTGTTTACATTATGGTAATGAATACTTTACTGGAAAGAAACTACCTGCTACATCTCTAGTAACTCAAATGTTCTCTTCAGCCTTCCCCTTAAACATGAAAACCTTTTGTGTGACGGTCTGTTTGGATCAAAGCATCCAGTAAATGCGGATATTGTCTGATACGGACCGGCCGCATGGTGGTTTAATATAGCACCACAGTGGTGCTGACCTGCTCACTACAGTTTAGTCAAAGGTGGAAAGTAAATGTCAGCAGAGAGGAAGGAAGGTCTAGGGAGGAAATGTGGTGGAGGGAGGGAAGTAGAAGTTGAATGTGGCTGCATGTGAGACTCGTGAAAACGGGAGCGGGCTCGGCCTCCACGGCTGTTTATAGATGTTTTGATGAGGAACTAAGTGTAAAATGTCTCATTGCTGAGGTGGACAACTTTGACTAGATGATAACAGAAGGTGATTAGCAGCTTGATTTATCGTGGCGTGTGCGTGTTTGTGTACTAACGAATTATTAATAGTTGATGCGTCTGCGGGCGGCCATAGTGGCTGCGATCGTCTCCCGTCTCTCATCAGATTTTGGTGTGAACATGTTTGTCATTGAACAGATGGTTAGTCGGCCTTTAAATAGAGCGCATGCTGGTCATCGGGTTGCAGGTATGATGTTGTTTGTCTCTCAGCTGATACTGAAGCAGGTGGTGGAGATGCTGTGATCAACTTCATTTAATGTCAGCTTTTAATTATTAAGGAAACAGGGTGTCTGTATTGTTTGCAGCGCTGTTTGCACACATGGTATTTTATTAACTTGATGTGTAAGCATTTTGTGTGTGTGCGTGTTGAAAAGCAGTGAAGATTTGGAGCACCCGACTCAAACTGGAATCTCTCGGTCTGTTTCTTTACAAGATACCGAGATGGCACATTTAGCCACAATTCAATCAAAATAAAACTTTTTTTCCATTAGGTGAGAAGGGAAACCGATAGTTGTGGGTCACCAAAACCACAACTAAAGGTTTCAGATATAAAACCACTTTTTTTTTTTTTACTTAAGACTCTGTTCATGTCGCTTGAAAAAAAAAAAAAAGGTTTACCCATAGTACAGTGCGTCTGGTGTGTGCTCCTCGTTGCGGTTCATTGCGACATTCACATTTAGATTATTTTGTTGTATTGACCTGCTGGTTTCTAGCAAGCTAACATCTACTGTTTGACTCTGACTGCATACCGGTTTCAAACTCTGTTTAGGGCACAAAGAGTTGGAGCCTGAGAAAAGTCTCATTTGGCACCAAAAAACACTTATTTTCTGAATGTGTTTGTGCAACGCCACTGCAACACACTAGTGTGCTGGTGAATTTCTCCCTCCTCCACTCTGTGAGGACTGACCGTGCCTGCAGCCTCCGGGCGGCCTCCTCGTCCTGTCTGGCTCCCTTCTCGTCCTCCAGAGCGTTCTCCAGCTGACGGTACATGTCCTCCAGCTCCCGAACCCGCTGCAGGTACTGCTCCAGCTCAGTGGACTGCTGGGCCACCTGCTCCTCCATCTTCTGCCGTACCTGTTGAACCAGGAAACAAATCCAGAGACGTACTTTATCTGGAAACACTCCCATGGAGATCTTACAGCTTACCCTTATAGTGAGCGTTTTAGTCCAACCTATGCTCGGTAATTTATGTGCTAACTCCTTATCCCTGACTACCCTGGTTACGGCGTTTATGAATTAGCACAGAGATGAACATGAATGTATCAACTATTTTAATCAATTCATCATTTCACTTATTTATCAAGCAAAACTGTCAAACATTGGCTACTTCCAGCTTCTAAAGAGTGATAAAATGCTGCTTTTAAAATAATTGCATTTCACTGTAAATTGAATTTGGGTTTTGGACTGTTGGTTGGCCAAGCCAGCAATCTTGAGAAAAATATCAAATGACTTGTTTCAGCTCTTTGGTCAATGATTCAAGGATGATGCTCTTGTGTTTGTAAATGGTAACTCTTAAAATACGCAGACATGGAGGTGAAGTTACAGTCACAGTTAGATGATGAACAAGTGTGTGCACTAGATGCATGTGTTGAGGCTCGGTTGTATTCACGCTGTGCACTGAGCATGTCAACATCACCGGAGGCAGTGAAGCACAGATAGATGCTATCAAGAGGTAAGATTAACAGACGTATCTCTTATTACAATCAAACAGCAGAGCCTGTTGATTTAACCTACTATATAAAGTATTATTAAATGTGTAGGGATTATCGTTTTTTACATTAAATTTGTATCTGATTATTATTAATAAACATCCTACAGTATACCAGAAAGAGGAAGCTGTATTTATGCTGCTCTTGCTCTACCTCTCCTGATGTAATGACGAGGAGTGACGTACCATTTTTTCTCTCTCCAGGTCCGTCCTGTAGCGATCCTGGAGTTCAGTTTGGGTTTGAAGACGCCGTTGTTCTTCCTCTGCTGCATTAGTCGCCGCCTCCTCCAGAGCCTGGCCAAAAGAGCAACGGACGTTGGTCAAAGACTACAAAGGTCAGATGTTCACAGGCCAAGATACCAGCTGTGGCTTACGCTTGATGAACAGAAGTGAATGCATTACTTCTAAACAAAGAGGGAGATGTGAGCTCTAAAGAGATATTGGACACAAGTAGTGCCCTCTGAACTCACACGTTTTCTTTTATCTGCAAAGATGTGTACTAATGCAAATACTCGCCTTCACTCGTGCAAGTTTAACCACAAGATCAGTTTTTAATTCAAAGTTATTTGCGTCACTTTCTCTTGACGCATCGGGGCGGATGTGATGCACTAACTTTTAAAAGTTAGTGTTGAGCCTTGGAACTGGATGGACTCAACTCAAGTGTCCAATATATACGTCTTTACTAGACAAACTTAAAGTCTGCCTCACTCTTCATTCTTTTCTCTCCGCACTTTAACACAAACTGTAAACCCTTATATATTTGAAATAGTAATGCTTGAACTCAGTTTGACTTGATAAAAAAAAAGTAAGGAAATACATTTTAAGCAGACGTTTGTGGTTTCTGAGTGCCTTTCAGGTAAACATCTCACATCCATTTTTATTCAGAAGTCTCCATCAGGTCGTACATTAACAGGAGAAGTTCATCTGAAACCTCCAGTTGATAGTGTGTGTGATGTGTGTGTCACCCCGCTACTATATATAGCAGCAGTGTGAGAGCCAAACTGCCTATTGTATGTGTGTATGTTTGTGTGTGTGTATGTGTGTGTGTGTGTGTGTGTGTGCCTCATCTCTCTGTGGAGCTACACATGTGTGTTCATTGTGTATTCATGCAACCATCCATGCAAGGACTTTCACCTCAATGGCAGATAGTTGTGCATTCATGGGAGTGCAGTGTCGTCCCACACAAAGACAAGCCATTGTTTTCTGCATGTTGCACAACTACCATGAGAACTGCTTTGACTGACGGTTCTTGAATTTCACTGTTTGTTCATACAGAGCAGCACTTGGCAGAGTGACATGTTGTCAACACAATCATGGGAGTTGTCTTCTTTAGTTCAGTTTAAAGGATAATATCCTGAGATAGCTCATATCTTTTTCAGCTAAAAATAAGTAAAAAGCTTAATTCACATTTCAAGTTATTTATTTGAATTATATTAATATTATTTTGAATGAGATATTTGAATAATATAATTTAATTATTATATTACTATTATTATTATCTGTTTGTTATTTATTTGTCGTCATTTATTTGAACATTTTTTTTGACCAACTGTCTCCGGATCCCTCCAACAATGATCATTAAATATGTATAAAATAAAAAGGGCAAACATGAGGTGATTGCTAAATCTGGTGGAAAATAGTGAAAACTACTATTCTTAAGCCAGATATGATAGAATGGTTTTATGCTCCATTGGGGGTTAATGTGGTGTAATGGGGGCTGTGGGGATCACACAATGTGGTTTCAGTGGAACCATGTTTGTCATTAAGGGCCTGTATTTTGGCTACACACTAGGAGAAATGTATTGAAAATGAAAAATCCCAAAAAGTTCCAACTGAGCCACAGGCGTGACCTCACAACACCTGTACAGTGTTAACAGGAAGCAGCCAGTCAGCATTAGTGTTTCAGGGAACCCAGTCAGTCAGCAGAGTCAACAGACAGGAGTGTGAATCAGGTTTAGGGAGATTTACTGGAAAAACATGCTTAATGGAGACTTGTGTCGCCCCCCCTGCCTGCTTCCTGGTTCAATACACATTCCTGTGTTCGCAGTCAGCGACAGACTATTCATCAGTCGGAGGCCACCGGGTGGAGCTGATCTATTATTAGTATTCATGAGCTGGCACCGAGTCTCGGAGGAAACCCATCAGAGTTTTCAGGTGACCTACTTCATTTGTTGTGTTTCTTTAAGTGCGCGTGCGTCTGTCTGTCTGTGTGTGTGTGTGTGTGTGTGTGTGTGTGTCTGAAACCAGCCGTTTGTCATTTATAAGCATTCTTCAGATAATGCATGTTATTACTCTTAGTATGTGTTGTTTTAAAGATGTCACGTTATCTCTGTGGAATGTTGTTGAATCAGCTCTGAGACTTTGTGTTGTGATGAGCTCAGCGGTACTCGCTGTACCTGCAGAGATGATATAACAAACTGAAAAGATGATATAACTAATTGAAAGTTTATATATATATATATATATATATATATATACACACGCACACACACACACACACACACACACACACACACACACACACACACACACACACACACACACACACACACACACACACACACACACACACACACACAGACATATAAACAGTATTTCCTTCTAGGAAAATACATTTCCTTCCACTGATGTCCAGAATTTACAAGCTCAATCGAAACAAAGGATTTGAGGACATGATACAGTAATGGATGTAACTAAATTTTAAAGTACTGTACTTTAAGACAATATTGACATACTTGTACTTTACTTGAGCATTTCTATGTGATGCTACTTTGTACTGCACCTGTGCTGAGAAACTATTTGGGAACATCATCTTCCTGTAGGTCACGTGAAGCTTCACCCTGGTAGGGGAATGCCTCCCCTGCTTCCCATTTCTTAACCTGTCTAGGCTGTGTGCTTTTATTTTAGTCATTGTCTTATTTGATCTTGCAGGTTTAGAAATTCCCTCCAGGGAAATCCCTCAGGCTTGGTTTGGGAACAAATTCCAGTGAATTACTTCCTGGATTGCCCTCTCTTTTTTTTCACCCCCGTTGCGGTTAACTGTCGATAACGCTGGACGTGTAAACACCAAGATAATCTTTATCATTTCTAGTTTCCATTTTGTTTTTACTTCATTGTTTTAATCTGCAGTCACCACATCACCCCACACGCTTGTCCCAGTTTTGAAAGGGCTGTTGGGGGTGTTTGTCTCGGAGTGGGTATGCTGGTTTTGGCTGAAATCTCTTACTTCAGTGTTCTATATATAAATGTGTACATTTGTAACCAGCAACCTTCACAACTGATTTTATTTTTAGGCTCAAAGAAAATGCAATTGCAGTTTCCATCAACATGTAGAAGTTAGTCTCTGACAGCCGTCCAGATCGCCTCTATCATGTCATCGTCATGGTGCATCCCTGCTGCCCTTCTGTCACAGAAACACTTCCACACCGAGCTATTTTAAATTCAGATCTGATGTCACCATACGTTTCCTGACCAAACCGGATTCACAGAGGGAACATTTAAGGTGTGTTTATTGACTCCTCACCTTCCTCATGTTCTCCAGTTCGAGCTGTTTGGCCTCATTAGCCGTCTGCAGCTCACTCATCCTCAGCTCCAGCTCCTCCTGCTCGGCCTGCTGCTTCAGTCGCAGCTCTCGCCGCTTCTGCCGAGCCTCGCGGTGCGGCGCCAGCCGGCCCTGACGCAGCAGGCTCACGCAGGTCTGAATGACTGGGAGGGGAACAAATCATCAGTGGAGCACACTGAAGTAAAACCGATAAAAAGGTTCCACATAATAAGGGAAGAGCTGTGAGGTTCTGGATTAACAATGTGGCAAAACTTTTGTGGCAAAATTGTGGTAAAATACACAAATCTATCGTATTTGAGCTGTGACAACTATTGGAGGATTAATGATCAGAATGACAAAGAATCAACTATTTTGCTAATTCTATAATAGAAAATGCCAAATAGTCTCAACTTCCAGCTTCTCACATGTGAGCATTTGCTGCTTTTATTTCTTTCTACGTCATTTATGATTGTTAACAGAACCTCTTTAGGTTTTGAAATCTTAATTGGACAAAGGGAGATATTAACTTGGAAAAAGTGCATATTTCACTATTTTCTGATTCAATTAAGAGTGAAAATGATCTGGATAAATAATTATGAGTTGAAGCCCTACTTGGTTTCCGAGGTTTATTGATGATGATGGAAAAACCTGCTTTTATTTCTCATCAAACTTTTTGATGAAGTACATGTTGATTTTCATTTTTAAAACCAACAAAACCAAATGTAATATTAAGTATTTTGTATTTGGACAAAATTAAATTTCCAATTTTTCCTCAATTTCCCATTGAGATTAAATAAGTACTCTCTTAACTTGACTCGGCTGAAACATCTTAAATGACAATTTTACAGAGAAAACAAACATTCACCACCATCGGCGATGTAGCTTTGGCAAAAACAAAGGGCGCATGCAACAGTATGGAGTGAACGAGTGTGACTCAAGAGTCACCACGTTGAGGCTTACGGTTACGGAATGAAATAAGAATATCTGAAAAGTAATAAAGAAAATATTCAATGAGTTAATGAGTGAGATCTGGTCTATCTATCTGTAGAATTATTATCATTTTTGATACCGACCCAATGTCAAAATACAATCGGATGTCTTTTATATCATCAGTTTAATATCTGTGAAAGTACATGAATAAATGTAGAAATCGTAAATACGAAACAGGATAAGTGAGGAAAGAGGAAACATGGCCGGCATGGCGTCATCACTCACCCTGGATCCACTCCTGCTTCTTCTTCTTGTCCGACGCACTGATTTCAAAGCTTTTGTGTGAAGACTTGATGAGGAAGAGACACTTCTTTCCGTCTTTGTCTTGCAGCGGCTGCAGAGAGAAACAGATTTGTTTGATATTCGTCATTCTATCTGGTTCGCCAACATCGCTGTACTTTGATTGACTTATGACTCGGCAACCAGCCATGGACTTCAAACTGAGATCTGTGTATTAGTTACAGGTGATTTTCCTGATATTTTTTTCACCCTGGCGTCATAAATCAAATTGATCACTTCAGTCAAGAAGGCTGAAATAACAAAAGGAAGCAGGCTCTTGCCTCGGCGCCACAGTTTCCGTCCAGTAGGATATCTCCTTTCTTTTCGGCCAGGTCCTCGCCGACGTAGTAAGAGATGGCGTTTGGCTTCAGCAGGAACCAGCGCTCCGTCCAGTTCTTTCTCTTGTGACCTTTCTTCATCATGAAGCCCTGTGGAGAGAGACAGCAGGACATCAATCTGGGTCACCTCCTCTTGTCATTACTGACTCTCTCTGTGTATTAGATGTTTTCATTTGCGCATTTTTACATTTTATTCTTGCAAAATATGTAAATTTCTCAGCTGATGCACACTAAAAGAAACACTTGCTGCTCCTGATGTTATGCTACGTGCTATGTCAAGTTCAACGACGAGCAACAAATCATTTTCAATGGAAGCTACGGCCAAATCTTGTTGCTGCTTGACACACAAATCAACATTGAGCCAATCACGTTTAGTCTAAAACAAGCGCATCGATAAGCGCCGATAATGAGGAATCCACGGCAACAGTGCTCGGCTGTTTGGCAGCTTTGTCACTCGTAGGGTCAATAACGCTTCACACCCAAAACTCCACCAGATGAGCCTGTGTGTCACAAATCAGACTTGTCCCATGTTGTTCTGTATTTTCTTATGGTCAACAACTCCCATGAAAAGCCCAAAACCAGCAATAGGTTACATCCACCTTGCAGACCCCGTCCTCGTCTCTCAGCCCTGAAGATGAAGCTTTAAAAACAGCTGGTCACATCGCTTCATTGAGGAAAAACACAATGACGAGTTTCCCTAAATAACTGGGCTGTGTAGTATTTAGCAAACGTTACTCAGATAGGAGTAAGTGTTGCAGGTGAGATTGAATCAAACTAAACTACAGTGTGTGTGTGTGTGTGTGTGTGTGTGTGTTAATGGCCATGAAGGAACGTGTGTCCAAGGAGATGGAGCTCAGTGACGGAGACTGTATCCTCGTTCTGTGCAGGTGTGCCGCCCACCTGTTTGAGCACATCCATGATGAGCTCCTGGTAGACCTCGTTGATGCCCATGGAGAGGGTCTGGCGGTCCATGCCCTTGCTGAAGTGGCCCGACCCCACCAGGATGATGAGCTGCCAGGCGCTCAGACTCTGCTGCTTCGAGTGCAACTGCAGCTTGTAGTCCTCGAAACGCTCCTCCACCCAGCTGCCCCCCATCGCCTCTGTCAGCTTACGCAGGAAGTACTCAATCTGTGCACAGACACACACATCAAGCAATGAAATGTTGGCCTCCGTGATTAAAACTGTTCATTTATATTGAAGACAACTGTCCCCTGGTGTTTTACGGGTCATCTCAACATGGGCCGATGGGCTGAGCACATAAATCTACACTTCTTCCTGTGATTCAGGGCCTATGTTTGTTATACGCAACAATTAATTCTCCAGTGTTTGTGAAAGAACAGGAAGCTGGAAACTTCCCTTTCTGCTCTTGAGCAACGGACGTTTTTCAACACTGAAGCACAACATTTGTACTGTCGTACAGTACAAATCCATTTCTCTGTGTGTGTGTGATCTCAAAAGGAAGAATAATGGGTGGAGCGCAGAACAGGAAGTAAACATTGTCAAGCGTTGGCAAATATGATTCTTTTATCTCATTTACATTAATAACTTCCTCATTTTGAAGGGCTGCCAACTGTTTTCAGAGAAAGTGCTTTCCAATGTAAAGATGAGTAGACTCATGATTTCTGATTCAGCAGCCAATAAGCAGCCAGCTTACAATGTAGTGATCAGATAAGCTTTCCTAACCCATTCAGGATGAGAAATGTTGAAATATTTCTTTCTCCAGCTTCTTTACTTGCTTTTTAATCAGATCTACAAATCAGGAAGTTCTTTAACATAAATGCATTGAGCTGTTTGGTTTCAACAATCAAGTTGATCAGTCAACTAATCATTTCAGCTCTACTTGGATAACCTTTTGGGAAATTTAATTTGACAAAATTTAGAAGCTCCTTTTATGTTTTGGTTGCAAATATCTTGTAAGGTTACTCGTACGTTGGTTTTCAGATAAATGTAGTCAAGTAAAGTCTTAAATATTTTCCTCAGATGTAGTGGGCATGAAGGCATGCAAAAAAATACTCACGTTTAAAGTACCTCACAAATGTACAAAGTACAAGTACCACTTGAATGAATATACTTAGTTACATTCCATCCCTGCGAGGTAGTCTACGACCAGTTTGTCACAGTAAAAGGCCGCTCCTTTAACGTCTCACCTCCTCAGTGACGATGGTCAGCGGGTATTTGTCCTCCGACAGGAAGTTGAAGATGCACCAGATCTTGAAGGCGTCGTCGTTGCTGATGAACAGCTGGCTCTGGTCCAGATTCTTCCTGGAGGACAGCGTCCAGCACATTTTGTTGAAGTCCTGACGATCGAAGTTTCCAGTCACCTGAGGCAGAGCAGAACAACAGGCCCGACTGAGGTGAGCAGTCTGTTTGTAAAGGGACCGTCTGACAGGAGACAGATTTGAAAACAAAACTAAGCAAAGGGATTCCTCTGCTGACGTTTTCCTCCTGAATCATTTGGCCAGTGGTTCCAAACGATTTCTAGAAGTCGTGGCTAAGAATGAGAATTAGATTCTGCCTGTAACACTGTTCAGTATTTAACAACAAAAAAGCAAATAGACATCTAACAACCAGTTTATAACCAGGTTTATCTTGAGAACCCTTTAAAGCAACACTAAAGAGTTTTTAGTGCCTTAAAATAATGTTTCCAAAATAGTTTCAGTGGTTCATCACCTCAAAACCGGGTGAACGGCACTTCTGCATTCTTTTTTTCCAACAGTGTGCATCTGTGTACAATACATTGTTGATTATTTTATTGGCTCATGTTAGCTAAGGCGTTAGCTATTGTGCTAATATATATGTAACCATCGCTATGGCTCATGTTAGCTAATCTTAGCTAAGGCGTTAGCTACTCTACCTTGTCACTGGACATCGTTCAAATCGTTCATCGTTTCCAGAGCCGGTTCTGCATACAAACAAATAACGTGCGTGGGACGGTAGGCTGTGGTAGGCTAAATTATTTACGACAGCACTAATGGACAATTCCCTTCCAACCTGTAGGGGGACAGAAGAGGAAAAGTTCTTAAGTGTTGCTTTAAAAAGGTCCCGAGCTGGAATTTGGAAACTGCTACTGAAGTTTAAGTTAAGTTTTAAGTTTCTAACGAGTCACCTTTGATGAATGGATGTTAGTAAAATTATAATACATGAATTAACCACATGACTACCAAATAGAAAGGATAAACACCAGGCAGCCAAATACTGTGTAAACTACGAATAACGGGTGGTGTATTATAAGGATTAGAAGGATAACATGTTAGGTTGATACCTCAGTCTCCGACACACAATACACAGAAAAGACCACATGCACACTTTAAATATACATTCACAGTTATATTTTCACATGAACCCTGCCCCTCCGTCAATGTAAAACCGTCACAACGAATGTGAATGGAAGAGCTGTCTCCTTCAAGGGAAAAAAATCATTAAATCTCTAGTTTAAATTCCAGAGCAAATTTAGAGCTCTTGAAAAAAGGTACAAATCGGTGGTGTGGAGGGGAAATGTTCTCCTAGAGCCGGTGAACGGGAGCGTCTCCATGGAGACTCCTGGCTGGCTGAGAGTGCAGTCGTGTGGATGAGAAGCACATCTCGTCCTGCTGGCAGTCGGCCTGGCAAACAGCGAAACAACAAAACTCCCCACTCTCACCGATCTGAACGCCAAGCTAACCCTGAAACTGAACCCAGCGAGCATCGCATAAAAAAAAAAACTATGAGAAGAAACAACGCGGCTGATACAACTGTGGTTTGAGCAGCCAGCGATGCAGAAGCTGGTTTCATGTTCTCCTCCAAACAGTTGAAACAGATAAGTTGTGAGCAGCGGTAACATGAGCCGGTGCTCAAACATGAGCAAATACAGCACCTGTTCATTGTACAACATTGGCTTTTCGTTAATGAACAACTTTCTGTGACAGCTTTGGAAATGAAGCTAAGAAGGTGTCGTAACGTTATCAGGAGGCCACTACTATCATCACAACAACAACATTGAACATTACATTTAAAAGGGTTTTCATTTCATTTCTAGCTCGTATTAAGTGAAATCAAAAAGAAAAACAAATAGTGTGAAATGATATTTGTCAAAATAAGACAAATCTCACTTTTTAACAAAAAATTAGATAACATCTAAGTCTTGAAGAGTTTGTTTGAGTTTGGGTGCTGTATAATCCCTTTTTTCTGTAAGTACCAACCCTCAAGGTTATTCAGTAATTTTATGAAACTGTCCAGCAGAGTATTCTGTATCAACGACTCAGTAACATCATAATAAACCCAACAGTTGTTTCATTATTTGAATGTTGTGTGCTCTGTGGGAGACGACAGACATGCAGCTCAGGTGTACAAACTGCAGTCGGAGTGAAGTTTCTGAAAGCTACACAGGATCTTACGTGACTCTATCGGGCTGATGTGAGAGTGAGTGCCTATGGAAACCTGTCCTGGATGTTAAGGGACTGTTTGGTAGTTATTTTTATCGGACCTCTGATCACTTTATGCATAACGCCCATCATTTATTTTGACATGACCCTATCAGTTATTAATATTTCACATCAAGAACATCGTGTGTTGAACATCTACTCCAGTCGCAAAAACTCTCTGACTGTGTGAATGCCAATGGTCGTATAATATGACTGCCCCGTCATGAGATCACCACTAGATCCGACTGATTGAATGAATGTGAGCTCAAACTGAGTGCAGAGAGAAACGCTGGCAGGATGCCATTGTTGTGTCATGCTTGTCTGTTTTTTTTGTTGTTGTCCTCCTGGCTCGCTAGCTGTCTCTCTCTTTCTATCCCTCACTCAATCGCTCTCTCTCTCCCTACCTCCATCTCCCTCTCTCTCTCTCTCTCTCTCTCTCTCCACATTTAAACAACGAGAGTCTTGTCAGCACTGCCTGCCCTCCTTCTCCAATGCCACTTGTTCATTAGGATTCAGCCTTATCTCCTGCAACCTCGCACAGAAACTCCACGGAGCAAACTGAAAGAGGACAAGTTGGAAAAACAGCAAGACAATTAAAAGAGGCTTGTTGTTACCAGTTGAACGGGACTGTCAACCATTTAATCAGAATGGTTTGTTGCTAATTACATTTCCAATGAGTGTTGGCAGACCGTGAGGAATGATAAAGTTATGTAACACAGGGGAAATGAGGAAAGCGATTTTCATCGTTCCAAAGCAGAAAATTAATCTGCAGATGTCGACGGGGTTTTTTTATTCAAAAAGGCACTGTCCAGTGAATAAACTGAATGCTGAAGATTCTTCTTACGTCACATAAACATCCTTTAAATGTGTCGTCACAAAGCTGAAGAAAGATTAATAGCTTGCTGTCGAGACTGAATTAATTTTGTAGCCGATACACTGCTTATTGATTGCAATTTATCCATAAGGAGGATAGAGATGTATGGGAAACATCAAAAGCCGCCATAGACATGTCCAAAAATTCTTACAGGGCTAAAATAATGTGATGTCGGGTGAGGCAGGTCTGCAGCTGGTGATTGTGATGAGCGATGGTTGGTATTTCAGGGTCACAGAGGATCACTTGTTCCAGTGAAATGCAACGCTTCAGCACACCACAAAGTGCTGAGTCCCGAGCTTCAACATCACTGCTGCTAAATCATCCGTCTTCAGCGTTACTGAGCCCTGCCATCACACTGACACATCAGTGGTATGCGTTTTCTTTTCCGTGCGTTGGGAGGACGTTGCACACCCCCCCTGATGGAGCGCACGTTTTCAGATCTCTCCAATGCCACACAGTGGAAGTACACCAAGTAAACTTTGTGTGTATGTGGCATTTTGCTGTTGGGTAGTTAAATGTACAGCAATGCATGATATTCTATAAGATCACCACATGTTTTTGTAGCAAGGCTGTCCTACGTGAACCTCATCTAAAAAATAAGCTGTTCATGAGCTCAGAAAAGCAACCGTTTGCAGCTTTGTGACGATGCATTTTCCAGCTGATCCAAGAGGCCTTTAAAATACTTGATTTCTCAACACACCATCCTCCAGTTCTTCACAACATTTAATCTCAAAACTAACAAAACTTTTCAGATACATGTAGTAGAGTAAAAAAGGATTATATTTGTATTTCGGGTGTGGTGGAGTAGAAGTATACATTTGCACAAAATGGAAATTTGTACAAATGTCGACCTGAAGTCAAGGATGAACCGATTACATTTTAGTGATCACGGAGTGATCTTGGTTCCTACTCTCACCTATGGTCATGAGGGACGGGTCATGACCGAAAGAAGTAGATCGCGGGTACAAGCCTAAATGAGTTTCCTCAGGAGGGTGGCTGGCGTCTCCCTTAGAGATAGGGTGAGAAGCTCAGTCATCCATGAGGGACTCGGACTAGAGCCGCTGCTCCTTTGCATTGAAGGAGACAGATGAGGTGGTTCGGGCATCTGGTAAGGATGCCCCCTGGGAGGTGTTTCAGGCGCGACCAGCTGGGAGGAGGCCACGGGGAAGACCCAGGACTAGGTGGAGAGATTATATCTCCACACTGGCCTGGGAACGCCTCGGGATCCCCCAGTCACAGTTGGCTGATGTGGCCAATTTCACACAAATGTCTAACAGGATAAAGTGGGGACATTTTGGACAAACATGAATGTAAACTGTAACTTGAGTGGCGGAGGCATACGGCTGCCACAGTTTCTGTTATTCTGCACTAGAAACTACATTCATGAGTTAAATAGGACTCCTGTTGTCCTGCTTTTTGTGGATACAACACACACACACACACACACACACACACACACACACACACACACACACACACACACACACACACACACACACACACACACACACACACACACAGTTTCCTTGTATAGCTGGGTGGAGTTTCCTCAGGAGTGAGAGTCATTGAATGTACTTACAGACGACCTCCTCCCTCTCCACTTCAATGGGTGGGTGGGAAAGGCGATTGTGTATGGAAAAGTACATAAAAGTGTGTATTGGGGTGGGGCGGTATTGACGTCATATCTGTCCTCCTGAACCTAAATGGACCTAGATGGAAGGTTGTAGAATAGGGGCTGAACGGTGGTGTAGTGTGGGTTCTCGCTTCCTCCCACAGTCCACGCACAGGTATGTAGAGACAGACAGGTAACCAGTCTATCACAGGGCTGACATGTAGAGACAGACAGGTAACCAGTCTGTCACAGGGCCGACATGTAGAGACAGACAGGTAACCAGTCTATCACAGGGATTACATGTAGAGACAGACAGGTAACCAGTCTGTCACAGGGCCGACATGTAGAGACAGACAGGTAACCAGTCTATCACAGGGAGACATGTAGAGACAGACAGGTAACCAGTCTATCACAGGGAGACATGTAGAGACAGACAGGTAACCAGTCTATCACAGGGAGACATGTAGAGACAGACAGGTAACCAGTCTATCACAGGGAGACATGTAGAGACAGACAGGTAACCAGTCTATCACAGGGAGACATGTAGAGACAGACAGGTAACCAGTCTGTCACAGGGCCGACATGTAGAGACAGACAGGTAACCAGTCTATCACAGGGATTACATGTAGAGACAGACAGGTAACCAGTCTGTCACAGGGCCGACATGTAGAGACAGACAGGTAACCAGTCTATCACAGGGAGACATGTAGAGACAGACAGGTAACCAGTCTATCACAGGGAGACATGTAGAGACAGACAGGTAACCAGTCTATCACAGGGCTGACATGTAGAGACAGACAGGTAACCAGTCTATCACAGGGCTGACATGTAGAGACAGACAGGTAACCAGTCTATCACAGGGCCGACATGTAGAGACAGACAGGTAACCAGTCTATCACAGGGCTGACATGTAGAGACAGACAGGTAACCAGTATATCAGGCCGACATGTAGAGACAGACAGGTAACCAGTCTATCACAGGGCTGACATGTAGAGACAGACAGGTAACCAGTCTATCACAGGGAGACATGTAGAGACAGACAGGTAACCAGTCTATCACAGGGAGACATGTAGAGACAGACAGGTAACCAGTCTATCACAGGGCTGACATGTAGAGACAGACAGGTAACCAGTCTATCACAGGGCTGACATGTAGAGACAGACAGGTAACCAGTCTATCACAGGGCTGACATGTAGAGACAGACAGGTAACCAGTCTATCACAGGGATTACATGTAGAGACAGACAGGTAACCAGTCTATCACAGGGCTGACATGTAGAGACAGACAGGTAACCAGTCTATCACAGGGAGACATGTAGAGACAGACAGGTAACCAGTCTATCACAGGGAGACATGTAGAGACAGACAGGTAACCAGTCTATCACAGGGAGACATGTAGAGACAGACAGGTAACCAGTCTATCACAGGGAGACATGTAGAGACAGACAGGTAACCAGTCTATCACAGGGCCGACATGTAGAGACAGACAGGTAACCAGTCTATCACAGGGATTACATGTAGAGACAGACAGGTAACCAGTCTATCACAGGGAGACATGTAGAGACAGACAGGTAACCAGTCTATCACAGGGATTACATGTAGAGACAGACAGGTAACCAGTCTATCACAGGGAGACATGTAGAGACAGACAGGTAACCAGTCTATCACAGGGCTGACATGTAGAGACAGACAGGTAACCAGTCTATCACAGGGAGACATGTAGAGACAGACAGGTAACCAGTCTATCACAGGGCTGACATGTAGAGACAGACAGGTAACCAGTCTATCACAGGGAGACATGTAGAGACAGACAGGTAACCAGTCTATCACAGGGCTGACATGTAGAGACAGACAGGTAACCAGTCTATCACAGGGCCGACATGTAGAGACAGACAGGTAACCAGTCTATCACAGGGCTGACATTTGTGATTATCTCACAAGTCCGAGAGTAGGCAGACTGAGTGGAGTTTAGCCCCTCTAACGCACAGCTGACATTTGGGAATCATCATTAGACCAATGCGATGTCAATATTGTAATCTGGTTGTTGATTGGTAACGAGCATCATTTGTTCATGTTTTGGCCAATCACACATAAGCATGAGAAAAAAACATTATTTTGATAGGAGGAGGAGGGCACTAAGGGAGGACTCTGGAAACCACTACCAGTTTCTTGCATGAGGTGTCGCTGGACGGACACGGAGCTTTTTTTCCCCAAACCGTGATTTTGTCATGGTTGAGTTTAACTGATGGTTTCTTGCTTCTCCAATATACTAGAGGAGAAACGCCCTCGGCCTCTATGGACCACCCTCATCTCTAAACGGTGCTTTCAGACGAGACAATTCAACAACCTTTAAGGTGACAAAGGGGGGAAAGAGGCCAGTGCACTGTGCTGCGTCACACAGACAGACCTGACGGGAGTGAAACAGGTCATACAACTTTCCTTAAATCAACCTACAGTAATGTCTTCAGAGACAGAACAAGGAACTAATGAGGTAACTTAAAAAGATACAACTGAAACCCTGAAGTTGCTAAATCTTGAATTCTTGAATAATAATCATTTAAAAAAAAAAGCAGCTGAATCATTCTGGTTAAAATGTTTCACCATTGACCATGATAACTCAACAGCAGACGTCTGCATGTCTGACGTTGACAACATCCAACGGGGAATTCCCACAATGCACTGTTCCGATCTCTCTGAGGGAAAGATTTAAGTTGTGTGCCACGATCCCTTTAAACATTACAACAGAGTTCAACTCTTTGGTGGTGTTGAAACCACTAAGCCTACCTGATGAAGTAACGGCTGTATACAACTGAAACTTCACCACTTTACACAAACGACATTCAAATTCAACTATAAAGATCCATCATTTAAAAAGCTACAATAAGAAAACACATTTACCCATTGGCAAATTATGATTTTTGGCTTGTAGTTATTCCAGTGCCACACGATCCATCTAACTAATAATCATAATCATGGAATGACCAGAAGAAATCAGTTGCTGAACAACTGCTGGACTAAAAGATTAAGACCCTAAACTCTAAAAGTATGTTTTTATAAACAGATATATATTTCCCCTCTGTAAAAAAAAAAACATTCACTGGGCTAATTTCCTTTGGCTGTAGCATCTTCAAAACAACGCCTCATCCAAGAAAATCTTGGCTGTATTATTGATTAAACTCATTTATTTCACATTCATCGACAGAGCTCTGATAATTAATGATATGTAAGGTAGGATGCTGCTCTTTGTTTTAGTAAAGATGTTAAAGGAAAACACCACCACATTTCCATACTGAACTATGTTCTGCTCTGATCTTAGACGAGGTGATACATACCTCCCTCTCCTCTGTGCGTGCACTCAATGGCTCTTGCGCGCACTCCGCGCAGCGCTAATTTGCTAGCATGTAGCTTGTCCTTAGGATCTAAAGGGGGGTGAAGTTAGAAGCGACCAAGCACTTCCACGTTGTCCCTATTTAAATACGGTTACGTGAGTAGTTACACGACCCAAGTTTGGTTACACAAAATGAAACATGCCAATTTGTCTAAGCGGATAACAAGGATAACTATATAGTATGGCGGAATAACAACTGGAAGCACTTCGACGTCGGCGCAGTAATATCATCACTCCGCTCCCCCTCTTACTTCCGTCAATAGAACCTACGTGACCTGCACGCCGTCGCCTGCACCAGCTGTAGTAGTTTGTGCACAGTTGAGGAAGCATCAGGTTGTAGTAAGATAGTTTGTGAACAATCAAACATCATGGTTATAACGTGCATCGTACAGGGTTGTGAAAACAAGCAGAAGGTATATAGTCCCGTCATGTTTTGAGTGATGATATTACTGCGCCGACGTCGAAGTGCTTCCAGTTGTTATTCCGCCATACTATATAGTTATCCTTGTTATCCGCTTAGAAAAATTGGCATGTTTCATTTTGTGTAACCAAACTTGGGTCGTGTAACTACTCACGTAACCGTATTTAAATAGGGACAACGTGGAAGTGCTTGGTCGCTTCTAACGTCACCCCCCTTTGGATCCTAAGGAATATACTGGGACAAGCTACATGCTAGCAAATTAGCGCTGCGCGGAGTGCGCGCAAGAGCCATTGAGTGCACGCACAGAGGAGAGGGAGGTATGGATCGCCTCGTCTAAGATCAGAGCAGAACATAGTTCAGTATGGAAATGCGGTGGTGTTTTCCTTTAACATCTTTACTAAAACAAAGAGCAGAATCCTTTTCTGCCTCATCTTCAACTAATGCTCTCGTATTATCAATCAATCAACAATCTCATTAAGTTGAATATTATAGTTACATATGGCTACCTGTAATCATAAAGACCCCAAACAGACACGAAATGATGCCATAACACAGAGTTCTCTCTCTTTTCAATCCTCACGTTTCTGTTTTTCTACTCCTGATAATGTATCATTCTCCATATAAAGAGATGAAGAGTCACAGAGCAATGACTCACTTTGCCTAAAAGAAACCTTGCATGTGAGAACTTCCTCTATCCTATGGAGAAAATCCTCATATCTGCCATTTCTGTGGTGTTTAATGAATCAGCAAATGTGTCCACTGCATTTGAGCCCTCCCTGAGGCTGGTATAATTGGCAGGAGTCCTACCTGAACACAACCACAGGTGAACTGACCTGAGTCAGGACTTTCCATACCTTATCCAGGATGAACTTGTTCAGGTACGGCATGTATCCCTGGGTGGAGACGGGACCCTCGTCGTCGTCTTTAAAGTGCTCCTCCAGCGCCACGGGGTCATGTGGGATGTTCATCACCGTGCATAAGTTGTGGGACAGCACCTGCAATGATGGAACAAATCTGTTTTTTTTTCCATTTTAAAGTCATTTGTCAATTCGTTCAATGACTGGATTCCTTGTTTGTTTCTAAAAAACGGTGACAAATAAATAGTAACCCATGTTCAATTATGTACAATAATGGAAACCAGAAAATGCTTCAATTACCAGTTTGACTACTTGGGATATGACATGATATATTTAAAGAACTGATTCTTTTCCAAGAAAAGGAGAATGAGGAAGAGAAACAGACCAGCACCTTTATGTTGCGCTCGATTCAGCAGATCCTACACTTCCCATAATGCTGCTCAACTTGTGCTGAACCCACCCTGTCTGGTAAATGATCACGTCAAATTCAGCCAACACGTTTGTGACCTTCCTGTTTACAGCCCATTCAGCTGGACGTGTCACTAGTTGTCTCAGACTGGACGAGGCATTCAACCTCGCTGCAACTAACAATTATTACCTTGATTATTTTCTCTTTGGTCTATTAAATGCCAAAGCTGTTCTGTCTGACCGACAGTCTTAAACCCTCAAATATTCTGTCTACGATCATATGAGACAAATAATTGCTGCAACTATTCACATGTGAGAAGCTCTAACCGACTAGTGGCAAATGTAAACAAATTAACTTATTGTTTTAACACTAATTGGTTAGTATACAAAAAGGTGAATGACTTAACGAGGCAATTTACAGGCCATGAGGACCGCCACACATCTAATGGAAACAAGATGTACAATGTTTTGTCCGTCTTAGTGGTTGAAAGTCTGCGCCTCAGCGTCTGCTTGACTGATCTGTGTCCTCATCAAGGTTCAGCAGCCTCCTCATGCTCACAGCAGAGTTTCACCTGACTGGGCAGAGTGGTTTCATGTGGCACCCATCTGTCTTCATGGAGCATCTTAAATATTACGTTCAATTATTTCAAAGACACACCTTTTGTTAGATTTCAGTTGAACACGTGTCAGGAAATACTCTGTAATCAAATGTTGACACATCTTGTGCTCTCCTGTATTTCCTGGCAACACGTATTCAAATACACAATCAAGTGAAGCAGGAGTTTCACCTCTTTCACCACGTAAACACACACAGTCTCAGAGCCGCATTGCATTCTGGTCTGTAACTACTAGCCCAGTGTTGGTGTCCAACTGTATCCAACTGTAGATTAACCTTTGCTGGTTGGATTCGGAGGCAGCTGACCTCGAAACGTTTGACCTTCATTGTTGATTTCTTGCTGAACAAGAGGCAGCGGGAAATATGTGGGTGTGTGATGAAGTCGTGTATCCACGTCGAGAGTTATGAACCGGAAAGTTGACTTTGGTTTCATCCTGTTGGGATTGTTCCATGAGACTCACTACTTTGTGACATGGAGGCTAATTATTGTGTGTGCTCCTTATAATAACACAGATGAGCTCTTTACTTAAGGGTCTTTCCATGCTGCGTATACTTCTTCACTCGTTACTGCACTACATTTTCACAGCTTTAGTTACTTTACAAATGTCAATTGACAGAACAATCATTAATATGATAATCTGACACATTATTCCAGCTTTAAAGATGTGAGGATTTGCCGTTTTTCCTGTAGATAATTTAAATCTATTTGTAATAGTTTGAGGTTTGGACTGGTGAGCATTTCTTTCTACTTTCTTATTTTTTACAAACCAAACCATCGATTAATCGACGATGAAAATAATCTGAGTGGCAGTGCAAAACAAACTACCTCAACCACCAATCTAATGATATAATACATATCATAGTATCTACATGTATCTGTATCTTCTTATGTACATTTCCCTGAATATGCCCCTTCAATGCAGGACGTTAACTTCTCCTCATTAAGAAGGTGGACTACTTTAATACGCGGAGGATCTGTTCGCGTCGCTTTAGCGCTCCTAGCGCTGCTTTGGCGCCGATGCTGCTCCTTTAAACGGCATACAAAGACACATTAACAGTCTCACAAACTCTTCGTTCGACCCTCGGTGGCTTTACTCCAGTATTCCTCCGCTGATGGCTCTACTTTAGTTCCCTGATGTCGCGTTTGCTTTTTATTAATTAGTGTGAAGAGAAACAGGTGCGTCTCTGCTGCGCAAACAGAAGCGCAGCGGTGCGCTGTTTTTCCCACGAAGAAAAGCGTCTAGGTTTTCAAAATAATAAACCAAACACTGACATCGGTGTGGGAGGTTTTAACTCAGCTCAGTCTCCCAGAAACAGACTATATATTATATATATATATAGATTATAAAGTGACGTTACCTTCAGCTGAGACTTGGAGACTTTCCCGCTTTTGTCCAAATCCAGAGCCGTAAACGCGTGCCAGATGGACTTCAACAGTTCGTCCCGCAGGGCCATAATAATAACAGTAATAATAACAGTAATAATAACAGTAATAATAACAATGGTAATAATAGTAAGGATGCTAAGATGACAGTTTTAATCCTCGTCTCTCGGTGGATGCGCGCGTGTGTCTAAGGAGACTTCTTCTCTTCGTCTCCGGGTCTGAACTTTCTGGTGGACACGACGGGAGAAAAGTCACATGACTCAGACGCTGCGTGATAGTGATGCTGCAGCACCGCTCAGCGAGGACAACACACACACACACACACACACACACACACACACACACACACACACACACACACACACACACACACACACACACACACACCATACCCTATTCGATATATATTCGATATACTATACTTTGACTTTTTAATGACTTAGTTCAACATACTATGACTTTTCTGTTAGTTTTTTCAGCCTATTGCAGTATATTATGACTTGACAATACATTATGGTATGACTTTTTTCGACATACAATACAATTACTTTTTAACGACATGCTATTTTCTTTTGACTTTTCTTCAACAAACTAAAATATTACCTTTTTATTACTTTTCATCACTTTTTTTGACATACTATAGTATGACTTTTTAATTACTTTTTTAAACTACATTTTTCAAGAAACTATTGACTTTTTGATGACCATAAGTTTCTGACATACGATACTATAACTTCTTATGGCATTTAAAAAAAAAATGACATACTATACAATGAGGACTGATCTTGACCAAAGAAATTCTTAGTTTTCTAACACTCGAGTTTGAGTCAACTGAACTCATCGATCAGTTTTTTTAAGTGACAGATCGGTTAGACTTTTCCCTACAAATAATCATGCAAAAGGACCACTTTAAATCTAATGACCACATTTTCAGTGAACACAAGAATAACGGTTTATGACATACTGTAGTACGAATACCAATCATAAATATCTTTAATGTCATAATATAGTATTACGCCAGAAAACAACAGCATGGGATGTCAATAAATAGAGCAAGTCGTCCTCCAATCAAAAAATTGGCGGTTTGAGTCCTGGCTCCCCCAGTCTGCATGCCGAAGTGTCCTTGGGCAAGATAACGAAGCCCCACTTGCCCCAATGCTGCGCCATCGGTGTGTGAATGTGTATGAATGAGTTAGATCCTGATGTGCAGGCGGCTCTCTGCCATCAGTGCATGAATGTGTGTGAACGGGTAAAAGTGACTGCATGTAGTGTGAAGCACCTAGCTAGTCAGCTAGAAAAGCACTACATAAATGCAGGTCCATAACCCTGTTGTACATTTATAGAAGTATTTCAACACTCAGGTAGAGATTGCCTTAACCCAGATCCCAAACAGGGAGTAAGCCAGTAAGCAAGTTATGTTTCAGATGTGATACTGTCCTGCATTGTGATTTAAAGCTCTTTGTGTAAGTTGGCAGATCTGTAGTGTTCATACAGGCGAGATCTTTCAATCACACACTGAACAGTGCACATTGTAGATGGTGAAGATTTATTGAAAGAACATATGTACAAGGTTACAACAACAGAAACATTGTTTTGTGTTAGAGGGTACAAGAACAAAAACATGAGGAATACTTTTCTAAACAGTGACTGAAGAACAGCGTTGAGGAAAAAAATAGGAGAAGACATGAGAACCTAAACAGGACAATGATTGTTCTAATGCTACAGGCAGGATTGGCAGCACCAATTGACAGGGGAAATTAAATCCTAGATCAATTCTTACCTCTCAGATAAGGAGTTAGCTCACTGGTTTTGATACTTCACAACAAAATGGATGATTTTTCCTCAAATGACACGATCCAGTCTCCATCCGGCCAGAAGTACAAACATTAAATTGGGGGAAGGAGGGAACGGATTCCTGCTACTTGAAAATAAGAGCCAATGACCTCTAGAATGATCCAACCTGAAATGGGCCAAACCCTGATACACACAAAACATCAATAGCAGCAGTTTTTTTTCCTTTTTTTCTCTTGGAAAAAAATGTGGCAAGTTCAGGGTGTTGCCTCCAAAGTGCTCCATACAAACACAGAAATCGTCAGTTCTCAGGCCCTCTGGTACCCAGCATCAGGCATTTGACAGGCAGTAAGGTGCGCACGGCAAGTACATTCACACTGAGGAGAGCTTCACTGCAGCTTCGATCCGGTGCCAACAGGCTTCGGCTTTGTCGAAGGGAAGTGCAAGGACAGAAACGGAGAGAGAGCCTGACGTCTAAAACTTAGGGAATGACAACTGTGTAAAAAGGTAAAGTAACTACCTTTCAGGAATGACAGTTAATTTTCCAAAGGAAAAGACCCTTCAAAAAGGGCTGAACTATGCTGGCAATGAGAGTCTATGGAGATGAGTTCAAGTTCTTCCACCATGACTGACAGGGTTCTCCTCAAAAAGAAAAACTAAAAGAGACCGATCCATCTGAACGGGTTTCGATTAAAAAAGGTCCATGAGCCTTCGTGTATCACTTCCTGTCAGGGTGGATTCAAATATTAGTAGATGGTGAGGCTGACCGACCGGTTCATCTTCTTGCCAATGAGTCTGGAGGTTCTGGGGTTCGACTGGACTGTGGAGCGGGTCAGGATCCTGTCCCCGGACAAAACCTTCTCCTCTGCTGCAGCTCTAGCCTGCTGGGCTTTCTTCAGCTCCCTGAGGACGATAAAGAGGACCGTTATTAATGAGACTAGGAGGCTAGACACCGTTTCTTTGACTGAATTAGTGCTGCAACAAATGACTCCTTCCTTTATAGATTCACCTGTTGATTGTTTTATCAGTAAATTGTTTTTTCAATAAAATGTCAGGAACAAATGCAAAAATATTCATCCCAGTTTCTCAAAGTTCAAGTTGACTTATTTAAATGTCTCCCTGTTGTTTGACCAACATTCAAAACACTAAAGAAATTCAGTTTACTAGCGGAGCAGACAAAACATAAATCAGCAAATATTCACGTCGGAGAGATAAAAGCTTTTTTTAAAGGCTCTAAATGATGAATCAATTGCAGAAATAATCATTTTTCTATAAATCAACTAAACAAATCAGCTCTGCCTGCATCATGCCAGTGGACTCGTTTGGGTCCATGAGTGAGTATGCACCTCTGCATCTGTCCACGTCTAATGTTGCATTCTGCTGCAGCAAACTGCATCATTTTCATGTTGCATTACAGTTACAGAAAAAGTGACTTCTGATTGTTTCAGCTTCTAAATTCAAATATAACACTGAGAAAAGCAGAATTTCTCAAAGAGTCGTTGTTTTAACCTAAATATATTATGAATTTCAGCCCAAAACAAATTACAAGTTGTCCAACTACTTCAACCATGTAATCAAGTCTATCTAATAAACCGTGTTTGACCCACTAACGTATAAACAATGGGTTCCATAGTTTGTTTCTCTGTCGTTAAATACTTACTTCTGGAGCAGTGCGTTCTTGAACTTCTCTGCGTTGAGCTCGACTCGGAGCTGGTCGGCACTCATTCTGGCAGCAGTGAGGAGCACCGGGTGTTTGATGAGTTCAGACGTTGAAGGCCGTCTACTTTGATCAGGGTGGATCATCAGCTGAAAGACAAGAATAAAATATAAGTTAATAAGCTAAGCTGCATAACAAAGATGTGATAACTGTTTTTTATTTTATTTTTTTACAGCAGATATAAGCAATAAATTACCAAAACAGGATTTACTGATTAAAAAACATTTTCTTTTGGGCTTTTATCTAAAACTATCAAATTAATTTAGAAAATAATTATCATCATGATAATGATAATCCATGACAGGGGACAAAACATGGCCTAAAAATGACAGTTCTCACAGAGCTGCTCTTACTCGACACAGAAATACATAATAGTAAAATAAATAGTGTTGCCTGTTACCTTGAGTAGACTGATAAACTCTGGAGAGAGCAGTTGGGGGATTGCGGGGAGTTTTCCCTGTCGGATCTCGTGCCATTTGTCTCCGTTGGTGGGAAGGGTCTCAGCTCCAGAGGCGCTGACGACAGTCAGAGCCAAAGCAAAGATGTCTGCCTTCGTCAACTTACTGTAGTCCTACAAAAGAAAACCAGACCAATGAGGAGAAAGCCAACACCTTTGTGCAGTTTGAATAAGGAAAACGTATTTAAGAATGCAAACCTCTTGTAAAACTTCATTGGCCAGGTATCTGCTGTCACCTTCTTCCACTTGTGGATTGTTCACTCGTGTCACATGACCGAGATCACCTGTAGAGGAAACATACAGAATAGATTAAAGACATGACCATATTTACCACGAATAAAATTCTTAACAATACAATTGAAAAAGAATCATGCGTCAAAACTCATTTTTACAGCAGCTTACCTATTTTGTAGACAACGCTGGTGGTCTGTCCTTCATCCTCATCACAATCTTCGCAGCTAGCTACAGACTTACGTGAAATAAAGATGTTGCCTGGGAAAAAAATGTTCACATTTCCATTAGTTTCTGATCAGTAAATGTTCATGTTAAGACTCTGGCGCCTGCTGTATGAGACACAATTATAGATCTACTTTCCATAGTGTTATCCGTATCCTTTGTTCTGTCAGTACATAAAGGCCAAAAATCTATACAAATCTATTGAGAATCATCACTATCATTCCAAAGTTCTTACTCGGCTTGATGTCCATATGCACCAGAGACGTAGAGTGGATGTACTTGAGTCCGCGTGTGACTTGCAGCAGCAGGTCTTTTAGCTCCAGCTCCGACAGGTAAGTGAGTCGCCTGTAGTTCTCGGCAATGACGTCCGATAGTGTGCCGCCGTTGCAGTACTCGTTCTGGATAAGCATGTGGTCGTCCTCGGCCCATGCGGAGTAATAGCGCACCACGTGGGGATGTTGGCCCAGCACAGCGTGGGCATAGACCTCCCGTAGTGCATTCTGTCTGTGGAGGAGGGGAACAGACCGCTTTAATTAAGACATGTCTGGGGTAAGAGTTGTACATAAAATGGAGGAACGGTGGCCTTGATTCTTTCAAGGCAACACCTTTAAGTGACACATATGTCCAAATATCCAAAAGGAGCACTTAAGATGGCTTTAGGGGCATTATGTTCTGTATATTATTGAGGAGGATAGTTTAATTTCGTACCACAAAATGTAAATGGTGGTAGTTTTAAAGCATTAAATATAATTACAGTTTCTGGCAAAATGAGTCCCTAAAATAAGCCATAATCTTCTGGAAGAGCTTTTCCAATTCTTAAAAAGTCAACTTACTCATCTACCGATCCCGCCAGAGGTTTCTTCGATCTCTTGATGGCGTAGATGCAGCCATCAAGTCTTTTCACACACTTGAAAACAGCTCCAAACTCTCCACAGCCGATCTTCTCCAGCTCAAGAAACTCTGAGGCGTACCTGGACATCATGTTACTCTCCATCATGGTGATCCTCTGAGGACAGAAGTACAGACACATAGTTACATTTCAGTTGAATCATAACAGACATTTCGCAACATGGCCACTGAAACCAAGAAGTTTCCTCGCTGAATAGGTTTTAATCAATCTACAAACAAAGAAGCATGTGGAATAGTGACTTTGTTAATACATTCTGTACTTACATTTATGTGTAATATCTACTGACTTTAAATAAATAGGCATGTATGGCTTCAAACGGTGTTCTGATGTTTACCCATTGCATGAGCTTGTGCTTTTGTGGTATGTTTACATTAAATCCTCTTTTAAAAAATACTTTGAACAACCATTTTAATTAATAATTCAAATGATATAATTTGCAGCTCTAAAACAAAGTTTGAGATGACACTTCCTGCAAATTGTGCACAATTAAGAGAAATAGATTAACTTTATTTCTAACTGTAAATGTGAATGGCTATGTTGATGAAAATCACATGCACAATCAATTACCTTGGATGGTGGCAAGACCTCCTCCTCTCCCTCAGCATCACTAGCTTCCATGTCTTCTCCACAAGAGCTGAGAGGCAAAAGACAATAGAGGGTGTCTGTTAGCATTGTGTACAGCAGGGGGCAGCACTGAGGGCTTCACAAGCACATGGTTGAGTTCACCAGTAACCATGAGGTCTTGGTTCCCAGCCAAACCCCCTGGGTTCAGTCCATGGTTGTAACTATCTAATTATAACAATGGGTTTAATCTGGGTTCAAGATAACCGGTAAACGTTCTCAGCGCAGTGGTCAGCCGGTTTTTACATTGTTGCAAAAAAAGTGTTGCAAAGTATTATACACCAACTGACCAGAAAATATGTCGCCAAAATATTAACTGCAGCATGTCAACTCCCCCAGACATTTTGGAAAACTGCTCCAGTATGTGGGTGTTTTTTGGTACAACAGATTGTTTTCATATCAATCCCTCTCTAGAGAAAAGCTATTTCTCACATAACCCCCCCCCCCCCCCCCAAAAAAAACTTACTCATTCCAGTGTGCTCGCTTCCTGTTTCTCTGCTGGGTGGCCGACTGGATAAGGAGGGAGTCAGGGGTGAAGGGGTTAAAGTTGACCAGAGGGGTCTGCAGTCTCTTGCTGCTGTCTGGGGCTGACTTTGCTGAAGGCTCCACATTCTTGAACAGGGCAACTCTCCTGCTGGAGGATCCCGAGCTGGAGCCCCTGGCTCTGGACAGCAAACTCTGTGGGGGAGATAAAGACAGATTTAGTGCTTTGTTAATTACCTGAGAGCAAAAGCAGAGGGGAGAAAACATCAGACCATCTTTCTATTAAAAGAGCCTGGTTTCAAATAAACTTGTTTATTAAACAATATATGGTTGTATTATATAAGTCTTAAATGTGATGCCTAAAGGGAAATGCAGTGTAATCACTGATATTAAAAAAACAAGCCCAGACACACAGTGGGGGCATTATGTAAGAGTACAGTTGTGCATTAACTGGGTCAATATGGTTAACTGACACAGCAGAACTATCCCCAGGAATTCAAAAAGTTGACCTGATTTGTTTGTTTTAGCCTGGCTTCGCTTATTCTCTTCCAAATTCAAAACATACCCAGCCAAATAAATGTGCAAACAGCCCAAAGTCTCGTTAAGACGTTTAGAAGAGAGATTGCAGTCACAAATGCTGTGGAAATGCTTTTGCAAGATCACACACGCTGACGTTTAAATGTGTGTCCAAATGCAAACTTGCAAAAAACGCCAATAACTTCTGATAAACACATAAGTCCTACGTCTTGTTAAAATGTACCTTTGGCGTGTGCGGTGTGTCGAAGAGTCTAAGTTTCCTGAAGGTCTTGTGTGGAGGTGTGTCGGGGCAGTCTGGGATCGGGGAGCTGGATCCTTCCCCGTCGTCCTGGACGTAGGACCGCTCCGGTGACCCTCCGTACAGCCGAGAAGCTTTCCTCGGTGACGGCGAGCAGTTGGCGAAGATAACGCTGCTCGGTGACCGCAGGTGCGACGGGGAACCGTAACTCTCCTCGTCCCACAGCTCCACGTCGTCGTCCCCGCCGGACTGGTTCAGGGGGCTGCTGCTCCCTGCAAGCAGTTTGTCGACGGTGTCCCGTCGCACTGGCATCGGGGAGTCCATCTCCGTGAAGCCAGACTCACCTCCGGTGCTGTTGTTAACGTCCTCAATTGGCTCGTCCTCGCCGTCGCTGGACGTAAATTGTAATTTTTGCCGAATTGGCAAGTTTTTAGGTGACGCAGATCCGTGCCGATGGCGACTGTAGATCGACATTTTCAGGATTTAAACCCCGGGTCGTCGAAGGGAAAATCACGCGGCTGGAGTCCCACTACTATGTGCAGTGGCGTTTCTCGCAAAAAAATACAAAGCTAGTCAACTTCTACCTTAATCTAAAAGGTATCGATTAAAAAGGCGTACTATGAGATGCTTAAAGTTGCGTTCACATCCCAGGAAAAGTATTTTTGGCAAAGTCCAACACGCCCATCCAACGCTGAGAAATGGCCCCGGAGTAGTTAAAAAGAACAACGTCCCGACGACGTCGGCGTTAAACTAAAAACAAACACCAGCGAAACTCGGTCCAGTCGAGTATCGATATCCGTCACTACCGTCTCGGCGTCTTACCAATTAACAGACACGTCTTTCCGCAATAAAACCATACCTATGTTTACAAAAAAGTTTGAATGAGTCAAGAAGTAGGCTCTTCCTATCACGCGCGTGGCAAAGTACTTCCCGCGACCGTTGGTCACATGCCTCCCTGCAGCCAATCAGCGCGCATCTCGATTTTTTGAAAGATGGGCGTTCCAGAAAAGGTTTGGGAGGAGTTACGTCATCCCTGGCAATGCAACGATCTGGCGCGAATGCCGCGTGCCTTTCATGTCGCCGGAGTCACAGAACTACATCGACTTTCGAGACAATGCCTCCATTATTAAACGGCATGATCAATGAAGCCGCGATAGATAGATCCAATCTAAATAGAAACCCCTTTTCAGTTTACAATACACAACATACAAACAAACAAAAAGCCCAACCACCTGTGGTGTTAAGTATCTAAAGTAGATATACTACTAAAGTATAACTTTGAGGTACTTTCATTTTATACTCTACTACATTTCAGAGGGAAATATTGTACTTTTTTTTTTGAAATATTTGAACTTACCAACATCAAGATGACAACTGAGGTTACCAGTTTTCTGATCAAGATGTTTGCAAATACAATATATAATGGATTTATAAAATGCAATAGTGCATATTAAATTAAACAATACATCAGTCATTAAAATATGCTCCATCTCCACCAGCTGTAACATTAAAATATTGCTTATGTGTCCCTGCCTTTCACTGTTTTAGCCACTTTACATATTGGTTAATTTAACTATATACTGCACCTAATTTAATAAAATGATCATATCTGGTATATTAAATTCTAGTCTGCAAACTAACTAGTAACCAAAAGCTGCCAAATGACATGATGTAGTAAAAGTACAATGTTTAATTAAGTGAATTAGGATCTATTAAACATAAAAAGAAAACTCAAGTAAAACAGCAGGTACCTCAAAATTGTACTTCAGTGCAGCAAATGTACTACTTAATTTCAATTACTCGCTTATGTCTAAGCCGTCTTTAAAAGCATACAATTTCCAGTTCATGGTGGAAAATCAACAAATGCTCATAACACATCTGCTCTCATACACCTGTAAGCTTATACTAAGGTCAATCATATATATATATAATATAATATAATCATGTACATGCCTAGTATTTTCTTGCCATTTTTGTTTGCCATTTGTTTTACTGCAAAATTACTTGTATTTTCTTATATATTTTTTCGTTTTAGTGCCAGCTACATGTTACTACAAATTTTGCACACCTTGATACTATTAATCAATTTTCATAAGATACATTTTGTTACATAGCCCTTTTCTGTAGTGATGCTGGATTTTCTATGTTTAACAGGGATTCAGGTGTTCAAACTAGAGTAGAGTCAACAATTCACACTTCTTTTTTTATTTATTAGAAATAGCATTAGCTGTACACTGCACTGTGAATTGTGCACCATAAACATTAGAAAGCATTTCCCCCCTTTCCCATCTTTATGGTTGGGGGACAAAATAGCATTGCAGAATCCAGTTATCAAAATCCTATGTACACATAAAAGCTAAATTCTTTTGTGAAAAAAAAACATGGGGGGGAAGACGTGATTTCTCTCGTTGACATAGTCCAATGGAGATGGTTTTGATCCTAAATCATAGTCCATAATGAGTTCATCAATCATCCAGGCCCGGTGACTCTCCTTGCTGTATTCTTGATGCTATTCTGATGGCTTCCTCCAGCGAAGGCTGATCACTGAGCTACAGAGAGAGGTAAAACAAAGTGCATGAATTCAAACATTTATTGAAACAGATAGCCATTGTTAATCGATCACTACTCCCGACCCCCTTAAGCAAGACAATATCCTCTCTGACGTTGACTGATTGTGTTAAAGGGTACTGTCACATGGCAGTCAAACAATGTTTGCTTTGTAATTAACATGACAGAACGAGCTGGAAGGGGAGAATGAAAACAATGTGAATGAAGATTACTTGTGTGACCTGCAACCTTTGATGTGATCATCGCCCCTCTGGGGTTTTAGGCCTGATTAGTTCGTAGTCGTTAAGTTCCTGAATGGTATAATATGGAATTTAAACACAGACAAGATTCTCATCTTTTTCATTACGCAGTGGGTCAATGTTTGTCATTACATAATCACCTGGTTACCCCACCAATGGAAAACAGACTCTAATGTGTGAAAAAAAAATCACACTCATTTCTGACTGTTTTTGCCGATGACTTTTTGTGCTGGGAAATAAAACCACAACCGTAAATTGTTATTACAGATTTTGCTTCCTTTTTTTTTTGCTGATTGAGTGCCCGTAGTTTTCAAATCATTAATTTTTTTTACATGCAAACTTACACATCAGTGGTTGCTAGGTTTCGGTTTAGTTTGAACGCTAATCAAATGCAACAGGAGGGTTGTAACACCTACACCCCCTGATCCGAACCCCACCTACCAGTGATTTTTAGTTAAGCGTTTAAGTAAACAGCTCAACCGGGTGTGATCCTGGGAGGGATCAACTAAAGTACCCTCCTGTACTGAAACTCCTGTCAGTATCATGGGAAACTCCTGTCAGTATCATATCACCATCAGAATATCAACATCAGAACAAAACCCATCAACGCAGCACCATACACAAGCATACCTGATGTCTCTGCATTTAATGGGCCTCTATCGCTGAACTTGCATTCCCAAATTATTTTCTGCATGAAAACATGGCGTGGCGGATGTATGAAGTCTCCTTCTTCTTCCATAAACTAAACTAATTCACAGATTGACACTCACCCCACTACTGTATTCACTCCTATGGTGTCGGTCTACCAACCTGCACAGCGATGTGAGTGCCGTTGGAGGTGGCCAGTAATGTGACAGGATGAATGTCATCCTGCTCTTGGCTGTAGCCGGCCTCCTCCACAGTTTGGAACGCAGACATGTCCGGCGTCATGATGGCTACCTGAAGGACACAGACACATTGATGTAAACAAACCAATCAACTGCTTTGGCGTCACAAATCAATTTATTGACCACATCTAGTGCTATCACAGAGGTACCCTAACAGAAATATTGGTGTGACCCTAACCAACTCCCACTTCAATCTTATCACCCAGTGAGATGGTTTACTACCGTTTATAGTTAAGCTTTATGCATATTCAAATATTACCCAATATTCAGATATATGAATACATAAACAAATAAGTTGGTTGCTTTCAATTTAGGGAATGCTAATAATCTACGACGGTTCAATGTTTAATTCCAGTTCCCGCATGTTTTAAGGAAAGGTGTGTGCTCTTATAAAGCTCAGCTCAGTTAACTAAGTACAGTACCGTATATTTTTTACCTGTTCATCTGAGCAGTCTGTCGTTACCATGGTAACCGAGTGACCACTTTGCGTCGCCAGTTCGTGGGCTGGGATGGTTATGGTCGTGCCTTCCTGGGTTACCATGGTGATCGTGCCACCCATAGCTTGCAAGTCTGCTTCAGATATACTGACCTGATTTGAGACACAGAATATAGAGTGAACAACAGCGGTTAAATCTAAGGCTGAACAAAAGTCAAAGTATCTTGAGTATTAGAGTCATAGTTATCCTACTTAAATGTCTTTGTTTTGACAAACAAAATACACATTATTGTGTTAGTCTTTGAAAGCATATCTTCAAACACTAAAAGCAATCCCAGTTGCCTACGATAAAGCTTTCAAATAACATCAGGACCTGGAGGACTGAGGATCTTTGCAGACTTTATTGTAAAACTATAAAACACGGGACAGTGACAGAGCAATGAAAGAGGACTGCAGCCTTGAGCAGGCCTTATGGGCTTGAAAAGAAATGTCACTTCAGTCATATTCTACTTTTAAATAACATTTCTAATGCCCGGCGTTGATGATCATTTACCCTGTAAAGTACTTTTACGCAAATAAAGTTGAATAACTTACTAATTGTTATTACTTAATTCACTTAAATACACAGTATGTGATTTCATGTTGCTAAGTGTCCCTCAGTCATAAAATAAAACCACCACTGGGATGAAAATCTGCCAACGTGATTTAGGCATAAATGTTGTTCACTGACTCAAGGTGTTATTGATAACATTGATAACATTCAGCCACTAGATGTTGCACTTTCCCTCTTCTGTTCCAGAGGATGTATTGGACTGTGCATCTTTAAATATTTAATAGTACAGCCATGTTATGTTTCCGGGGATCTGACAGGATTGGTTACTGTGGATTGGTTGTGAGGTGTACAAATGTTGCATGTTAACTCACTATATGTTCGGTCGTTAATAAACGAGATAAGCTAAGAGAGCTAATATTTGTCAGTTGTCACTTGTTGCAATGATAAATATCCACATATTCTACAGCGGGATGGACGGACACCAAAAAGGCAGAGGACTATGAATGTGTTAGTTAGTTGTGAGTTTCTATTTTCACTAACTCCTAACGTTACTGCCTATGTTTTCTGACTTATTTTCATAGGCATATTATTAGTCATGTCTCGTCATAATAATTGTCATCCTCAGTGGCGATAAGCCCTTGCACGAGATTTGCCGTTTGCATCACACATTTCAATAGAAAGGTTATCCGTTTGAAATTAACCATTTGTTAAGTCATGTAGAAATAGAAATCTCTGTTTCTTCAAACAGCCGTTCTCTCATTTTAGTGCACAGCATTAAATTGGATTAACGCCCCCTTTGGTCCTCAACTGTGATGTATTTATTATTTGTGACGTCACTGCATTCCCTTACCTGCTGTTGTGTTCCGTCCTCCTGCGTTACCAAGGCAACATGATGCTGACCCATCATGTCTGAGCTCTCCATGGGAACCTGCTCTGAGCCGGAGTCGTCCCCCTCAACCACCGTTGTTGTGTAGCTGACACTGGGGTCATCAATGGCATCTGAATTGAAGTCGAAAGATTTTGTTTATCAAAATTTGAGAGAATGTTATTCATAATGTAATTTTCACATTTCTGTCACAAGACCTTCAACAACATTTTTTGCGGATATAATAATAATAATAATACATTTTATGTATGGGCGGCTTTCTATACACTCAAGGACACCTTACAGTCAAAAACATTCTTCAGTTTCTCCAGATACGTTTCCACCCACCTGTTGGGGGTTCAAAGTAGGCCTCCTGCTCCTCCTCGATGGGCTCCGTGTCATTGTGCGCTGTGCGTTTGTGCATGGCGAGTGTTGAGATCTGCTTGTAGGTTTTCCCACAATGATTGCAGTTGTAAGGTTTGCAGGGTGTATGGACCACATGGTGTTTGTAAAGGCTGGAGTATTCTGTGAAGCGCTTTTCACAGCCAGGCACTGTGCAGACATAAGGTTTCTCTCCTGAAGAAGAAGTAGAAAAGCAGGTTTGAATTTCCCAAAAGTTGGATCAGTGCATCCCTACTTAGTGTGATGCTAAAGAACTTGGGATCAATTAACATAGTTAGACAAGAGCTCAGGAATGATTACGCACTTAACTCTTGAGTAGGACACCAAGCCATGGTTTTATGACTCATTACAGGTTAGGACAGACTGTGATGAAAAAGGGCTCACCAGTGTGTATCCTCATATGGTTCTTGTAGTTGGTGGCACTGGCGAATGACCGTCCACAGCTTGGCTCAGAGCAGTAGTATGGCCGCTCCCCAGTGTGTGTTCGGATGTGCACTTTTCGGATGTTGGAGGTGGTAAACGACCTGCCACAGCCTTCGACCGGGCATTTGAAAGGCTTCTCTCCTGCAGACATATGACTGGGTTACCCATCGTTCCAGCATTACATATTTTTTTCAATTCTCAAATCAATAGTGCCAATTTTATGTGAATAAAATTAATCCATTTGAACTCAACTGTGAGAGGATTTTTTTATTGGGAGTGTTTGACATGCTGGTATAGTTAAGGTCTCCCGATTCCAATGGAATAAAACTGCAAAAATCCTGTTATTCAGAAATAAGCCACAGAGCCTCGGAGTCATGCTTCCCATGACGAACATGTGCCTGAAAACTCCTCCAGCCCCTTGTGGGTAAATTTAGCTTCACACCTCCAGATATGAAAAAAAGTACAATTTGTTCAGCCTAAACTGGACGTTGGCACTGCACCCCAATCTGTTTTGTTTTAAAAATCAGTGGTGCATGACTCCGACATGGTGGTTTGCTTCAAAATAAGTTCAGCTGCAAACACCCAGTCACTTCTGTAGCAAACAAAAACAGGCTTGAGGCCAAGTGGAAGTCATCATTTTTAGTCCCAGCAGTAGCAAACAGCAGATAAAGCCTGTGTCAGACATATGACTCGTATATAAGACATATACACAACTTTTCAGGCATATGGTGCAACAAAACTAGATCTGTCCCGAGTATTGTAGTGTACCTGTATGAGTCCTTGTGTGCTTTTGAAGGTCTCCGGAGGTTTTGAAGGATTTGCAGCAGTTCAGCTCTTGACATCTATATGGCTTCTCCCCCGTGTGCGTGCGTGAGTGACTCTTCAGTCCGTATCCTTGCAATCACAACAAGAAACAGAAGCCATTTTTGTACAATCCTTGGTTGTAGCATAAGAGCACTTTAGTCCAATTTTATTTTGATCTCAAAATGTTAATTTGTGATGTCACTAAAATAATTACAGCATTTTCATCAAGGTCTTCAAACAAAGCATAGAGTAAAAAATGTATCACACATTCCAAAGTAATCTGTCACAATGATTTAATTGAGGCTGCATCACTTCCAACCCTAAATTAAGAAATACATATTACATGTTCCGATGTGTAAAATGTTTAAAAACTGGATTTTAAAATCACTCTCTTGTTATTAGTTAGTTTATTAAATGGATTATAGAATTAGTTGTCATTTTATTTCTGGAATGGATGACTTACATCAATACAACAAACAATAATTTCTTGGAAACATTTGACGTTCTTTTAAAGACTATAAAGAGAATGTCTATTTAAGTCATGTTATGAATTTGGGGTCTAAATGTAAGTGCTCCTGTGCTACTATTTGAACTCCTTTTAATATTTAACTGTTCTGTTTCATGTGAACTGTGTCTTTCAGTTTGACACAATTTACCAATAATGAAAGTGTGACAGGAATATAACAATATTTAATTCAATTTTAATTATAGTGTGAAACCACAACAAAAGTGATCTCAGGAGACTTCTCTAAAGGGCAGGAATAGAACATAATTTCATGAAGACAGTCATTTCAAAGTCCCAACATCACCAGGAGCAAAGCGTTACAGCGCCACAGTGGCGAGAAAAAAACTGCCTTATCAGACTTTAGGCAGAAATCCGGGTTCCACCTGCATTTGGTGTTGGTAGTAATATTAGCAGTATGGAAACCCCTTTAAAAAACAACAACATTTATAATCATTGTTATTCTTCTCTGTTATTATTTTTTAAATATCTGACATATAAGGGAAGGCCTCATTTTAATGTCAGACACTAAATGATGTGCCTTTGATGGACAAGCATACATTTGCTCCCCCCCCCCCCATTTGTTATCGTAATAAAAAATGTTTCAAAAGAAAATAAAAGATGAGACAGCTCTGCGAGAAGAAAATGTAAGTCTCCACAGCTACCTGTTGCAAACTTCTTCCCACAGCCAGGATAGTCGCAGATGTACGGTTTGTCTCCAGTGTGGGAGCGCTCGTGTACCTGCAGGACGCACAAACAAAACGCTGTAGCAGTGAGGCTGAAAAAGCAGACTAACAACATCACAGAAGGACGTTGTGTTGTCTTTAAACAATCCCACACTCGAGTAGACGAGCAAAGCAACACAGTTTCATGGACCACACTTACCTTGAGATGGTGGGCGGTGGTATAGAGCTTTCCACAGCCCTCGTATTCACAGCGGAAAGACTTCTCTCCTACGTTTGAGGCCCTCCCCGACCTGTTGTCTTGACCCTGTAACACAATCTGAAAGAAATATGAATTAGACTCCAATGTTCAACCAGGCTGAAGGATAAAAAGCAATGAAAAGAAAAATACTCTTGAAAAGATACCTGCATGTGGACACCATTGTCTGCTTCCACCCTGCCGAAGGACCCCAGGGGGTTTTCTATATTTTCCACCTGAGAGGAAGGAGACGGGTGTGTTACCCAAAAATGTTAAATCAAGATAAACCATGAGGAGAACATTTCAAAATTCAGTCTATACCAGAGTTTACCATTTATGTTATTTTCCACTTCCCGGGGTACACAGTCTTCTTGAACCAAGTACATTTTAACTTCACCTCCATACAAAATGTTTTATTCATTAGTAGTTATCAAATAACAAAAAAACAAGTAAAAATAATAATATTAAAATAAGTAAGTAAGGAATTATCATGGTATTATTTGCGGTGCGTTATAGCATCACTATATTATTCCCAAACTAAATGGCAGGTTTGCCCGACTAGTGCCACACTGAAGTAACTTGCCTTGGTGGTGTACTGTTCCAGCACACTGATGGTCTCAGGGTCAATGGCCGTGGCCTCAGCCTGCAGGTCTGCGATGGTGCCGTCGGCCTGGATGGCCAGTATGGTGTTGGACTGGGGCATGTGCACCGTGTGCTGGATGTAGGCGGTGCTGCCGTCCTCCAGCTGTACCTCCTGCAGGCCGCCCTGGTCGTACGTATCTGCACGGAAACAAGGCGAGGGATGTTCATGTCTAGAGAAAACTGAGAAGGTTGTTTGCTCAGTGAGGATGGATAGTTTCAGACAATAGCTGCAGTTAAACTTACGGTTTAAAATCACATAGATATAAAGACATGGCTTTTGAGAGGTTTATTAATATATTAAACATTTCTGGGTCTATTTGTGAAATATTCGTTGAGCCTTTTCTTAATTCATTTGAATAAATGGGCAAACATGGACCACGTTTCCAAACACTCAGTCGGGTTTAACATTGACTTTTGGTTTCAGTCCATAAGACCAATTGATACACAGATCTGAGCTGAATGCAGCCACAAGAGGATGTATGTTGCATTTAAAGTGTGGAACGTCCACAAAGTCCACAAACTGACTGAGTAGCTAACTTCTGATTCTTCTGAAGTTCCTAGTACACTGCTTCTCCAGAGGTTATAGAAGGGGATTATGGAAAAACAGAGGAAGAGTGAATCAAAGTAGGTAAACCCAAACAAAAAAACCCTCTTTACCTTTTGTTTTTAAATGTCTCTTTACTTTATCGTCTTCTTCTTCTTGTTTCAAGTTTGTAATGTAATTTGTTTCCTGCTCTCTTTTTTTTTTTTTTTTTTTAAACTGGGAAAATACGACTAAAACTATGAACTTAAAAAAAAAACCTTTACATCTTTTCCTCACAAATTAATTTCTGTGCCGATACACTGCTGATCGATATGCAATTACATTGAAGATAGACAGGAGCTTAAAATTCTCTGTGAAAGTCCTTACCTTTGGGTGTGTGAATGTAGGCTGTTGTTCCATCTTCTAGCTGAACTGCTTGTCCATCTTCAAGCTGTAAACTGTCGCCTCCTACAGCATAAAAGAACAGTAAACTGTTAACCTCCACGTAGTTTCTGGATATCTCAACAGTATACAGTAGTAAGATGGCATTAAGTCATCCAGTTGAAATACAAATAAACAAGATCAGATTTGCGTTTCACCTCCTTTTGGCATCGACACATGCTGAACGTAGGCAGCAGAGCCGTCCTCCAGCTGGATCACCTGGCCGTCCATAATCTGTCCATCTGAAAAGGAGGTTTTGGTGTCATGCTGAATGTACGCGGTGGATCCATCTGCAAGAGTAACAGCCTGCAGGCTCACTGTGTCCATGCTCTCCATCTGATCGCCATCTGGAACAAGGATTTGACAATGACGTTACTTAAAGAAGACCATAGCAGTTCGATCGTCATGTTATGGCTACACGTGGCAACATTAAACTGAGTTCTTATCCCTAAAAATAAACACTACATGCTCATGATTACCTGCTTGGTCATGGCTCTGAAAAGGGACCTGAGATGACAAATACCTGATACCGGTAAATACAAGTCAGTCATTAGATTTTACTCATTCAATTGGGAAACTAAAACTGAAAAAGTACTGCATTTATAAATGACAGATCACCTCCCATCAATTCCCAGTTTATTGTTGTTTTATGGTCTAGAAGAAGACATCTGATGAAAAGTGTTTCCTTTAATCTTCTGTGCTACTGTGTTTGCAGAAAGTGTAAAGTTTATATTGAATAATTATATATTGCAACAGCCTTATGTCCTCACTTTCTATGTGGTCATTTGTATCTCAATACACTTTCATAGAAACTAACTAACTAACTAACTAACTAACATATACTGTATATACACGCATGATAATAAACATGAATGTCAATCTATTCAGTGATTAGAGTGCATTCAAATATACAGTAGGTATGATTTTATGTGTTTGTCATGCATCATGTTTTTTTCTAGTCAATGCTCATAATGTATATAGTATTCTAGTTATCTAAGGGATACCTCTGTGGTCGTGTAATACTTGAATTTTCCTACATTATTATTATTATTTTTTACTGAGCAGCAGCACAGCAAAAGCATCATCACAATTAACACAAGAAATAATTAAATAAAAACAATTTGTCCACCTGAACTTATATTCCAGTGTTATAACGATGACACGTTCAAGTTAGCTCACCTGCCACAGTCACAGCCTCCGTCAGACAGAGTGTGACCGGCTGCCCGTCTGCATCGTGAAACTCTGCCATTCCCTGGGAGTCCCGGTTTATCTGGGCCAAGAGCATGCTTCAGCTGCTGGAGTGGTGACACAGAGAGACACACTGACACAAGCACGGAGGAGGCAAACGTGACAACTAGAGGTGTCTTAATGACGTGTGCAATAGTTTAGGAATATGCAGGATTTAAGCACAAAACTGACATAATGAAATTCTTACAACTTGATTTTAACACAGACACCCACACCAAGACAGCCAAGTAATAAAGCATAACCCACCTTATGGCCCTTATTACATCAGTAAATGTACACATTGTCTATTAAATCCTGACAACAGTTAGAATTCCATTAAATACAAGTGACTCTTACCTTTCCTTTGCATATATTCTTAAAACGTGTTTACTGCACAAATCATTCTTGCTGTCATACCTAATGAACAAATACTTTCCTGGTCCATTCTCATTTGCTTGGCTTCTTGTTTATTAGCCTTCTGGTTTTAATTATGTCTTCTGTAATGTCATTTTCTAACTTTATGGGCCGTATTTCGGCTTAACATTGTTTACTCTGCATTGCATATGCCATATTTCATGGTTATTGCCTAGTCCTTTAAGCGTTTCATCCTCCCATGTTTTGCTGTCACCTGATTCAATTTTTCAAATTGTGCATTTTACAGTTGGTTTTAATGGCTAATTTCAGTAGTTGTGTGTGAACATGCTAAAAAAAAGACAGTACAGTAGTAATAGCTAGTTATAAAGGTAGGTAAATGAAAAGCTAAACACATTTTAATAACAGGCAGTTTAACTGTAGACCTAACATTAACATATATACACCAAATGTTAGGGGGAAAGTTATTGAATACATTTCGACAATTAAGACTCTCAAAATGATTATTTATCCTTAGAGTAATTGACACAATGAAAGCCTGTGCAGATATTGAAGTGTTAAAGTGCACATACCGGTATATAGTTTTGTAATTCTTCAGATTATCACAGAGACAAAAAATGAAGCAAACTTTACAGGTGTGGGTATAGCTCTGGGTATATTTTATTATTTAAGCTAATAAGTGCTCACCACCTGAATGGGCTCTTATTTCATCTCTGGTGAGTCTTTTTTTTTTGGCGCTTGTTATTTTGAATATAGCATGTAGGGGGGGCAGCTAGCTACGATGTTAGCACAACTATGACTTGCTGCATTTATCACTCTGCAACGGGACATTATCCAACAGGTAACGTTACAGCGGAGCGGCTGTGCTGTGTGCGGGCTGCTCGGTTAGCACACTGACAGCCAGTTTGAACGCACAGCCTTAACAACGTCATATAACGAAGGAGCAGGGCGGTTAGCCACCATGCTAACAGCATTGCTAACTACGCCAACCGAACTGGTGCTGCTGTCACGACTTTTTTAGAGGCTTATTAGGAAACTGTTTCTTGCATAAAGTCACGTTAATGAGGAACCGCGCTTATTAGAAGTCACTGAAGTCTTAGCCGACTGTGTGGCAACTGGAGATGCTAGCTAGCTGTCTCCGTACAGCTCCCAGCCGAGCTCCTATAACTAGGAAACAACACCGAGCTAATTAATGATAACTTAAGCATTTTGACTCGCTGGATGTCATTTTCTATTTAATGTTAAAACAGTATCTCCCGTTCTTCGTTGAGTCCCAGCCGCAGCCCGTCACTCCCTCTCCCTCTCGGAGATGGCTGTGGGAATAATGCATACTGGGTAAAAACCAATTTATATACTAACCTCGGAAAAATTTCCAACAATTCCTCCTGTTCGACCACCATGCACCAGTGCAGGAAACGCTCCTCGCGCCGGGAACATGTATGACAGCAGATTCCTCCACGCGCTGCACCCGCCTACTCGCAATTCAGACACGCTGATTGCTCGGAGAGATCGCATCTCCCACTCCGATTCGTGTATTTGAGGCTGCTGCTGTTATTCAGCTTCCCGGGCCCCTAGCAGACGCCATTCCGCGTCGGGTTTCGTATTGTCTCGGAGCGTTTTCCTTTTAAGAAATGGACAGCGGCGTCGTGAGACAATAAATATTTGAAGCTTCAACATTAGATGAAAAGTCAGCCGAAATTGTGGATTTACCAGACACTGTGTGCCGCGGGTGTGTGGGTGGTTAGATTTGTTATTCTGCAACATAAACAGCGGTGTGTGGAGAGGTTTTTCGGCATCCATGTTGAAAACAAGGTCGTGTGGGTAAAAAAGAGGGGGGGGAGGGGGGGGGGGGGGGGGGAGTGCAATGCAGTGAAGAAGAAATGTCCTGTCCACAATCGGCACATACGCAGAGAATATCACATACAAAGAACAATTCAATACATTTCACAATGGACCAAAACCGGATTACAATTAATAGAACAATGGAAGTACAAGTAGCAATACTTTCTAATTGTACAAATCCACTAAAAACCTTACTTAAGTTAAATAGCATCATATTTGAAGTACCAGAAGTAAATGTTGGCTACTCAACGCAGAATACACATTTCAGAGTCATGAGCCTTCTGTGCATTATATTAATTATAATTATTGATATGTAGATCAATTTAATGTTGTAGTTCAAAAAGGTGGAGTTAATTTCAGTTAGGCTACTACTGGTCAGTTTAGCCTATGACTACTTCATCAAAAATGCATTCGTTTATTTTGTGTCTAATATTTGCCTAGAAAATGTAGTGAAGTATAAGTATGAAGTAGCAGAAAATGGAAATCAATTGTGTGCATTAGTACAGTATTTGAGTAGGCTAAATGTATGAATCACACCACTGATGAATAGATTAGGTTTTAGTATTTGGTACATCATTGACAAATCAACCCAATATTAGAGGGAACATCCTTCAATACATTTAAACAAGTGCAAACGTCAGCATGAACATTCGGGCATTCTCAAATAAATTAACATTAACATTTCTCATGAGCTAAATTTTCCCCCTATGCTATATATTTATAGGCTATATGTATGCATCTACATAGGCCTATTATTTTCTGTTCATTGCTTGTGTGTGTGTGCGTGCTTGTGTGTGTGTGTGTGTGTGTGTGTGTGTGTGTGTGTGTGTGTGTGTGTGTGTGTGTGTGTTTCAAAGCAATTATGTCATGGAAATTACATGAGGTCTTGATATAAAAAGTATTCGAAGAAAGAATGTATGTTTCCCCTTTCATCATGTTACAGGTCAGATTAATGTATTGCCGCAATTTCTCAGTAAGAAACGAATTATTCCTGAATAAAACTATATTCTATATATTATATTCTCTATACTTTGATTTATTTCATACAAACATTTTCCTGTCAGCATTTCTTTGCCAAACATCTTTGTGTAGTTGAATTCTGTTATTTCTAACGGAGTCACGAATGAATAAAGTCACGAATTTATTGCAAGGTGAAGCTGCGAGACTCAACATCAGACAGGAAGAGACCGTCAAAGTAAAAGCTCTCATTCCAAACAAGTTGTGGTCTTCCCTCTAAAACCATTGCAGTCAGAAGCCCTGTTTATGCATTTCAAGTAGGATGAGTCAAATAGGCCTATATTAACAACTTATTGTATAAACAACAACAAAATCAGGCGTGGTTCAAAATTATGAAAGTAATGTATTTGTATCTCAATTATGATTGTTTTAGCATTTTCTTTTTGGCTCATGTAGCCTACATTTAATACTTACTGTGACTGTGGGCTCTTCTTTGTTTTTTCCTTTATTCCTAAAATCACTTTGAAATGAATTTTTATGAAAACATTCTGTAAATAAATGTGTAATTGCCTTAAATGCGGTATATTGTCTCTTGATTTTTGGGCCATAATTTAGTTAGTCTTGCTACGACTGATAAACTAATTGTCAGTGGATCCATCCATCCATTTTCTACCGCTTATCCTGTATTTAGGGTCACGGGGGGGCTGGAGCCGATCCCAGCTGTCATTGGGCGAAGGCAGGGTACACCCTGGACAGGACGCCAATCTATCGCAGGGCTAACATATAGAGACAGACAACCATTCACGCTCACATTCACACCTACGGGCAATTTAGAGTCATCAATCAACCTATCCCCATCCTGCATGTCTTTGGACTGTGGGAGGAAGCCGGAGAACCCGGAGAGAACCCACGCTGACACGGGGAGAACATGCAAACTCCACACAGAAGGAACCCGGGCCGACCCGGGAATCGAACCCAGGACCCTCTTGCTGTGAGGCGAGAGTGCTACCCACTACACCACCGTGCAGCCCTTGTCAGTGGATCAAAAGAAAAATTGTGCTTATGAAACATTCAAAGCCATAATGTCGGAGCTGTCTTCTCTGTGATGAAAGCAAAAAGTGTGTCTTTTTTGTTAAATGTGACAGAAAGACAAAGATATTCAGTTTTCAGTTGAAACAATATCCGTGTGGGCTAAATTGTTATTTTGCCTACGTCATTGCAAACCAAAATGTTAATTTGGTACTACCTTAAATTCGAGTTTTATTTTGAAGGTATGTACCAGAAGTCGTGTCGTTTCCTGTCTGACTTGACGACCAGCACTGGGGGGCGTTTCCTCTTGTCCACTAGCTCGTCATCGGGGATTCCTCATCATTCTACACATTCAGGTCCAGGTCCCCGCGTCGCCTCGGCCCGTCTCTGAAGCCTACCCGCCGTCATGCTCTCCGGGATGCGGACGGAGGACTGGAGGGACTCGGTGGTCCTGGATGCTGCGGCTCTGAGGCAGCAGAGGAGGATAAAACAGGCGATCCAGTTCCTCCATAAAGATTCCGCTGATCTGCTTCCTCTGGATGGACTGAAGAAGCTCGGGACATCTAAACAGGGAGTGAGTCTCTCATGGCAGGCCTCTTATCAGTTATTAGACTGGTATTAGACCTATTAGTTATATTACTATACTACTATAGCTTATATACCATAATATATAAATAATATCATGTTATACTCCTCTTACATTGTATTCTATATATTTTCACATAAGTATGATTACTTAATCATATATTTACATTTTCTACTTACTTCTACCTATTTTAGTTTTTTTTATAACTTGCTATTTATTCTCTATCTGTATTTATGTCAGCTTTAACCAAATTACCGACTTAATCACTGTATAAACATTTAGAATTTATGATTGCATTATTTTTAGATTATGGAATGGAATGGAATGGTATAGCCCATATCAATTGCTATTTAGTTGAGTGCTTGAATGGTATCTTGAATATTTATATTTAATAATGTTATATTTACGTTACTGACAGTGTCACTCAGAAATTGAACCCTGTACATTTCTCCTTGTGTTGTATATACATTTCCTTCGATATCTCTTTAGTTTATCTACACGTTAAAGGCAGCGTTATTATCAGTGTTTGTGTCTGCTGTTACCGTAGCAGCCGCATCATATTCTCCAGAAGCGCCTGCTGGAGGCCAAGTTGTCCCGGGGAAGGATGAACATGTGTGGGGTGAACCCGAACAACAGGGGGGTCCTCCTCGGCTGTGCTCATTTCAATTCACACGAGGATGAGGAAGAAGAGGAGGAAGATTTCATCTGTGTTCCCTGTAAGGTGAGTTATACTAAGAATATTAACATTCCATTATAATTACTTCCTCAGAATTATTATCTCCAATCAGAATACATTTGAAATATGTGGTGAATACTTTGTCCAGATGATGGTTGCTCTTTTCATTGCTTTCTGTTTTAATGTCTGTATTTCTTATTTACAGTGTCTAGGACAGGAGGTGAATGTGCTGATTGACACCGGCTGCAAACTGAACCTGATGTCCTCGCTAACCGTGGAGAGATCAGGGTGAGACGCTCATTCTCTGTCCATTAGACGTACATTTGGTCGCTTCAAGTATTCAGTGAGTCATTCGGGGTTGTTTTTTTGTCTCTCTTAAAGTTTGAAAGATCTGGTTGAGGAGACATGCAACATGCAGACGGGTGGTTCTCCTTTTCAGAGAAGGCTTTGCATTGACGGACACATCAGAGAACTCAGCCTGACACTCGGGCAACTCCGGATAATGTGCTCCTTTCATATCGTAGGCAAGGAAGATGAATAAAAGTCAAGATTGCATTGATTCTAGAGACTCTAGAGACTCTTTCATAACATTATTGTTATGTTTACATTTATGTATCTGCAGAATGTGACAGACCACTGATCTCCCTGGGCAACAAGACATTAAAGTCACTCAAGGTAATCTGCTTCTCCATGGCTACTGGTCAGACTCAATCAATCATCCAATCACAGGAGGAACACTTAAAGATCATCAGCAGCATCTTATCAACCAATAGCAACGTAAATCAACATTTCTGCAGACGCTGCATGTAAATGATGTGTTGGTTTGTATTTGTTGCAGTGTGTAATCGACACTGACAAGCAGATGTTGGTGTTTGGGACGACCGTCAGGGAGCAACTTCAGTTTGCCAAAAAGCCATCCAATGAAAGGTTAGATTTTGTTTCCATGAATTTTGGTTGTACACATTTGTGCTTGCATGTTAATCTGAGGGTTGTGAGATCGTGTTGCAGGTCGTGGAAACAAAATATTCTACACATGAATCTCACCAAATCCTTTCTGCTTCTTCGTCTCCTCTTTATGCACAACTCTTCTGACTTCAGAGACCTGTGACGACGACAACAGCAACACACAGTGACCAAAAGCAATATTTTACTCTCTTTAAGTATTTACTCTTTGGGGGAACTTCAGATTTCTCATCACTTTCTCTCTGCCTGATTGTTTGCTGCATTAATGAGTCAGATAATCCACTTGTTTTTACATAAAGGCAGCAGTTCACACAGCAGCTGCTCCCACGAACAGCTCCTCATATGAATTGCATCCTTGTAGCCTATGACGATGTTTTAGCTGTCTACAGTAGAAAACAAATGATTAACAGAACTTGTAGCCCTGTATACTTTAAGATTCTGACAGAATTGTGATTTATAGCCCTTGTATGTTACAAATACGCATTGTTCCGCCAGATTTATAGTAGTATTCTACATTTGTAGCTGGAAATCAATCTTAGAGAATAAAGGTTGGAGGGTTCTTATTTTCTGTGAAGTGTAAACTTATCACAATCTACTACATACGGCTGTTTATCGTCTGTATTTTATAACGTATTTCGTGAATGTATTTTCTAGTCCAAAAACAGTTCCCTGCATCGAGGTCGCTGCCTTTTCATGTTTACAAAAGGACAGTGACACGTGTGATGTGTTTTATCACGTGATCGTAGCAAAGTGCAGCACTGAATATCAAATAAAATCCCAAATGATGTGAATGTTTTCTGCCTTTTCTTGTTTTGCTTCAGTTTTTCACAGGACGTTTAGCATTTGTGGAAACTGTGTCATAACTGGGCCTATTTTATCTGAGAGCTGCCAAGAGGACTCTGACATGATTAACACTGTTAATGAGACGGGGTCATTTCTCACCTCTTGGCTGTTCAGGAGGTGGAGGAGAGCAGCATTAGTTGCTCAGCTGATGGATGATGGTACCATAGCAACCCTGACATGACAGTGGTGTCTGGTAATGGTCCTCAGTCAGCTGATTGGCAGGGGAACAGCCCCTCCAGTGGCCGTAAAGAAGACTGACTGGGTCTTGAACATTTCTCCATGGAGACCAACATCAACAGTGAAGCGCGGTGCTCGTCTGTAATTGACTGTGAACAACATAAAAATTGAAGGTATTGTACAAACTTCATGATTTATCTGTGTATTCACTCTGAGGGCAACAAAGGATCTTTTACTGAAGTAAAATAAACAATTATTTTCTGTAAATATATATAAACGTGGTTCAAGATTTCCCTTGAGTACAAAAATATTCCATGTTTAGCCTCTTTCCATTGTTGTTTTTGTCATTTTGGCCTTTTTGTATTATTTGTTACTGTGGTTGGTTTCCCCTCTTTGTAATCCATGTGTATCGCTCATAGTTGGGTTGTGTCTCGAAAGTCATGTTAAGTCTTTTTGTATTTACTTTGTGCCTCTCTGTACAATTTTTTTGTCTCTTTGCAGTTATTTTGTAGTTGAATTTATGGTCCCGTATCATATTTTAGAAATCTATCATGTGTTTTGGTTGTTAAATCTTAAACTGTAAAGTAACTAATAACTCCAGCTGTCATATAAATGTAGGCAGTAGGTAAGAGGTTAAAATGCAATATGCAATATTTCTGTCGTGGAATAGATATATAGAATAAAAAGGGGCATTATGAAAAAATAAGTAACTTAAAATTGTACCTTTTTTATTTTCATAAATGTGTTTAGTATTTGTTAAATTTCAATATTAAATTTGTCAATGGTCCCTGAACATTTCCCAGCATTTAAAGTTTAGTAGAAAATCTAACACCCTGCATTTATGTACACAGTCCTCCTATCCGTGGCCCGGTGTTCTTGTGCTGTAAAAATATTTAGTACAATTGAACCACCAGATGGTTTGACACGCTTATCAGACCGTTTCATTTTGCATTTTTCACAATTTAATTTCTAAAGGTTGAAACAGAAGTGAGGGAAAAAGAAAGCCCTTTCTCTCTTTGTATGCAAAAAAACAAAAACAAAACAAGAGTGAAATAAATAAATCTAGTGTGACTGACATCATCGCAGCACAGGGATGACCTCCAGGCAGGCGGCGGCCTCCGAGGCTGCACTGGTGCCTCTGTTTCTGGGCAAACAGAGATGCAACGTCACTTTTCTGGTGGACAGCTCAGAGAACATGAGAGCTGCTCTGGGGTCAGTGAAACGCCTGCTGATCCAGACCCTGCTGACCAAGGCTTCACTCAGGGACTCTCTCTTCAACATCGTGACGTTCTCAGGCAAGGTGAGGTGACTCATTATGACTCTAACATACAAGGAACGCTTTTTTAGAGATTTTCTCTTTTGACTTTTCAGTTGGCCTGCTGGTCCAACCGCATGCTTCCCTGTACTCCTGACACGGTGTACATGGCTCTGTCCTGGATCCGCTCCATCACCTGCAGCCCCGGCAGGGACCTCCTGGCCGCCCTGAGTGTGGCCCTCATCGACCCCGCCTGCCACGCCCTCCACCTGCTGTGCACAGACCTCCCCTACCAGCCGGAGGGCGTGCTGGCAGCCCTGCCCGCCCTGGCAGCCGGGAGGCCTGTAAACGCCTTCTACCTGCAGGACTCAGGTCGTCAGCTGGACAGCAACACTACGGACTACCTGCAGTGTTTGACCCGGGCCACAAGAGGGAGCTGTTATGTGATTCCAGTTGGTTTGAATGGAGTGCTGGAGAAGGTATGGCTGAATTTACTGGGTGCCTGACAGGACTTAGGGAAATAAAGGGTGGGTGGTTTATATATTGAAACATAGTGTTTCAATATATTGAAGCCGGACCGAATGTCTCCTCATACTTGACACCCATATGTCTCTCAGAGATGTACAGACTTACATCCAGATTTGTACCTTTGTAACTAGCAAGACAATCTTTAGTAAGCAACTACAAAAAAATCCATGTTTTTGCAAACATTTGAATCATTTATCCAAACAGCTTTGAGCGCTGGGAGAATTTACACTAGCTTATATATTTATCTCGCTCGCCTTATAATCGACTGAAATGTGTGTTTTTGTGCTTGTTGTGAGGTGGTTCCTCTACAACAATCATCAGCGCCAACAATCTCTCCAGTCAAGTGTTTCTGTCCGTCCAATTCAGCCCTAATCCCACACAACACGTCATCACCTCTGCTCAGGTTGGTTTCGATGGTTACAGTTTTTCTTGACAATACAGTGCAAAAAATGCTGCCAAAATGGACGTTCTTAGCATGTGACAGACACGCAGGCATATTAGAGGTGCTGTGGATAAAATGACATACCTGTGTTTTATGTGTGTTTGTTGACTTCCTGTGGTCACGTGGTGCAGTCTGGGTAATCCATGCATGCTGTCTGGTCACCCCATGGGCAATCCAGAGTTCTTCCCAGGATGCCGAGTGTTGGCGAGGAGGGAGGTGGACGGTCTCTACTACTTGGGAACTGTAATACAGCAAGTGCAGGTGAAAAGATACTGCACGATTTCATAAACAGGCAGGTATTTGGACGCGATAGTGCTTTAATGGTATTTAGATCCACATTACATCAAATAATTAACAAAATATAGGCTTTGCTTTTATACAGTGACCCAATTTTAGGACAATGTAACATACAACATGGATACAAAGAAACCCATTATAACGTTTTTGTTTAGTAAGTCATGTGTTTGACTCGCTGAAGGCCAAACTGAATTTCAAACTGAATTTCAAACCCCAATGTACTGGAGTCTCAACTGCACACACACAACCATTACAGACTACAAATCCCAACTAAAGCGGCACCGTGCATGTTGCCAACTTCAGGGCCGTGGAGGTATTTGGGTTGTCGAGTTCGACGATCCAGGAGACTCCGGTTTGGGGGTCGTCTCCTCCCAGAGGCAGCTGGTTCTCTCCCTCAACATGGTGAACCACTCCAGAGCTCACACACACTGTCTGGTACCCGGTGATGCTGTCCTGTCGCCATGGGAACCAGACCTGAGGAGATACGGACCGGGGAGACTGATGGCCGCTGCCGAAAGCAGAAACGGTTTTGGAGGTAGGTTGTGAAATAGCGTTTCTTTTACAGCCGTTTTGACACAGTGGTATGGATAAAAGTCCAAAGTTCAGGATTCACCAAATTCCAGTGAGATTTTTTTAAATGTAATGAATGAAAGAGCGTTTGTGGGTATTTATGCTTCCTACCACAATAGATTTAATTGCATTTTCTGTTGGTTTCAACTGTTTCCTTTTTACTTTTAATTTCTAATCGGTACATGATACATGTGTTTTTATTGAATGTCTACATTTTAATGTATTTGACATTTAAATCAATTCATTTATTTTATCTTTGCAGTAGACGGTGTTAGGAGCTTCCAGGTCCTGATGTGGAACCACTGTGTGTCTCTGGTTCCTGGCAGCCTGGTTTTGCCCATTTCAGCTTCTCGACATGACGGAATAGTGAGGGAGCTCCAGATCCCGACATCGGCCTGCAGTCACTGCTGCAGCTGGCCTGGTGCTCGCAGCTCCTCCTGCACTCCCCGGCGGTTCTGCACCGACTTCTGTCCATCTTCATCTTGTTGCTGCTCGGCCTCAAACCACCAGCCATCCTTATTTCCACCCAGCTGCAGGTCCAGCTGCAGGTCCAGCTGCAGGTCCAGCATCGGAAGCATGGATGGGGTTGAAAGGGCAGAGCAAGATAAATGGCTGGACTTGGATGATACAGATGTGAGGAAGACTGACCCTGAGGTTCCCTCCTCCTCCTCCTCCTCCTCTTCATTTCTTAATGAGGATAAGAGCAGAGCAGTGAAGCTGAGGAGTAAACAGCTGCGTCCTCCCTGGCGGTACTGGAGACGAACTGGGCCAGAGCCACAACACAGACAGCCAGGTGGGAACACAACCTAACCCTAAACCTCATCCTAACACGTAGGTGGGAACACAGCCTAACCCTAAACCTCATCCTAACACCTAGGTGGAAACACAACCCTAACCCTAAACCTCATCCTAACACGTAGGTGGGAACACAACCTAACCCTAAACCTCATCCTAACACGTAGGTGGGAACACAACCTAACCCTAAACCTCATCCTAACACGTAGGTGGGAACACAGCCTAACCCTAAACCTCATCCTAACACCTAGGTGGAAACACAACCCTAACCCTAAACCTCATCCTAACACGTAGGTGGGAACACAACCTAACCCTAAACCTCATCCTAACACGTAGGTGGGAACACAACCTAACCCTAACTCTGGGAGGAGACTGCAGACCTGCAGTTTTCTGGAAGTTTGTTCCAGATACAGTATGTGGTCACACAAACACTATCTCACTTGATAAGTTGCACCACAGGTAAGAAGAAAATATATGTATTTTTAATTTTGGGGTGAACTGTTCCTTTAAGGCCACAAAGTTCAGGACAAATACAACTCTTTTGAAAGCAACACTACACTTAAGTCAAAGTTATATAATTATAATAATTACAATTACAAATGCCACCTGAATACATTGTTGATGGCAGGAACAGGGTTACTGATGAATGCACCGCCACAACCCGTCGGAGAACATGCAGTCAGTTTGCCACTAATGCAGCTTGTCAAACCGATTTCCACTGCAGCTTATTGCTACTACTAAAATAAATCAACGCGTAAAAAAGGAGACATGTTGTTCTGATATTTCCCGTATTGATCCACAGTGTCAAGGACATCACAACCTGTGAGGTTCAGCATTCCCGTCCCACAGATGAGTGCCTCGCCCAATCACGGCTCTCTGTTTCAGCCACTTCCCGATGCTAAAGGAAGAAGAGCGAACATCAGGGACGTTTTGGGAACGCCCAACTTCAAACCTCGACCACCAGCGAGACCGCGGCCTTTCTCTTGTAACAATGCTCCAACTGTTTACACATGATATGTGAGTGCACAGATAAAACCTCACCATAGAGCTTTACAATCAACCAAACAAGAAATTTATAAAAAAAATGTTTTTTATTTTTATACACTGATGTGGTACTAGTGCAGGTAAAAACATTGTACAGAACATGAGGTTCTAGGACACACATCGACATGATAAAATACTCAAGTGCAAAACAACAAAATATAGCTTCTCAATATGCAGCAAATAAATCATTTTATTATCAAAATAAAATGCAAACTGTGTAAAAACAAGGCGATAAACACACAAGCGGTATAAACATTGGTCAGTTTTGGTGTTGAGCGTGATTGGGTCAGATATCAAAGGTGAGGTTGACGCTCTCCCCAGCTTTGATGCTGACCAGCTGAGTCTGCTGCTGGAGCTCCGGCACGCCGGCGGTGACGGCGTACGTCCCCGGGGAAACCTCGATGGAGAAATCCTCACCTGCCGTCCAAACATGACCCTGAAGAGAACAAGACTTTTTAAAAGATTTGTTTGGGTTTTGTCCCAAGCAGCAGCCAGCACAGGTAAAGAGTGAGACATGGAAGTAAGTTCCCCTAACGGAGAACAAAGGGACGTTTTAGATGCTGGCTCCTAGAAATCTGCAGTTTCATAGAATTCAGTTCAAAAAGCATTGAAATGTCTCAAATACAAACTGAATGATATTTTTTTTGGACTGTTGTAATAATGTATTTCACTTCTGTTAATGTATGTTGGCAGAATCACTGTTCCATCGAAGGTCATCTTACTTTAAACCAGAATTCGTGAAGCATTGATGGGCGTTGGCCCTCACAGTCACCTGTGGGATGTTCAGTGTCCTATTTTAGATCAAGTGTCTAACATCTAATCTAAAATATTTGACAAGACAGTGATCCTTTAAACCCAGATGCTGATCTAAACTTAAGGGTTGAATTAAACAATCTTTTTCATACAAACATTGAATAAAAATGTAAAAGTAATTCCCACTGATGACCAACACTTTCAACGCTACCTTTCAGCGGATTGTTCTGGTTTTCTGTTCGGTACGACTATCTTCAAACAGCTTTCACAGACCCTGCACAGTCATTTGAGGCACACAAGAAGAGTATTTTCAACCCTACCAGTGCGAACAAAAACCACTGGGCAGGAAGGACGTTAAAATTTAGCAAGCTTAAGATGCAGATATTTTTCTCAAGACTTGGAGGTAATAAAGTCTAAAACGCCTGTTAATTGGGATTTCCAATGCACTCTAATGAGACAGAGTAACGTGTTAAATTGAAAGAAACAGCAGCCGACTCTTCTTACTTTGTCGTGTGGAGTCCTCGCAGGTTTTCCGGCTGACTGTGCAGGTGTCGTCATCCTGACAGCCGGCTGTGAGTGAAACCTGGACACATGGCTCCTCTCACTGTCGGTTGGCTCCGTGCAGCAGCCAGACTCGTAAAAGCTCTGCAGCACAGAGAATATGCATATGTTTAGTCTCCAGGTCCAAGCTGACAGCACAGGGGTGCAGGTAAGTGACGACTGACCTTGCACTGATGGGTCGTCTGAGCCATGAACCCCGCGATGGTTGCAAAGACATCGTCAAGCTCTGTGTGTATTCTCTGCAAAACGTCAAGTGCAAGACAATTGAGACACTGCAAGTAAATTCAACTGCTGATAACAGGAACACATGCTGCCACCTTGACAGGGATTTCTGCATCATCATCTGCAGCGGTGGGGGTCCGGGATGCTCCAGTGCTGGTCCAGTCTACACTCCGCCTGGAGGCCCGCTCCAGCACCTCCAGGCCCAGACTGGCAGAGCGCCGCAGAGAAGACTCCAGCCAGGCTTGGCTTGCCATGAGGACGTTGAGTTGAGTTCAGGTGCCCTTCACCTGAGAGGAGGAGCAAGGGCAGAGACTCAGCAAAGACTCGAGTTGGACTGTAAATACATGTCTTTTAAACGAATTTCATAGATTGTCAGAAAACTAATCAATAACAGAAGTGATAATGCACCCCCTTCAAAGAAAACATGCCAAAAAAAATCTTTAACTTAAATTGAATATTTGCTTCTTTCATAAGTCCGCTTTGATATGAAAGAAAAATCAGGGGTTTATTTCAGAAAGGAGAAAAAAAAAACTCCATGAGGGAAACGAGGTTGTCTTCATTTATGGACTTAATAACATTAATGATTGTATTGAGAAAGTAAGGAGCAGATTAACTCAGAGTTGCAACGCTAATTTGATAGAATATCAGTACAATATGAATGAACATCGCACGAGACCTTCATCGTCTGAGTTTGATGCTTTAGTTCTTCTCAGCGAGTCTACAGAGGAGAGTTTCACCCAAATTATAACCGTTTAACGCCAACAAACATTGGCATAGCCTACACGTGAACGCGGCTGGGAAACGGCGCATGCGTGGACAGGAGATTAAAGCCAGACCCACTAAGCGCCATGTTCGTAACTTCCTAGTAGGTACCGGTACTTACTTTCTCAACCGTTGGCCTCGCCAGCTCAACCAAAAACACCGGAACAAGTCATCCCGCGTATATCGCGTACGTCACGTTAACTTCTCTGGCCCACGCGCTGTCAGCAAACCTCGCGCGAACAGGTGATTTACGTGTTTACCTGTTCATCGCGCGGAGCTCTGGCCGGTATCAAGTAAACATTTCACATACAGCTGGAGCTGTTAGCAAGTGACAGGACAGGAAATGATGCTGCCTTCACGTGCGCGTCGGAAGATCCGACTTCCCACTAGTAAAGTCGGAATTTCGAGAATGTCGTTAAACTGCTTCATTTGGAAATATTTTTTTTTATTTTAATGTTTTTAATAATAATATATACTTTTTAATATATATATTGACAAATATAATTGGTCTATCAAGTTGAGTGTACACAGATTACAGATAAAAAGCAAGCAACAGCTAACACTGTTAAAAATAAATAATATACGTCCTCTTCTCCGCCATCTTGAAAGGTTTTGGTCACAACACGGGAACTATCAAAATGATAGAGTTCACCCTCTCGCAATTAAGACTTGAGGAGGCGTTCAAGTGCAATTTCCGAATCGGAGATCGTATTTACCACAATCCTGATATAACGTGAAGGCAGCATTAAACCCCGCCCCTCTCCACCACATGGTGCATTTTTTATTTTATTTTTTGCAAGAAATGTTCTAAAAAAACTTAAAGGTTGTCGATTTCCATTTAAAAATACATTCGCCCCACACGTTTATTTATTTTTTTAAGTGTACTCCATCATTGGTAGTCAGTCATCCTAACAACTTCGTCTCCAATCTGGGGTCCAGGAACAGACGAGGGCTCACACATGTCAAAGGACATGAAGAAAAACACAAACCCATTTAGTAAATATATACACTTTTCTCTGATCTTTGCACAGTCAAGATATATATACTAAACCAAGAGAGAAGTCAGAGCATTTCCTAATTCAACTTTTCTGTATCAATACTTTTATCGAGTTACGAATATTTACATTGTTAAAATCCCATTTTTGAGGGCTGAAGTAACCCTAATGTGACTCATCAGCTAATGACACCTATTGTCCCACAGATTGACCAATATTCACCATTAAAGTGTATACTTAGTATACTAGTTTGTAATATTGGTATTGAATAGCCCCAACAAGACAGCTGCTCTCAGCTGTACACGAATACACATTTCCCCACATTAAACTTACTGAGCAGGATTACTTCTTTTGGGCATAAGGAAATTTAAAACAGTCACCATCTAATTGGCACTTAATTGAAGATGTAACCGATAACGCTGGCATTTTCAGCAGCAATGGTCCAAAGAGCCCAGGCGTGACATCTGCCATATATGGATGCATTAAAATTACACATGACAATTATGTAGTTCCATTTATACAGTTTATTTTGCAAAAACACACCGACAGGAACGTTATGCCATGAGCACACAGGCTCCTCCCACGGCCTTGATCTTCTCCTCGGCCCGTCGGCTGAAGAACTTGGCCTTAACGATCACTGGCTGCTTGGGCAGTTTGCCTTTGCCCAGAACTTTGTAGTAGCCCTGCAAAATTAAAAACACAACATTAGAAAAATTAAGCCAATGTCAACAGCTGTCCTCAAAATCCATGTACAACAGCTGTCCTCACAATCCATGTACAACAGCTGTCCTCACAATCCATGTACAACAGCCCTTACAAAATACATTTAGGAAGCTCGTATGGGAACAGCACCAAGTACATTCAGTGAATCATCATACAGTTCAGTAATTGCTTTTCAGACATCAAGGTATGTGAGATATTACATATATCTGGTGTTGGCAATAAAATTGGCGGACTGAAATATACCAAACAATTGCCTATTATAAACTACCAAATGACATTGCTAAAAACACATTTTCTATTGATATGGGACTTTTGATAATGATTTACAATATTCTGAACAGTTCTTTTAACCCAACACAATTGGGATCAAAATTAATCCAACAGTTTAGAAAGAAACATGTGACTTTTCAAAGTGTCCATGATATTTCTCAAAGCATCTTTCCCATTATAATTTGCTGCGACTGTAGCATCAGTAAATCAATTTGTAACTGACCATGTGGCCGACTGGCTTACAAGGAGCCAGTCGGTGAATAGGACCAGTTTTCACTCTAAGAGGACTCTAGCACACCAAGACAATGTGTGTCGAGGTGAGACTCTAGTCTCTACAGCAACATTTCACTCAGATACAAAAACAAAGCAAAACATTAAAATGAAAAACATTAGCACAACCAGAAAACAACGTGTACAAATACCATTTAAACTGGTAAAATGCTGCAACAGGAAAATGACTGGACATTTAACTTGTAGCATTAAGTTTCTTCAATGCCACTTAACCTTTGGGTCAGGGATTTGCATGTGTCAATTTAGAAGATTTCATATTTAACAAAGCCAACTTGGGAAATACACCTGTCGCATTTCAGATGAGAACAGTGCACCCAGTAGAGACCTACTATGTGACGTTCCGCTTAGATCAAAGACTAGGATGAGAAAAGAAACCCAAAGCTTACTAATACATTGTTATCTTGCATCTACCAAACTAGTCACAAATATACTTCAGAACTTGGATCTCTGATTAATGTATTTACGCTCCTCCTACAAAGTGCAGATTTGCTGGACCATTACTGTGATCGGTGGAGACTGATTATCCATTGCATAGTTTCACTGATTAATACTGGCCTGACATGCATAATATATCGTTTTAGGTTCATTTTTGCAGATCCATGTTAGGACTTTGACTCCGAACTTCGTTATTCGAATATACTTGTCTTACTGAAGGCATTTAATGGTCAAAATATTAAATATTCAAATATTAATATTAATAAACAAACAAACTTTGAATATGATTTTTGGGCAAAAGTCAAAGCCCTAATCCATGTGCATGCATTGTTTCTAAATCAATGCCGTCTGAACACAGAATTTTTTTAATGAAAAGGAAAAATGTAGCCTAAAGCCCAACGTCTTGTGTTTTTCTGCAGCTGTTAAAAGACAACATTTGCATCTACTGCTGCTATATCTAGGTTTACCATGTGCCTTTACACAAGTCTGAGCTATGCCGATGCTTTCAGTCTTAAACCCAACATTAAAAGTCTATACAAGCCAGTCAATGAAAACAACTTGTTCTTGTGTCTAAACTCTGCACATCTTAGACATTTAGGCACCATATGATCCGGACTCCCTCCACCATCGTTAAAGTGCCGAGTTGAGATAAAACATGTCGTCTGTAATGGAAATACTGGTCTATACTTACAGAGCGCACGGCATCAATGATGGGCGTGGGTCCATCGGGCTTCTTGCCATAGTTGAGCCTGGTCTGCTCGCTCACCAGCGTCCACAGCTTGTCCAGGTTGATGGTGGGGCAGTGGGTTGTGTTTCTCTTCAGATGATAATGTCTCATTCCCACTTTACCAAAGTACCCCGGATGGCTGAGGAGACACAGGGAGGACAGACGAGGTCAAGTGGAGTCTACCCAGAGTGGTAGCTTCATACATGTTAACACTTTGGCATTTAATCATTTAAAAAAAAAGGTGTTACTCCAGGCTGTTCTGAGCTTATTATAAATATAAGCCCGGATAGCAATTTGGTCTAAACCAAAGAACTAACAATCTGAATATCCATTTTACTTTTGCAACATGTTGCATAGCAACTTTGCTAGCACTTGAAGAGTCGTGTAAATGTGCATGACTAGCAAAATAATCTTAACTATGTTCACCTTTAATTGTTGTTTTAGTGTGCTCGGGATAATAGTTATTTCCGATAATCTTTTCATAAGTCAAAATACATGCAACGCTCGCTCTGGTTCTACAATGGCAGGGTGCTTGTGTAAAAGGAGACAGCGTTACACCACAAACCAAAGTTCAGTATAAATGGCGTGTTTGCAGCACATTGAGGGGTCTTCGCAAAAGTACTTATTACATACACTACCAAATGACATTGTTAACACATGTATCAATATCGAATCGCAAGATAATTTCCAATATTCTGAACAGTTCTTTTAACTCGAAACAAAATTAACCAGACAGTTTAGAAAGAACCATGTGACGTTTCCTCCCCAAGTTGCCATGATATTCTATTTCCATTCTCTTTCCTAATTATAATTTGCCATTACTGAGGCCACATCAATCAGTGACATCAAGGCAACAGTTTGTAACTGCCCATGTGGCTGACTGGCCTACAAGGAGCCAGTCGGTGAATAGGACCAGTTTTCACTCTAAGAGGACTCTAGCACACCAAGACAATGATTTGTGTCGAGGTGAGACTCTAGTCTCTACAGCAACATTACACACATATAGAAAACCATCAGACTAAACAAAGACTACAGATGACCAGAAAACATTGCAGATCAACTTATCTGCCTTTAAGATAAGAAAGTTGATATGAGTATAATCAAGGCTTCACCAAAAAACATTTACCAAGACGTGACGTAGATATGAACATGCATACTTTGAAGTCTTCACACCCATACAGGTCTAACCCGAGACCAGAACCTGATCCATGTCACACAGAACTTACTATTTGTCGAAGTTGATTCTGTGATGATGCATACCACCAGCATTACCACGACCTCCAGGATGCTTCCTGTGCTTGCCTGTGGGATTGAGCAGGTTAACGTTAATCATAAATCACACGTACACAACTACAGAGACCACCTTTACAGGGTTTAAGTTATAAACACTCACCAATGCGACCATGTCCGTGGCTGACATGTCCACGGAGCTTCCTAGTCTTGGTCTTCTTGGTGGGCTGTCAGGATAGATTTAATATCGATTAATGTTTACAGTATACAGTGAGCGTCAACATTCGCGGTGCCATCATCGCCTGTGGAGCTAGCTAGCTCGCACATTTAGCCAAATAACCCCTCATGTCACCTGGCTGCATTGACCGCATTTGCAGCCCGTCAAAGTTGAACAGGTGAGCGCAAATAATTCACACCCATACGGGTAACCACAGGTTGTCATTTTAGAAGTCGAACAAATACTACTCGATAGCCCCATCGATGAAAACAGGCTGCTTTCATGCTGCCTAGCATCCTATGAAGCTAACGCTAAATTTCACTGCACATACCGGCAGATACGCACAGCAGAATCAACGGTTAGCGCGTTACTGCGAATAACGGTGGCATTTTAACCGGGATTACCACGGCAACATTTAGACAACTGAGGTTTTAAGTACGCGGCTAACTCATGCGAGTTATAGAAGATAGGAGGAGGCTGGCCGACTCCTACAGCTACGGGCCCCATGAGAGTCCAGCTCTCACCAGTTCACTGCTCACAAATTCCCCAAATGTTAACAAATCACGTGAAGAACGACCTGTAAAGGACCGTAGGAATTGACTTTAACGTAATCGACAATCGGATGACAGTTTGCTGTTCAAACGAACAAGGATGGGCACAGATTAAACTATATTTCAAGGCACAGGGAGACATGATAGCACCTACCATCTTGGAGGGTAGTTGAAAGAGGAACGGGATTTGTAAACCACGCGGTTTTGTGCGAGATTTGGCTCCTGGCAACAAAGTGCAAAGAAACCACAGCGACGCCCAGTGGCGGACGGCAGAAACGACAATACATGCCACCAGACAGCAGTGGTGGCATGTAACTAATAAATAATCATCAATAACAACTTATGATTATTACGATTTTTTGGATGGATTAAAAAAGCCTACATAACGTCGTTGAATAGGTTTCACATTTCTGAAGTTGGCTACTTTAATTATATTTTAATACTCAGACTTTTGAACTTTTATTTACATTCTTTCATTTTATTTTGTAATACTTTTTTCTTGTGTCTTATTATCTCTATTATTATGCACCAAATCCCTGTGACCCTAAATACAGGATAAGCGGTAGAAGATGGATGGATGGATGGATGGATGGATGGATGGATTATGCACCAAATACCCAGGTACATTTGCTGTATGTGAAAACCTACTTGGCAATAAACCTGATTCTGTTTTCATGACCATTTGAAGATGGTATTATGTGTCATTTTTCAACATAAATCTGACTACATAGAACAATATATGAAACAATATGCAGTGGTGCATGTATTGATGCATTTTTTTGAGCCATCATGATATCACTTGTGAGCAGCAGAAACCCAGGTCTGTAAAACAAGTAGAAACAAGTTGGGTGTGGTGCAGTTTTAGCATCATCAGGTATGTTCACATTACTGTGATACTGTTCAGAAATGAACTCAGATGATTTATGTAGACTTTGAATTGATCTTCAAATCATATGCAATCTGCAGTTTATGTTTGGACAGATTACAGTGAGTGAAAGCTGTTATTTCAAACGTGTTCCTTAGAGCTTAACTTTTTTCTGGGCGATATTTGTATCTGACTTCATAAAGCCTGTGAGGGAATTCCTTAGTTGTAAATCACTGAATTATTTTTAATGCTATGTTATATAACATCTTGCTCTATTTAGATTGACTTGATTTGTGACTAAAACATTAATTTCTATAGCAAAGCCTTAATTATAACTATAAGCAAACATGAAAACATCTGTAGTACATATAAAAACTATGTTTTTCTTATTACAAGGACTGTGTAGCCTATCATTTATATTATTTTTTTATTGTGGTATTTATTTAATGTTTACTTCTATATGGAGGATCATTCAATAAGCCTAATTTGCAATACAGGTCCCTATTCTGCCCTTTCAAAAAAATTAACAATTAAAAAAAAATCACAAAGAATACAGGCATCTTGTTTTGTGAAACATTGTATTGATTTTCTTGTGGAAAGAGTGAGAGTTAAAATGAATGTAGTCTGATAGAATAATCAGAGGAAGTTATCAAACAACACATATGATGTGCATACAGAGTAAATTGAATGCATTATTGTTAGTTAATATAATTTAACAGAAGGTTATGAAAACAAAATCAGGAATCATTTGAATGTAATGTTCATTTCTCATCATCAGATTAAAGTTGATCTGTTACTCAGAGCTTGAGTTTCCAGACTTAATCTGTTTTGTTTGTACCTCCAGCAGAAGATAAACTTCCACAACTGAGCCTCCAACTCCATCAAACCTCCACTTTATTTCACGTTTGATGCTTCATTGCTGTAGTTTTCCCAGCATGCTTCATGCCTGGAATCCCCTGGTGACGGCGTCAACAAATAATAGCAACACACGTCTCAGTAGTTAATAGGAAACACTTGCTTGTGTAAATCAGAGGGGGCGAGTTGGGTCTGCTCTCCACCAATCACATCGTCCGTGTCCCCCTTGATGATTGTCCCGCTGTCCATTATCTCTCATCTTCAGCACTCATCCACCTGCAGAAATACTCACCGTGCTTTTCTGAAGCAGCTCGTATTCACACTCAGGTAAGATTTAATTAAGATGCAACTTCAACCTCATTCCTGTAAGCTAAATGTTCTGCTACTCACCGCTATGTGGCAGTGCTTATTTTGGTTTGTGTTATCATCATTCATTTGATCTGTAGAGATATTATTTTCTTGCACAAGAGACGAGAAGCAGATGAATTCATCCTAAAATGGTACTTCCGCTTGTTTCCTCGGTTTGTTTTGGTTCTTGTGTTTTGCTGTCAAACACTGAGCACACAGGGGATTTCAAACCGGCAGCTTCTTCTTTGTTTTCTCTTCTGTTTTTTTCACCCCAAGGGGCTCGGTCTTCCTGGAGATGGCAAAACCGCCTCACAAACTCCATGACAACATTACCCAAAGGCGGGCCGCCCCGTTGCCACGCGTCAAGTGTGGAGTACAGCTGACACTGGAGGCCATGTCACCTGAGACCGGATCTAGTCCCACAACCACAGCAGAGGAGCCAAGCCTCCCAGTACAACAGGTGACGGCCTACAGATACAGACAGTGTGACATATGAAGGGTTTCATGATTGAGCAGGGTGCTTATTTGATTTTTTATTTTTTTTTAAATAGATCTGCAGAACTGGATTCTGTGAGACGGAAACAGAATCCCACTGGTCCTGCAACAGAAAGACCGGAGTCTGTCCCTCATCTGAGAAACAACATCCTGGAAAAGATGTAGCAGCTTTATTGAAGAGGATAAGGTAAAATGACACAAGAGGGGAGCATATTAATTTCACATTTAGGGCTTGGATGGATTAGTGAATGGGTCGACTGAGCACAGGCCCAGGAGGTCTTAAAATGTCCCTTAAAGAGACACATGACAAACAGAAAGAGACTCAAAATGACCACAAAGAGACACAAAACAGGAGTTTTGATACCAAGTCATACTGAGAATATCGCTACCAATATCCTTTCTGCACTAATCCCACTGAATAGTTGTGCAGGACACCAGTGTGGTGCTAACTAACGGGGGTTTACCCACAAAAATACATCATCCCTGCAGCACTCTGTTGTCTATATCTGCTAAATAAATCCACCAGCAAGCCTTCATTTATTTCCACAGGATACACCCTGAGGCCCAAAGGATTCTGGGCAACTCCTGCATACCTGTCGTGAGCTTGGAGCTTCTGAACTTCCGGTCTGTGTGCTTATCCTCCCTGCAGCCTGTGGTTTCTCTGGTGCGCCTGCCGTGCCAAACGCGAGCCGAGCCCCGCAGCGACGCCGCCGGTTTGGATCGGCCCCAACAGGTCCAGAGATGAAGGTCAACACACTGAACTTGCACCCAACACGGCAAGCTCTTTTTTAAATCCCTTTTATCTCTTTCTGCAGAACGGATTCAGTCAAGACGAGGTGAACGTTTTAGAGGTGGGAGAGGTGTCGCCTCAGTCTGATCTCAGCCAGCCAGAACCGACACAGACCTCCTGGACCGAACCCTGCAGTCCTGACAGCTGCCCCTCCGAAGAACCAGAGCCGGTCTCCGGATATGACCGTGACTCTAATCCAGATCAGCCGTACATCCTGTTCGATGGCCCATCTGATGAGTGGGACCCGGATGGGAAAAGTGATTTAGATACATTTTATTTGGACCCGGATCCGGAGCAGACCGTGGTGATTGAATTGGATCCAGAACTGGAAGCCGATGAGGGAGGATCCCTGGAGCTGGAGGATGAAGCCGAAATGACATGTGAGTTCGTGCAAACGGACGACGGTGATGATCATAGATTCGAGCTTTGCTGCTCACAGGAGGAGCCTGGACCTGGATCAGGGGCCGAGGGGATGGAGAGTGAGGATTTCTGTGCTGTGTGTCTGAATGGAGGAGATCTGCTCTGCTGCGACCGCTGCCCCAAAGTTTATCACTTGGCCTGTCACATCCCTGCACTCACCAGCTTCCCACTGTAAGTGCAGCATGGGAACACAACACAAACACACTATGTTCACAATCAATGCACTCACTGTGACTTCGGCGATGATTCCCAAATCCTTTGGGACTCTTTAGTAAAGCAGTGTTTACTGCATTGTGAGCAGTTCAACCAAAGATAGGGGATCGGTTCTAGAGGCTTGAAGATGGAACTATTACTAATCTATTATTATACTAACAAATATAAGAAAAAGGTCAGAAAACAAACAATGTATGCAGCAGATATGTTTGATTTCATGACTCTTTGAGGGGTTTTTGAATCACACATAGCAAGCAATTTAGGTCCTTCTTGTTAAAGGAGACTGGACATGTAGAGAGGAGGAGGATGGGAATTGAACCACTGACCTGATATCGCATGTCTTTCATTACTTGCCGTCACGCCTGAACTTTAGCCACCAAAGATGTTTGATAAAGCTGGGGTCGATACGCCACATTCTGAAAATATCCAACTGAAAGACCCAGCCCCGTTCTGCCAGCTCTTTGTGGGATTTTTATTTTTGTTTATTTTTGTCCATCACACATGAGACAGTATTGTAGGTCAAACCTACAAAGATAAAAGGGGGTGATACGTTTATTATTTTCATCATGTTCTTTGGAGCCGACATCACTGAGCGTGCTTGGGGACGTGTTTTGTTTATTCACTCAACACACACAATTTTATTATCATTTTGTCGTTAAGGAATATGTCATTTTCCACATTAATAATGCTAAAAAGGGAGAAATAATGCCATATTTAAAAAATACAAAGATGCATCACTCCGTATGACTATAAAGAAAGTCCTGTGTGTCCTACAGAGGAGACTGGGCGTGTACGTCGTGCAGATCGGACCAGGAGCCCTCGGAGACCTACGACGGTGAGGACAAGCCCTCCTGTGGGGGGGTCCAGGCTCCATACACCCTGTCCAACGTGGACCAGAGGGTGAGCTGCAGGGTCTGACCAGTTTTAACCTCATCACATGTGAAGTGTTCATTTCTACAGCTATAAAATACATTCAGTGTACCGATAGTTATGTTATCATGCTATCAATGGTGGTGTAAATAGTGCATGATGGGATGTTTGATGGTGACTGTGTGTGTGTGTGTGTGTGTGTGTGTGTGTGTTTCCTGTGCAGAGGTGTGAGAAGCTGACTCTGCTGTTGTACTGTAACACGCTCAGCGCGCCGTTCCACGAACCCGTCAGCTCCCTGGTCAGTCCAACAGATTCACATTCATATATGACAACACTGAATAGCAAATATATGTCATAATGATGAAATGATAGCCTTATTTAAAGGAGCAGTGTGTAGCATCCTACTGAATAGCCCTCCACTCACCCCTCCCTTTCCAAGCGTGTAGGAGAACTATGCTTCCAGGCAAAGAACAAAAGGCCATTTATGCCAATAGATCCCCCTTAATCACGCAGACTGTTCCTTTAAGAAAGTCAGACATTATAATTTATATACACTGTTGCCCATAAAGTTGGAATGTCTTGTTTTCAGAGACAATCCTCTGTTTATTCCAATTTAAATGCATCAGTAGTCACTTTTGAGCAGGTGCAATGATTACACAGGTGAAATGAATTCATGCACATTTGTTTGGCTTTATAACAGACAAGATATTTGCAAATTATTCCAACTTTATGGGTGACCCTGTATATATACTGTATATAAACACATATTGCGTCCATCCCATAAGGATGACACCACACAAGTTAACTAGCAAAAATACATAACAAAGATGTGCGGTAACACATCCACATTACATGTCTATAAATAACATTTCACATGTTATACAACGGACATAACTACATCTACTTTTAAACCTTCAGTTTAAAGTTTCAAGTTTTATGTTGCAAACACCAGAGTCATCTACTTTGTCATTCCAGTAAATGTGTTTTTCATTCTGAGTACAACAACTCAAATGGGACAACTTAATTAATATAGCAACAAAGAGGAGAACTAAACAGCTGGCCTCATCATAAACTCTGAGTGACGGCAGTCTGTACTGCTTAAGTAGAGAAAATGTTCCACTTACCTTTCATAACAATCCTTCATGTTGAAATGAAAACAAACTCAACAAACACAATGATCTAATCTCTCTGTGAATGTGCTCCAGGCCCGAAACTACTACCAGATCATCAAGAGGCCCATCGACCTGTCGGTGATCCGCAGGAAACTGGACAAGAGCAACACTCTGCACTACTTCACCGCCGAGCAGTTCGTCCATGACGTCCTGCTGATGTTCAAGAACTGCGCTACGTTCAATTATGTCAGTGGATTTCCCGTCTTGAGCTAATTTCTAGTGAAACTGAATTATTTCTGCACTGTGACCTGTATAATAACTTCCACATGTAGCAGGGAACTTCAAGTAGTGGCTGCCAGTCAGGTCGTGTCCAACTGCCAGTTCATGTTAAATCTCACACGATGAGAATTTCTTCAAATTTGGCAAAAAAAAACACTTGCACTTAAGGTCGAACCGATTAAAACTTGGTGGTCAAAGGTCACTGTGACCTCACAAAACATGTTTTTGGCCATAATTTAGTGATTTAAGCTGATTATTTCATACAGTATCTAACAGGATAAAGTGATGACATTTTGGACAGACACGGATGTAAACTGTTAAACGGTTGGAGGAGGCGTCTGCTAATCAGCACTAAACGTAAAGTTAGTGCTGATGGGAATGTCATCACACTTGCAGGTATTTGATTGTTTGAACTAAAATCCATCCATCCATCCATTGTCTACCGCTTATCCTGTATTCAGGGTCACAGGGGGGCTGGAGCCAATCCCAGATATTGAACTAAAATATTTTTAGATATTTTAATTTGATGGTGGCGCCAGATATGGATGGTAAAGTATGGGGACCTGTAATAAGTCAACAGTGTCTGTATGAATCAAATCTAAAACTATATTTATATATAAATAAAACTGCCTCTGATTTTGACACACATGTCCTTGTGCTGTGCAGCCGGACTCAGAGGTGGCCCAGGCCGGCCGAAGCCTGGAGCTGTTTTTCTTGAGCAAACTGAAGGAGATTTTCCCCGAGCGGACGTTCCCGTCGGCCAGCCAGGACCCAACAGACCGAGCTCGCCGCCGCTGGCTCTGCAGGAAGAGGAGGGAGAATCACAAGAAGAAGAGATACGTGTTCAGTGGGAAGAAATTTTACCTGTAACTAGTTTGAACATGCAGAGTTGTATGCTGTTATTTTACCGTTTGCTACCTGCTGCAGGCCATCTCACTGCAGCAGGTAGCTACTGGATATGGAATCAGTCTTCCTGCTTGTACATCAGGTGCATGGCCATTCACATTATATGATAATATTGATTTCCAATAATCATTTTTAAAAAGATGTGTGATCCCCAAACCTGGCTGCCTCCCTCAAAACAAAAACACATGTAACGTTAGGAATAAAAATGTCATTAAAAGAGAAACAGAACAGATGCATTTGGTGAGTGAAGTTCACACACGATTGAACTAAAACTGGAGGTTAAAGGATGTTGAGAGAAATACTTGAAAATAACAATTAAGGAGCACTAAATCTTTTTTCTTTAGTGGTTATGTCAACATCTTGTTTTCAACAAGGTTTTGAGGTTTTAGTTTTGTGCTCCTCCAGGCTGTTAACACCACCACCACCACCACCAGGGGGCGTGTATGTCTCTAAGACCACAGTCAAAGACTATTTTTTGTGCTCACGTTTTTCCATTGAAATGATTCTTATCTCGGTTACTAATTCTGTTTCCACTCTCCCTGCTGGTTGGTGCTCAAAAGATTTTGAGATCATCAGGATTTTAATTCAGTTTGATTTGGTCCTTCATTTTCTCTTACTTTTTTTTTATAAGTACCCCAGTGTTGTGTTTTTAGACAAGACTGATGAAAATCTTTCTGAAATGAAACCCTTGATGCTTCTGATCAGTCAAAAGAAAATGCATATCATATCTAAGAAATAATGCCCTTAAAAACACACTTTCCTCACTTTTCAGGCATCTTCAGCGCTGCATTTAACATGCTCTGTAGAAATAAGGACATGTGGAAGTTTTCCAGGCCTACAGCCTGAATTGCTCAAAAATAATACGGTGAAATGTAAATGACTCAGACAGCAAAACGCACAATGAGTTGGATATGTGCTCCATCAAAGCAGATTTCCTTACTGGCGTCACCTCATGAGCCGCTGATGATCAACTCCATCATGCTGTCGGGCCGTAATGACTCAGTGACCTCCATGACATCATGCAGAGTGATGTCATTAAAACACCGTGAAGGCTTTGGTAAAATGCTTCATGTCATGAACCGAATGTCTTGTTGTGACTGGGATCCGGTGGGGGAGCTTCACAGAGAGACAGAAACATGCAGGCGGCTGGTTTTATCCGGGGTCCTGAAGCTGCTTTGTTATGTTGTTTTATCCTGTTACTAACATTTACTCGAGGACAACCTGGACTTTGGTATTTCCATGTTATCTTATATGCAGCCTGGTTTAACTGACACACAATTAAGCTCCCTTTAGCTCCAGGCGTGTGATGTAAAATCCACACGGGGTGCAAAGGAAGGGGAGGTGAGCGGGTCAAACAAACACAGGACTTTAAAGCAGGAGACCCGTGTCCTGGAGTGTTTCAGAGTTACGTTAGCGATATTAGAGCCGTGTTTTCCCGACTCATGTGACGTGTTCAAGCCCAACCGCGATGTTGCCTTCGTGGTTTTGTTTTGACAAGGTTAACCACGTGTTAACGGCGACTGTGTGCTGTGTTTTAGAAAGTGCTGCCAAAGGGCAAAGCCTCACTGTGTGTTGCAAGGATTTACTTTTACTTTTTAACCCCGCTAAATGTATTTGACAGTCAGTTTGTGATACAAGATGTAAAGTGACTGATGTTGCCATAACAACAAAAGACAGAAGCACTTCACCCTCTATAAAGAGTTTACAAGCATTTGTTAACGGCTTTATTATCAAATCATATAGTAGACCATTTAAAGCCACCGATAATGTTGTTGCCAGATTGTGAAAAATCCCCCATCACCAAACTTGCTTTGTCTTATAGCTCTTTAATTTATTTATAACTATTTATTTATTTATGAAATAAATATGAATGATGTACAAACATGGTTGATTGACAAACTGATCACAAAGTTGTGTAGAATAACATTAAATATGTCACGCTAACATGAACGATATCTCGTTAAAATGTTTGAAGATTCTCATTAAAGACACTTTTCATGTTATAATGTGAGACGCAGAGCGCTCAGATGGGGGTGAATAGGCCGGAGTTTATTGCACAAAGGTAAGCAGTTCAATGGAGCAGTGGATGCAGGCAGGATAGAGGGGGGATAATAGAATAGAATAGAATAGAATAGAGAAGAGATAATACAGATACCAAACAGGAGGAGGCAACACACACACACACACACACACACACTGCACCACACCACAGACAAGCTGTTTTAGACCATGACATCTAGTTTTAGACAATCTGAAATTAGCAAATATTCCTTTTCTTTGGCGGTGAAATCTCTAGGATCCTCACATTTTGGTCAGATTCATTCAAGAAGGATGTTTTTCTTTTCTTTCCTGTTTTATTTGGATTGCCTCTAAATAAATCCACTGACTAATGTCTGCTGTCTGTATTAATCCTGATGTGGATTCACTGACTCCTCGGTGGTCTGCTCACCGTGCCTGGTTGCTGTCACTGTCTTGATTGCCGTTTTCAATTTTTCAGCTCTTAAACATGAAACATCCTTTTTTCCAAAGTGTGTCAGAACTTATTGTCCTTCTAATATTCAACACAGAGTAGTTTGTCAAACAAGGAAGTGCAATCGAGGCCAAGAGCTCAGACTTTCATCCACTTTGTGCCAAAATGCTCTCCATGATCCAATGAAAGATTTCAAATGGACAAAAATCTGCTGCAATCACTGATAAAAGCCTGAAACACTTTGATCTGCGTGAACATCCGCTGGGATCTGAAAAGTGTCAGCCACTGAATGAAGACTTACAGAGAGAGATGAGAGGGAGCTTTCTGGCGGCCAGCAGCCCCGCGGCTAACGTTCAGATAAAATGGGGGGAAATTGACCATGAGATGTTTTCAAAGAGAGGTTTATTCCCCTCTTGTGTCTTTTTAAACCCATTATATTTAGTCCAGTAAGCCTCATGTGCATGTCTGTCCTCTTTCTTCTTTTTATTTTTCCCTCTGTGTTGTAATGTTTAATTTAAGAACTTCCAAAGTCGCAGTGGTCTTCTCTGAGATAAGACCTACATCTAATGTTTAGACCAAACTCAGGAGCATGCATTAGCCACGACAAGACACCCGATATTATTCATTCGTCATGTTGGAGTCGTTGTTTTAGATGTGTACCTCCTCTACGAAGCGGCCCAGGAAGAGGACTCTGACTCATTGCCACACTCACAGTGTTGATAAGTTATCACATTAAAGCCCCATCTACCTGAATGATCATGTCTCACAGTGGGATAAGTGTCTTTGGACATTGTCAAGAGCAGATCTGATACTGGAAATGATATACCACCTTTCAGTTTTATGACCAAAGGTGATCTCAGCAAGTTTTCTCAATAAAAGATGTATTTCAGCTTATTTCTTTTGACTGCTTCTCTGCGTGAATGCTCTGGGATACATCACACAAAAGACGATAACGTTGCACATCACTTTTCTTATTTAACTTGAGAATCTTCTTGCACCACGGATGCAGATTTGGAGGCCTTTAAAGCCATAAACCTCAAAATAGAATAAGCTCAAAGACCAGCGACACACCATCAGTCATTTCCACGTCATAACTTCAACATCTCTGCTGTGGAAAAAAACCCTCCTCTGATGCCCAATTTTGGGAAGCAAACTTGAGGGGAGAAGAGAATGAGAAGAAGAGAACGAAGGGTGCCGTCTTTGGGTCGGACAGCCTGCACTTCATCAATCTGGCCCGTCACCGACGACGGTAACGTGTTCAAGATGTTCGTGTGAATTTGTGAAGGGGAACGAATGACTAGGACTGAGCCAACAGGCCTGGGATAGTAAAGGACCATCATCAGCTCTGGATTTAAAAGGTGTCGTTTAAAACATGAAAGTCACATTTACTCAGATTTCTTGGAACAATTACAGAGTGAGACCTCCACCAGGAACGATCTATTGCTGCCATCTCGAGTCAGTGTTGTTTCTGTGAAACTGGCTGAAGATTAAGACCACGTTTTCCATAAATCCCGTCATTTCCTGTCACAAAATCAAAGGATTGGCTTTCTTGAAAAAGATAAATCATTTTTGTTTATGTATTGACTCCTTCCATCATCCTTCTATGAGCTGCTGGAAACACTGCTGTTTTTACACAAGTGTCAAATATGTCTCTGAAAACTTTGAGGTGATAGGCAGCGCAGTAACAGAATCTTGATTCATATTTGATCAGTTTGATCTGAATTCGCAGGCTGATTGACTCCTGCGTTCGGGTCTCCTCGGCTCTGATTCTTGATTCACTTCAAACGTTCTACAGTAAAGGTTCTGCAGGTGTATTTGTTAAAAAAAGCACAAGCCATTACACGTTTCAAGACGTGCTAAACCAGTATCCGTTCTTCTCAGTTTCTATTCACATGAATAACTGAAAGCCTGATTGCAAAATATGAAATGTGTGTGCGTGTGTATATGTGTGTGCACAGGGCACAACAGGAAGTGTTCTCTCCACTCATTCGAATAATATGTGAAAATTCACTCTCCAGAACAGTGACAAATAAAAGAACGTGTGCTTGCTTTCAAGTAAAAATCATGTGTTAGACGTGTTAAAAAATCCAAACACGTCCTTCCATCGACAACCGATTTCAGGGTCGGCTGGAGCCGATCCTAGCTGTCATTGGACGAAGGCAGTGTACACCTGGACAGGTAACCAGTCTATCACAGGGAGACATGTAGAGACAGACAGGTAACCAGTCTATCACAGGGAGACATGTAGAGACAGACAGGTAACCAGTCTATCACAGGGCTGACATGTAGAGACAGACAGGTAACCAGTCTATCACAGGGCTGACATGTAGAGACAGACAGGTAACCAGTCTATCACAGGGCTGACATGTAGAGACAGACAGGTAACCAGTCTATCACAGGGCTGACATGTAGAGACAGACAGGTAACCAGTCTATCACAGGGAGACATGTAGAGACAGACAGGTAACCAGTCTATCACAGGGAGACATGTAGAGACAGACAGGTAACCAGTCTATCACAGGGCTGACATGTAGAGACAGACAGGTAACCAGTCTATCACAGGGCTGACATGTAGAGACAGACAGGTAACCAGTCTATCACAGGGAGACATGTAGAGACAGACAGGTAACCAGTCTATCACAGGGCTGACATGTAGAGACAGACAGGTAACCAGTCTATCACAGGGCTGACATGTAGAGACAGACAGGTAACCAGTCTATCACAGGGCTGACATGTAGAGACAGACAGGTAACCAGTCTATCACAGGGCTGACATGTAGAGACAGACAGGTAACCAGTCTATCACAGGGAGACATGTAGAGACAGACAGGTAACCAGTCTATCACAGGGAGACATGTAGAGACAGACAGGTAACCAGTCTATCACAGGGAGACATGTAGAGACAGACAGGTAACCAGTCTATCACAGGGCTGACATGTAGAGACAGACAGGTAACCAGTCTATCACAGGGCTGACATGTAGAGACAGACAGGTAACCAGTCTATCACAGGGCTGACATGTAGAGACAGACAGGTAACCAGTCTATCACAGGGCTGACATGTAGAGACAGACAGGTAACCAGTCTATCACAGGGAGACATGTAGAGACAGACAGGTAACCAGTCTATCACAGGGCTGACATGTAGAGACAGACAGGTAACCAGTCTATCACAGGGCTGACATGTAGAGACAGACAGGTAACCAGTCTATCACAGGGAGACATGTAGAGACAGACAGGTAACCAGTCTATCACAGGGAGACATGTAGAGACAGACAGGTAACCAGTCTATCACAGGGAGACATGTAGAGACAGACAGGTAACCAGTCTATCACAGGGCTGACATGTAGAGACAGACAGGTAACCAGTCTATCACAGGGCTGACATGTAGAGACAGACAGGTAACCAGTCTATCACAGGGCTGACATGTAGAGACAGACAGGTAACCAGTCTATCACAGGGCTGACATGTAGAGACAGACAGGTAACCAGTCTATCACAGGGCTGACATGTAGAGACAGACAGGTAACCAGTCTATCACAGGAAGACATGTAGAGACAGACAGGTAACCAGTCTATCACAGGGAGACATGTAGAGACAGACAGGTAACCAGTCTATCACAGGGCTGACATGTAGAGACAGACAGGTAACCAGTCTATCACAGGGCTGACATGTAGAGACAGACAGGTAACCAGTCTATCACAGGGAGACATGTAGAGACAGACAGGTAACCAGTCTATCACAGGGAGACATGTAGAGACAGACAGGTAACCAGTCTATCACAGGGCTGACATGTAGAGACAGACAGGTAACCAGTCTATCACAGGGCCGACATGTAGAGACAGACAGGTAACCAGTCTATCACAGGGCTGACATGTAGAGACAGACAGGTAACCAGTCTATCACAGGGCTGACATGTAGGCTATAGAAGCTGGAACCTGGAGAGAACCCACACTGACACAGGGAGAACATGCAAACTCCACACAGAAGAAACCCTAACCCAAACCGGGACTCAAATCCGGGCCTCTCTTGCTACAGCACCAGCCCTGTATGAATGTACATATACATTTAAAATAAATAAAAGGTACAAACCCCCCTTTGGGAGCTGCTGGTGGCACCTTCTGAATTTTTGGACATGTGATAGAAAGTTCTTCAAAGTGCATAAATATGGCCTCCGGGATGAAGTATAAGTGGGTTTTTACCACTGTACCATGTTGCCCTTTGTTGCTGTCAAAAGAAACATGATGGACTTGCAACACTTAATGCCCGTTTATGTAAAACTAAAGGTGTCTGTTGATCATCATCAAACCAAAAGGCGACAATTCCTATGAACCTGTTTGTTCTGAAGAGAGGTTTGTAAAGTGATTTCAAGGTGAATTGTAAGGGACAAAGTCCACGGCCCTCATTCTGTGTGAACTCAGTGGAAGAAAATTTTTAAACAAGTTCTGCCCCTCAAATTCTCTGGAAGGACAGCTGAAGCGGTGCCAGAGGGGCGCGGCAGACCTGTTCTGTTTCCTTCCTGGATTTGACGTAACCCTGAATTATTGCACAACTAAAATTCCCTGGAGCTACTGCTATCAATGTGATAAAGTGAGGAGGTGTTGGCTTATATGATCTATAAATATGAGCTTTCCTTCCTCAGTCGATATTGCATTTCTAAGTTAGGCAACCAAGTTCCTTTCAACGAAGACAGTTTGTTACTTTTTTAATACTATTACCAACTGCAAAGATGATTGATAGAGACGTTGCACTTGAGGCTCTGGGTACACTCTGCAATGCAAGTGTAGCATCTATTAAAAAAACACCAGCACAAACTTTCAGAGCTGCAGGAGCACCACAGCAGCTGTTCATCAAGAGTTTCATCCAGACCGTCTCGGATGCCGATGAAACCAGGTAATTATCTAAATTTTCCTTATTGAGAATTGTCTTTTTGTTGCACCCCATATATGTTAAATGTTAAAGAAGATATTTGTGAAAATGGCACTATTATATATTAAACATATTTTATTCTACAAAAGGGATCAGGCACCGTGTAAATATGTTTTCCAATTTGCAGAAGGTGTTGTGAATGGCAATGATATGTTGTGGTTTCTTTCTTTTGACAAATGTACTTATTGTAAGTCCGTCTCCATATAGAGACCAGTAATGGTTTTCCTCTCTCATTGAACATTACAGCGAGGCCTCAAAAACCAACTTCTTGCGCGTCCGAAGTTGCTTGCAAAGCGGTGATTGTGCAGGAGGTTTTGGTCAAGTGAACCAGGAGGAACCTGACACAAAAAATCCGGCTCGCTTCATTGATGATGATGAATTCTTTGACCCCAAATTCGACTATGATTTCACCGGGCTGAAAGACACGGAGACGTTCTACAGAGGCGGAGAAGTGTATGAACGCCCGTGTGGCTGGACGCGTTTTGCCCTGAGGGTAAATATGCTTTTGTTTTATCTGATTTTAAAAGCACAGAGTGGAAGCATGCAACGCCCACTCACTTCACAGGGTCAGATACGAACTTCAGATCTTTGTGGCGCACAAACAATGAATATCATATTTCCTGTTTTCCAGCATTTTACTTTCATTTTCTTCTGCAGTGTTAAGGACATCCGACTGGAGTATTCGAGCCACCGGCTCTTTTTCTCTATGCACCAAATTCTAAAATTCACATGAGACATTCACAATTTGCTTTTGGTTTGCTGATTTTATGGAAATTCATTAACAGAAAAAAAGAAGACGGAAACCGACAAAAATGTCTGATGTCCTGATGTATATATTTGGTCTTAGATCCTGGATGATTATGAGGACAATCGCTGGCTGGGAACCCAATACCGCAGCACACAGTCGTGTCCAGGGGAGTGGCCTGTGTCCTACCACGGGACGTCAAAGGGAGGGGCTGAAGGCATTATCGAAGGACACTACAAGGTTTGATGGTTCAGGCGTATATATGAATTATTATTATTAATATGGTAAATGTTACGTAGAATGTAAAACCTTCACAACTGCATTAATGAGACCTGATAATGGTCCATCACATAGGCGTGTACTATGAGATATTTGTATTTTGGTGGAAAATAACAACCAAATTTGTAAGATCGTCAATCTCTAGTGTGGCTATAAGTCAAGCACCTGCCTGCGGACCACCATGTGACCTCATTTAACAGCCAATGGCAATGAATTACCCTTTATATAATTAAGTGACGTCTCTCATCTCTCATACCAGGATGTAACGTTACTCTCACTAACAACACGCTCATTTTTGTGCTTCCTGGCTCATCAAAAGAGTTGCTGGGTAAAAGTAGGTTAGCTTGCTATGCTAACGTCCATGTTGGTGACGTACATTGTGCGACACAAGAGATGAAGCAAAACTAAATGACACTGTATCTGTTATTCATGGCACAAAACATATTTGTCTCTCACTGTTGACGACTGTAAGTATTTTCCAAAACAAGATCCCATGGGGAAGACCGAGTGGGACGTCTCCATTGATTTTAAATTGACAGCTTGAAAACATCAAATTACCTCCTGTCTTTGTTTATAGTAATTTTACAAAGAAAAAAAATATTTGCAAAACATAAAAAAGAGTCTAAATCCAGAATATCCACAATAATCCACAATATACTGCCAACATTGAAAGTTCTAATTCTTTCTTGTTTTAACAGCCCGGCCCAGGTGATCGTTATGGTCGGGGGATTTATTCTACCCCCTACATTGCTGAGGCGCTCTGGTACGCCAAAGTATTCACCTCCAAGAAGACAGGCAAGAAGTACAATGTGATTCTGCAGAACCGCATCAACCCCGAGTACAGGGAGAAGCACTATTCTGAGAAGTACTGGCTGGTTCGCATCCCCAAAGGAACATCAAAGGAAGAAGAGCAGAGGATGGTGGAGAGGGCCATCCGTCCTTATGGCCTTCTTCTGAAAGAGGTCTAACAGAGAAAGGCCACTTGAAAACTCAAGGAGTCATCACTTGTTGGTTTCCTTTGCTCTATGTCGTAAAGCCAGCGTGTCGTCTTTGGAGCAACTGTGTCTTTAGTCGTCTCCAAAATACTCTCTGATGTAATCAAATGTAACGATGTCTCATTTGCAGATACAGAGGAAATTTTCCTGCACTGATTTTTTCCCTTCCTTTCTTCCAATTTCAATAAGCATGAAAAGACGTAATAAATAGAATTCAACAGATGCGTTGTCAATGTCTCTCCATACCAAAGAGAACACAATGAATAAATGCTGTCATTGCTTTTCTATTTGGCATATCGTTTCGTTTCATATAGAGTGAAATAAATAAAATAACGGTTAATTTCACTGTTTTCTGACAAAAAGTAACAATTTCAAACCTCTGTACACCCCCCTGTATTTAGAAGAAATGGTTTGGTCCTCTTTTCAAATGCAGCGCATCCAGTGCCACTATTGAGGGAGTAAGAAGGGAAGATCGAATCATGTTTAAACTATAAAAATCAGGCTTTCAAAAGTGAAAAGAGAGCAAAGAAAAGAAAGATAGAGAAGTTAAAGGCCAACAGTATGTCATACATTTCTCAACCAAAAAGGTGAGTGTAGTTGATGAGTGGTGTTGTTATTTACCTTCTGATCAGTGGCGTCAATTCAGCCAAAGCTAAGGTATGGCAAGGTTACTAGTCACATGACTTAACTACAGTATCAATCAATAAAGATGCCCAGCAAATAATCATAACAAAAGTGACAAGTCTGCTATGTAGCTTATCTGTGTGGTTAGTAAAATTTGAACTTTTTCAAATGCAGTCTCACTCACATTCCGCTAACATAACTATGGACACAAACACTTAACTACGCACGTTAATCAATCAATTCAGTCAAATGCGCCGTTACGCATCCAGTGGCAGGGTTAGAGAGCAGTAATAGCCTTTCTGACAAACACAATTTCACTCATTCTGTTCACTTCATTCACTATGTAATTGCAATAATATCACGTGAACATACCAGGTCAACTTAAAACTTGCAAAAAAATGCAAAGAGGAGAGGGAGGGAGGGAGGGAGGGAGAAGAGGGTGCTGAGTGGCTAACAGCCTTGTTAACAGCCTGAATCCCGCCTTCACTACCTGGTTCTCCTCCCTCCCCTGCTGGGGCAACATTGGACCCATCACCTTCCTTTTTTTTTTATAAAAAAGATTCTAAAGTTATCTGCTTCCTTTTCATTTGCGTTAATTAGCTTAGCAAAACAAAAACGCGATAACAATAATGACCCAGCTCTGACCTCCGTCGTCTCGTCAGGGGGGGCTGGGAGATACCACATTTCAAGATATGGAGGGGGGATACAAGTGTTGGGAAAGATAATATCTAGAGAAATCGATTGTGTTGTTCTGATTTTCACTTGTAGTTAATTTATATGTATTAAGTAATAGATTAATCAATACAAATTGACACAGAGTAATTCCATAAATTTATAAAAGAAAAACGAATATTTACATTTTCCCCTGGAGCCAAGGTGTGGCAGCTGCCATACCTTGCCATACCCAATTGACGCCCCTGCTTCTGATGACCGCTAATTCAAGGATAATTCACCAAGCTAAAATTCAGAGTTTTTGTATTTCACTCCTCTTTTAGCTGACATTAAAGGAGTCATAACCTGGTTTTATACGTATCCAGCCCCCCTTGGATCGCTTTGGATCAATTCGTAAAACTTATTAGAAAAAAAAAAAAAAATTTTAATCAAACATTGAGCTTGTTCTGACCCTTTTTCGTACCGCGATTTTATCACGCGAGATTACGCGCGAGGTTTTGACTGGTCCGGATGTGCATTGTATAATATGTAATGAGGCGCGCGTTGATTCGCCGCAGGAAGGACAGAGCCGGGGGGGCTTGCCTGCATGCAGACTCCAAAACATAATGGCGGCGCTTCGGCGATTTCAGGTAGCGGACGGGGCGGGGTTGGGTGGTGAAAGAGGGGTGGGCTTATGCAAGTAGCCGCCACGGTGACGTCACCGAAGGCGCAGAATCAAAATCTCGTGCTTTAGGAATGCACACCCTTGTGTGCTATTCCTGTTCGGAAAAAGAGCAGAAGCGAAAAAACGGCGCCACTTTCAAACTCCAGCCTTTCAGGCAAGTTTCAACTGAGGTCAAACACAGATATGCATGTTTTAACAAGAGAAATTGCGATTTCCTGGTGATGACTCCTTTAAGTCAATGCAGGTAAACCTTTAGCAACTATTCATACTAAATAAATTGTCCCTGTCCACTGATGCCAGGATTAGATGCATCTTCAGGCTCGGCAGCTTTGCCCCCCCATATTGAGCTTTACTCCCAGTCCCATCTGAAGAAGGAGGTGAGGTGACAAACATGGCCCAGCCCACCATAGCATATCTGAAGGGAGACTCTGGATTTTTTTTTTTTAAATGAGACATCAGGGTTTCCCCCAGTGTATTTCAGCCATGGAGGGCCGTCATGCCTGAAATACACCTCCGCCGTGGCAAGCACGTAGGGGAAAAAAAAGCTGCACGTCTACCTAGCGCCACCCGCGAAACTGTTTGTATGAGCGCGAGAGACAGAAGGAGATAGAAGAAAGTGCGGACAGGGCTTGTTAACATCGATATGATATGAGTTTTTTGTTTTTTTTAATAAAATGGTCTGAAACGACGCGCAGGTGAGGTGAGACAAGACATGAGTGTTTTCTCACGGCTCAGTATACGTTAATATACTGCTAATAAAAACGGAACACTTCCTATATGTGCAGTGCAGCTTCACATTAAGAGCATGTAACTGGCTTAAGGTGAGTTGACTTTTATATTATACTACACAGGACGTAGCACTTTACACAGACTGCAGTTCACATACCAGCCCTGTTTAGTTTACACTAAATATTCATTCTAACTGTATTGTTTAGTTTACACAGAACAGATTTTTTAAATTCCTTCATGCTGACTTGGCTATACTATTCAACATTTTAATCAAAGCGAGAAAAACGAATTGGGAATCGTTTTGATTCATTTCTACTTCAGTTTTGTTTACATTACTGCACCTGCTTGTTTCTAGTTGGTATGGGGTTTCATTTAAAAATCTGCTGCTTATTTTATTTTTTATTTGACGTATAAATTTATAAATTATATTCATGTCAATGAACAATTTATTTTAATTTAAAGAGTTATATTTATTTTCAGTTATGCATTGATGTTGAGATTTTTTTCATTTAAGAATTGAAAAAATAAAAATGTCATTTTCACCATCCTATAGAGAATTGTACTGTCTGCAGAATGTTGAACATTTGCACAGTGTCGTATTTTCACAGCTCAGTGTAAGTAAATATTGTAGGCCTTCAGTATTGGACCTCAAGATAATTGCAAGCTTGTATGAGTAGAGTTATTTAAAGGTATTTAAAGTTTAAATGGGTTGGTTGAGTTCTGTTACAGAAATGGCACTTGGTTGGCGTGGCTGGTGCCTGGTTGGGGGCCCAGTGTGACATCTTTTCATGGGGCCCAAAATCCCTGGCGGCGCCCCTGGCTGCATCCATGTCAGCACATCACGTTTGATGTGGTAATTTCACAGTAGGCATACACAGGTTCCAAGTCTGACTCATTCTCGCCCCCTACAGTGCAATTCGGCCAGGTATACAGCCCTGCTAAAAGGAAAGTGAAAGTCATCATAGCTTGCTTAGTATAGACCCAGCTCCCAACCCAACTTTGAGAATAGATTAACGGCAGTATTTTTTTTTATCGCCCGATAGGAGTCTCGCGTTAACGCAGAGATGAAGGAGAACCCGTGTTTAGTGCAGGAATCATGACAAAAAATGTCTGTAGCTCATGTTAATGTCTGGGCTGTGCAGTGTCTCTGCCTAACCCCCCCCCCCCCCACACACACACACACACACACACTTTTCATGACACACATACCAGGCGAGTGCATTTTCTGCGTAACGTAAATCATATTTTTTTTTCCATCATAGTTAGAGCCTTGATTATTTCCCCCCTGATCCCTTAACCCTTAAAGAACAGCTGTATAACATTTAGAAATCATTTCATAATTTTCTGTGTTTCCATAAATATGTGTGAAATAAATATTCAGTTTTTTATTTTCCTTTCTATATCTGGTCATATGACTTTTTCTATATTCATACACCACCACAGCATGAATATTCTGAAAGCCCTTGTTCTGAAAAAAGGAAGTAAAATACTTGATCTCACAGGGCTGAGGTTTAACCTATTGTTACACCAGACGAGAGGAAGCGGGGTGTGTTGTCAGACCTGCTTCACAGGCGGAAATCTCAACCCCCCAATGTTCAACTCAAAGTTACGCCCTTGTATATAAATAAGAGCTTTCGTTCCTCAGTCGATATTGCATTTCCAAGTTAATCAACCAAGTTCCTTTCCGTTTGTTACTTTTTTAATACTATTACCAACTGCCAAGATGATTGATAGAGACGTTGCACTTGAGGCTCTGGGTACACTCTGCAATGCAAGTGTAGCATCTATTAAAAAAACACCAGCACAAACTTTCAGAGCTGCAGGAGCACCACAGCAGCTGTTCATCAAGAGTTTCATCCAGACCGTCTCGGATGCCGATGAAACCAGGTAATTATCTAAATTTTCCTTATTGAGAATTGTCTTTTTGTTGCACCCCATATATGTTAAATGTTAAAGAAGATATTTGTGAAAATGGCACTATTATATATTAAACATATTTGATTCTACAAAAGGGATCAGGCACCGTGTAAATATGTTTTCCAATTTGCAGAAGGTGTTGTGAATGGCAATGATATGTTGTGGTTTCTTTCTTTTGACAAATGTACTTATTGTAAGTCCGTCTCCATATAGAGACCAGTAATGGTTTTCCTCTCTCATTGAACATTACAGCGAGGCCTCAAAAACCAACTTCTTGCGCGTCCAAAGTTGCTTGCAAAGCGGTGATTGTGCAGGAGGTTTTGGTCAAGTGAACCAGGAGGAACCTGACACGAAAAATCCGGCTCGCTTCATTGATGATGATGAATTCTTTGACCCCAAATTCGACTATGATTTCACCGGGCTGAAAGACACGGAGACGTTCTACAGAGGCGGAGAAGTGTATGAACGCCCGTGTGGCTGGACGCGTTTTGCCCTCAGGGTAAATATGCTTTTGTTTTATCTGATTTTAAAAGCACAGAGTGGAAGCATGCAACGCCCACTCACTTCACAGGGTCAGATACGAACAATGAATGTCATATTTCCTGTTTTCCAGCATTTTACTTTCATTTTCTTCTGCAGTGTTAAGGACATCCGACTGGAGTATTCGAGCCACCGGCTCTTTTTCTCTATGCACCAAATTCTAAAATTCACATGAGACATTCACAATTTGCTTTTGGTTTGCTGATTTTATGGAAATTCATTAACAGAAAAAAAGAAGACGGAAACCGACAAAAATGTCTGATGTATATATTTGGTCTTAGATCCTGGATGATTATGAGGACAATCGCTGGCTGGGAACCCAATACCGCAGCACACAGTCGTGTCCAGGGGAGTGGCCTGTGTCCTACCACGGGACGTCAAAGGGAGGGGCTGAAGGCATTATCGAAGGACACTACAAGGTTTGATGGTTCAGGCGTATATATGAATTATTATTATTAATATGGTAAATGTTACGTAGAATGTAAAACCTTCACAACTGCATTAATGAGACCTGATAATGGTCCGTCACATAGACGTGTACTATGAGATATTTGTATTTTGGTGGAAAATAACAACCAAATTTGTAAGATCGTCAATCTCTAGTGTGGCTAAGTCAAGCACCTGCCTGCGGACCACCATGTGACCTCATTTAACAGCCAATGGCAATGAATTACCCTTTATATAATTAAGTGACGTCTCTCATCTCTCATACCAGGATGTAACGTTACTCTCACTAACAACACGCTCATTTTTGTGCTTCCTGGCTCATCAAAAGAGTTGCTGGGTAAAAGACATCAAGTAAGATAAGGCTAAGTTAGCTTGCTATGCTAACGTCCATGTTGGTGACGTACATTGTGCGACACAAGAGATGAAGCAAAACTAAATGACACTGTATCTGTTATTCATGGCACAAAACATATTTGTCTCTCACTGTTGACGACTGTAAGTATTTTCCAAAACAAGGTCCCATGGGGAAGATCAAGTGGGACGTCTCCATTGATTTTAAATTGACAGCTTGAAAACATCAAATTACCTCCTGTCTTTGTTTATAGTAATTATACAAAGAAAAAAAATATTTGCAAAACATAAAAAAGAGTCTAAATCCAGAATATCCACAATATACTGCCAACATTGAAAGTTCTAATTCTTTCTTGTTTTAACAGCCCGGCCTAGGTGACGTTTATGGTCGGGGGATTTATTCTACCCCCTACATTGCTGAGGCGCTCTGGTACGCCAAAGTATTCACCTCCAAGAAGACAGGCAAGAAGTACAATGTGATTCTGCAGAACCGCATCAACCCCGAGTACAGGGAGAAGCACAATTCTGAGAAGTACTGGCTGGTTCGCATCCCCAAAGGAACATCAAAGGAAGAAGAGCAGAGGATGGTGGAGAGGGCCATCCGTCCTTATGGCCTTCTTCTGAAAGAGGTCTAACAGAGAAAGGCCACTTGAAAACTCAAGGAGTCATCACTTGTTGGTTTCCTTTGCTCTATGTCGTAAAGCCAGCGTGTCGTCTTTGGAGCAACTGTGTCTTTAGTTGTCTCCAAAATACTCTCTGATGTAATCAAATGTAACGATGTCTCATTTGCAGATACAGAGGAATATTTTCCTGCACTGATTTTTTCCCTTCCTTTCTTCCAATTTCAATAAGCATGAAAAGACGTAATAAATAGAATTCAAACAGATGCGTTGTCAATGTCTCTCCATACCAAAGAGAACACAATGAATACATGCTGTCATTGCTTTTCTATTTGGCATATCGTTTCGTTTCATATAGAGTGAAATAAATAAATAACGGTTAATTTCACTGTTTTCTGACAAAAAGTAACAATTTCAAACCTCTGTACACCCCCCTGTATTTAGAAGAAATGGTTTGGTCCTCTTTTCAAATGCAGCGCATCCAGTGCCACTATTGAGGGAGTAAGAAGGGAAGATCGAATCATGTCTAAACTACAAAAATCAGGCTTTCAAAAGTGAAAAGAGAGCAAAGAAAAGAAAGATAGAGAAGTTAAAGGCCAACAGTATGTCATACATTTTTCAACCAAAAAGGTGAGTGTAGTTGATGAGTGGTGTTGTTATTTACCTTCTGATCAGTGGCGTCAATTCAGCCAAAGCTAAGGTATGGCAAGGTTACTAGTCACATGACTTAACTACAGTATCAATCAATAAAGATGCCCAGCAAATAATCATAACAAAAGTGACAAGTCTGCTATGTAGCTTATCTGTGTGGTTAGTAAAATTTGAACTTTTTCAAATGCAGTCTCACTCACATTCCGCTAACATAACTATGGACACAAACACTTACTAGGCTGTGCAGTGCCTCTGCCTAACCCCCCCCCCCCCCCCCCCCCCACACACACACACACTTTTCATGACACATACCAGGCGAGTGCATTTTCTGCGTAACGTAAATCATATTTTTTTTTCATCATAGTTAGAGCCTTGATTATTTCCCCCCTGATCCCTTAACCCTTAAAGAACAGCTGTATAACATTTAGAAATCATTTCATAATTTTCTGTGTTTCCATAAATATGTGTGAAATAAATATTCAGTTTTTTATTTTCCTTTCTATATCTGGTCATATGACTTTTTCTATATTCATACACCACCACAGCATGAATATTCTGAAAGCCCTTGTTCTGAAAAAAGGAAGTAAAATACTTGATCTCACAGGGCTGAGGTTTAACCTATTGTTACACCAGACGAGAGGAAGCGGGGTGTGTTGTCAGACCTGCTTCACAGGCGGAAATCTCAACCCCCCAATGTTCAACTCAAAGTTACGCCCTTGTATATAAATAAGAGCTTTCGTTCCTCAGTCGATATTGCATTTCCAAGTTAATCAACCAAGTTCCTTTCCGTTTGTTACTTTTGTATGCTATTGTAACCCTAGGTTACATTAAGGAATGGTCAAATACCAGACAACGCCACCTAAGGCCTTACACCTTAAGACTTAACAATTCACACCGTATTGAAGTTTCCCCCACACTTGGTTCAATTGTATAGAAAAGACAGACAGGTGTTCCAGTTGACTGGGCAATATTTATTGATATTAAGCAAATGGCTATAAAAATCGGAAGCAACAATCCCTTGGATATAAAAAATGTAAATGTATTTTATTACAACAAGCAGAGAATGATAAAAACATGCACAAGCCACGAATAGGGATAAAGGCCATAAAATAGCAAGACGAGGGTACTGGCGGCACTAAAACAGCAGCAATAGGCAGGTTAATATTGGGATCAATGAGCGTAGTTACCTGGCATACTGGGGGAGAAAGAGAGAGAGAGAGAGAGAGATCCACACGGCAACCACTCCGAGTGCTCCTATATCTACGAGAATCAAAAACACACACACACAACAAGGCGTAGGCTGCACAGCAAACCGCAATAAAAATAAGGTGAAGGTGCTCATTAGCCTTACACTTAGTCCACCGCAAATATTGTGAAGGGAAAAAGGAACCACCCAACACCCCCAATACGCTGGAACCACGTTCACTGGCTTCTGTTAATAGAAAGAAGAACAAGGTCAATAAGCTACTTTAAGTTTAAGCTAGCATACCGGCCAGTACCCCAAAGCAGAGCTTAGTAGGAAAAGCAGCTAGGATAAGATGAGCGACAAGCCATCAAACATTGCCCAATCCAGCATCTCAATGTCACAGAAAAACAACAAAGAAAGCAAAGTACCTACAACAGCTATAACCTGCGTACAGAGGCAAGCAAAACAAATACATAAAATTAACCCTAGGCAAAACAGCAATGGCAGACTCCTGCAAATACATACATAAAATTAGTAATGGTATTAAACCATATAAAATCCCAGCGATAAACTGTACCAGCAGTAAATTCAGCATACCTGTGGCCAGCATAGTCCTTTACACACAGATCATTTCTGTATTACTATTTTTTAAGGCATTAAAGGCAGAGTATGTCATTTGGAAACCCACAGAGATTTTGACTTTGAACGCTTCGGCGAACCAAAAAAGTCCCGCCCCCAGAACGCCAGATGAGTGCTTGAGATCGGCAGAGTGCATCAGGAAGTAAGCTTTGACAGACAGGCAGGCCGTCCACTTAGTTTCTCCGACCCAACTTTTTTGATTGGACAGTTTTTACAGTCCTACCACGGCCACAGATGACATTTTTAAAATGTTTTTTTTATGTCAGATAATTTAAAGTTTTCATTGCTATCCGTACGTTACCAGGATTTCAAGTAATATAATAGAAAGTGTTTCTGCATAGAATCACCCACTCAACCCTTTAACTCAAAGACAAGGTATACAGCTCTAAACCAGGATTAGCTAAACCAAAACTAAACTACAAAAATGCACATGTAAATGCAACTAATGATGATTTAATGTTCTACAAGGTCTCCGTTATCATACATTATCAGTTGTGCGGCAGAGCCAAGGAGTTATGATGACAACATTGTAGACGCTATAGACAACACTGACGCTGCTGTCAGCACTTTCTAACTGGATTAAAAGTGCAGATAACTTTGAAATCCAAGCAGCACTCTGATTTGATGTCTGGGAAAATGTTTCTTTTACTCCGGTTGTACATCTCTGAATGAAATGCTTCTTTCTCCGTGGCGTCTTCATTTACGTATCATGGCGTATGTTGTCATGGCAACACATCACCTGTCTACTTACCCCCCCAACTGAAATCGATGAGAGTGGAGGCAACGTCAGATTGAGATGGAACAGTAAAGCAGAGATCTTCAACAGGGGGTCTGCAGAGTTACTGTAGGGGGTCCCATAAATGATTTGATCTCAAACATTTTTAGTTTTCTTTAAATTTAAATATATGCAAAAATACTCATTAACATGAATACAACCTATAATAAGCAAATATAAATCTTTGTTAAATGTTATGAGGTGATATTGTGATTTTTACTTTTATACACGCACAATAGGCTGCACTACACATTATTATTGGTTTAATAAGCAACATGATTTTCTGATTTTCTGGAATAGGGGGTCCCTCCACCGGGTCACTATAAGCCAGGGGGGTCCTTGCCCTGAAAAACGTTGACCTCTGGTGTAACAAGTTGACAACTCTTTTACTTTTGAAATGGCGTCTCCTGTTTGGCTCACAGCCACGAGGGCATTTTAAAAGTCCAACATAACATGTTCACATGTCACACATGGTTGATAATCTAATTTTTCACAGCCTAAACAGAAACCAGACAGATTCCTGGTGCACAGACGTTATGTAATGATGTTGTACTGTGGTGCTCTTTGATGTTGATTTGTTGAGGTTGTGTGTGTGTGTGTGTGTGTGTGTGTGCAGCTGCTGAGAATGATGTGTTTCTTGGTGAGTGTGGTTTAGTGGGCACATGACGTCGACCCATGTGAAAGCCTTTCTACTGCCACGTGTTGATCAGCTCAGGAGAAATGGTCTCTCCCTCTCTGCCTGATTAGAAGCCGCCATGCTTGGCTGGGCCTTCCACTGTCTGGAAGCTAAACGCAGGGATTTTGTTCTTCCTGATTACAACGGGAGACGTTTTAACGATGACAAGCACGAGAGGAACATTTAAATTCTTGTATTGTTGGAGCATAACTTTTTTTTTTTCTGCAGCCGATTGAGGTCGTGGAGCTCAAGTGTTTCAGTGCTCCAGGCTGATTAAATGTCTTACTTTACTGCTTTGAGATTAGGCATCATTGGGGAAAACACATTTGCCCAATATGTAATATTAATCTCCCCATTTTCTATCTGATGAGTAAGTCAAAGACTTTAAGTGACGTGTTTTCACTGATTTCAGTCCTCAATTGAACCCCTAAAATGGGAGACAGATTATTTCGCTTCATGCAAGTTGATTTGCAGGATATATGATATCTAAACATCGCTGAATGGAAAGAGCATCATTTGGTAAACATTTCAAAAGCCCATCCCGTCGGCATGCTGTGCTTCATGCGATGGCTTTGGACGCACGTAATGTGGTTCAGGCTGTTTCTATTTCAGCTTTTTGTTTCGTGGTATTTAAAGTCCAACTCCATGATCCTAAAGTCAACACGGAGGGAGAGGCTCATATCTTCATTCTCACATTGACTGACAGCTTTCTTGATACAAAGAGTAACATGTGGATTAATGTGCTGTTTTTAAAGCCTATAGTTTACATTCGTAATGTTTGACAGGATGGGGCCATAGGGCATTCCTTCCAACCATTACGATGATAAAGAAACTATGTAAACAGAATAAACAAAGGCTTAAAACAGTGTTGTAATCTTCTTTGTGAAATACTGTTAACACTAACACAAGTGCAGCCAACTCATCATGACAGCCTTCTCTTAAGGTGAGTGAAGTAAAATATGAGACTTACTTTTGGAAGAGGGTTACTGACACACAAAACAGATAGAAGATCAAATGAAGCCGCTTTGGAAAGGAGCCCAAAACACCCAGCGTGCAGGAGGATCAGGGTGGACAAAAATGTGTTTTAAGTCTAAAGAATATTAATTTTGTTGGCTGCCGTCAGCCGCTGTGAAATCGAAGCTACTGGAGGATGATTTATTGGCTGCATATGCCACCTTTTGTGTGGCGGTTGAAGCTCAAGGAAATGGATGGCTCATCTGAATCCGTTCGGTTGGACGTCAGGACGATGACTGATGCTCTAATCAGTGTTTTTATTGCTGGCCTTCTCATGCTTTTGCTCCAAAGCCTCGACTTTACTATATTGCTTTGGTCTGGTGAGCTCAGACTGCACAGTTGATAAAGTATAGAAAAGTCATCGCAATGTTTCCCCCATCGCATCACTGCCTTTCCCTTCATGAAAAATGCATTCAGTTTCAATAAAACGACTATTGAGGCAGGATTATTATTAATACTGGACTCGATGCAAAGTGACTATGAATGTGAATATAACTCCAACAACAGAGGAACTAAAAACAAAGGTTTCTTTATATTAACATATGGAAGCCAAATTCTGCTGGAAAAAAAAGTGATGGATCATGTTAAGACATATTTATAGGAAATTAAGGACTTTGAGTTGAGCTTACATTTAGGGACAGGTTTGGATAGAATGTTGAATTATGTACTAAAAACCACTTGCTGTGTGCTTTAACTCACTTAATTATCCAATGTAATCACATTGAATGTTATCATACTTTACTTACAGCGCGTGGATGGAATACTGTTATTGAAAGCCCTGCAGACATCTTCAGTTTACAAACATCTGCCAGTTTGTCTTTTATGCTAATTAAACAACATTCAGCAATAAAATTATATTTAAAAAGTAACTTGTAGTAGTGACTTGGTATACATTAATCTGACCTATATAATATACTTCATAGTTTGATGAGTGAATCAAAATCTTTACCTTTTATTATATCATTTTGATGACTATTTTTTTTAAATACAATTTAACTGCAGAATTTTGGTAGCATCAATATGATAAAAATGATAAAAAGATATACATATATGACGTGCAGATAGTATGGGAAAAGCAAATAAAAACATTCTGCAGTCACGTTCTGTATCATTTTGCGATTTCATAATTCAAAAACATTATCTCATCACATCACCTGCCTCAATTTTGACTTATATTCTTGTAATTCATTTATTGTCCTGGTGCAAACGGACTTCCATAACATTACAGAATGAAGAATAACACAAATGTCCATAGATGGCAGCACAATATGGTTTAGTCAGCCATGACCTTTGAGTGACCTCTCTGGAGGGGGGAGGAAGAGTGAGAACAGGGAGATACATGGGTACGAGAGGGGAGAGAAAGAAGAAAAACACATGGACAAAAAGAGGGGAGAGAGAGTTTAGTTGGATACAGGAGAGAGGGAATACAAGAGAGGTGTGAGAGAGTAAGGGAGTGCGTGGCAGAGAGAGAGAGAGAGAGAGAGAGAGAGAGAGAGAGAGAGAGAGAGAGAGAGAGAGAGACAGAGAGAGAGAGAGAGAGAGACAGAGAGAGAGTGAGAGAGAGAGAGAGAGAGAGAGAGAGAGAGACAGAGAGAGAGAGAGAGAGAGAGAGAGAGACAGAGAGAGACAGAGAGAGAGTGAGGGGGGGGGGGGGGGCGGTTGTTTCCCCTCCTCTCTTCTCCCTCCAGGTTTAAAAAAAAAGTGAAACAGCCCTTTGAAGAAGAAGAGAGGGGGCAGTCCTGTACTCTCATCCAGCCTGGACTGGAAGGAGAGTTTAGTGTGCTGACGCGAGCCCAGATCCCAGACCCCAGACCCCAGATCCCAGCGAGCCAGCAGGACCTGACGGAGCACAGGCATGAACGACATCAAGCTGGCCCTGCTGGGGAGCCCCGGGGCCGGGAAATCAGGTGACTTTTTATCATCTCTCATAGCCTGCTGTATGTGAGGCTGCATTTAAAAGTTAGATTTGTTGCTTTTCTTTTCGTCAAATCATGATGATTTTGTTACAAAGTCAATCCAGTGGTGTAATGTAAATATGTAAATATGTCAAGTGCTCAAGTCAAAATCAGATCCAGCATTATTTATTTTAAGTCTGCGGTCACATACAAGGAATTTCTGTTTTATTTATTTTATTTTTTCATCTCGCATAATATACTTACACAGAATAGGAGTAAAAGCTTGGAAAATATAAATCAAATAAAATACTAACAAATTCAACACACGTCAGCTGTTCTCTAAATTGTAAACACAACAAACTGGATAAACAGACTGGATACTGTGTATGTTCAGTGTGATGGATTTTGACAGTGACATGCAATATCTCAAAATCAATTAAAAACTGTAAAATTATAATCTATATAATATAACAGCAGCAGTTGATGTTTTGGCGTTTCATGCTTATTAAATACATTTATCCGGTATTTGTATTTACATGTTTTGCTACTACTTTACCAATATTACAGTGGTATTATAGATATTCTGACACGGGCCTGTCTTCATAATGTGTGTTTTTACTTTTGGTGAGTGCATTTGGATGCTCATGATTATGTACATTGTTCAGGTGTGATGCCCGGCCAGGTCCCAACACATTATTTGAAAGTTCTCATTAATATCAGCACCAAATGTGGCAAATAAGTCTTCTTTTCTGGCAGGCTCCTACAGCCCCTGCTTATTTTTAATCAAACTGTTTTATAGTGTTTCTATGTATTGTAGAATAAGCGTTCCAAGCCTGAGCCTGGGAAAGTAGCAACACCTCTTCCCCTTGGAAACTTCCTGCTTGGAGCTAACGCTAACTAGCTAACTAATTGTCTGTGGTGGCTAACATGCCAACTGTAGCTATTCTTACATTTGAAATCAGTAGTTTGCCAAAAAGGGAAACAAGGTCCACTTTCTCGTGTAATCTTCAGCCTTAATGTTAACTTTTAGAACAGCTCAGTTTAATTCTCACTGGAACATGTTGCCTTTCAATATACATTGCAATTTTTGTTGTTGTTGATAAACCTGCCATAAAATCAGACATTTTTAATCTGCAACAATCCCCATAGAAGCCCGTTAGATCCCGGCAGGATGGAAATAACTATGATTTATGAGAGGCATGTGTTAAATTAAAGCTCGTCTGAGTTGATTTCAAAGGGAGAACACAACGTGCGTTGAGGTTTGATGGAACAGAGGCACTGCGCTGTAAGCTCACTGGCTAAATGGAGACACTGCTTATGTTGAATTATGTAATGAACTACATCAAGCCTTTCACTCTAGCTTTGCTGTCTGTGCTACTTACTCTTTGTTTATATAAGTAATATATGAAAAAGATCTGAACGAATCCGTCAGATTGCTTTCCACGACTTCCAACACTTTATGTGACCGTACGTCCAAATCTGCATCGTCACAGTGAAAAACGCTGGTGAGGCAGAGGAGGGGAGTTCTGGGATCCCTGTTGCCTCTGTGGTGCTGATTAACACTGACTGGCTCTGTGTTCAAGCTTCATAAAACAATGGGACGTCTCCATTCTCTCCGCCTGGCAGTAAAGCTGTTACTGTGGAGATGCTGCAGCCTCTTTCAGGCTGTATGTGCACGTGTGTCCATTTAATATGATTGTCAGCTCTTTGCTCTTCTACCTTAAATACACATCTATCATGTCTGATTGTTTTGCCGCCTGAGTATATCAACGTTAGTGTGAAGAAGCACGCAAAAGAATTGTTATTGTGCCTCAAAGACCCGTGTTGAAATTGCTTTGCATTTTCAAAATGTACACTTTTTTGGCCGTATTCCTATTTGTTTATCCCCGTAGCCTTAGCCTCACCCCTGAATGACCCCTTCAGAGGCCATGACCATCATGAAACTTCAGCCCTTAATTGAAACTGATTGCGTGTGGGTCCAAAACCAGTCAGTTTTATATGTAGCTCATAGTGGAGAGGCGAGGGAGGGGGAAATATAACCATTCAGCTTGCCAAATATGCACACAGGCCTTCCAGCAGAGCCATACAGCCTCTTTCATTTGAGGCTACAGTTTCACTGCTCCAGTCCCGGAGACGGTTGGCAACGTGCTGAGCCTGGGGGAGGGAGAACGAGGGTCATTCAACCCTCACTGCTGCCACCTGTGAGGGATGAGAGTCTAACGATACCGTGATTCATTTATGTTGTTTTCCATTTCTCCAGCTGTCCTTGTGCGCTTCCTGACCAGGCGCTTCATCGGTGAATATGCCTCTAACGCCAGTAAGTGATTCCAGATTTGATGAGATTGTGGGTCGATGGTGGGTTTAGTTTCGGTTCTGGAGTTTATCTCCAGACATCGTGGACGCATTTCACCTGAGCATTTATGAGAATTCAACAATCCAGGACGCCTAGAATAATTAAAAAATGGATTACAGCTGTAAAAAGATTGTAACCATAAATTCCAAACACCAAATTTTGCACATTAATCTCTATGGTTTCTCACATTTTTATCTCAGCCAGATGAATTTTTTTTTGCCACTTGGGGTCAGTAGAAGAGGCCATAAATACAACATTGGAAAGTAATCACCTTATAACGTGCAGCAACATTAGCATTTATTGGCTCTGTTTCACTCTCCACTAATTCCTGAGGGAAATATCTTTAGCTTCTAAACACTCACTAACTAAAACCCTCTATAGAGCTGAGAGGAACTGCAGAGTTTTTTTTTATTTATTTTTTTATTAAGGTTATGTTTTAAGTTTGTGTCGGGTGATATTTAACTGTGGGATTGTCACCTTATGTGACACTTTTCTCACTGAACACATATTTTATCCATTGTTTATACAATAATATAGATTTACATCCAAAATATGGATAAATAAAGCAGGTCAAACTCAATATAAGACAAACAAACAAACAGACAAACAAAACCTGACGAGTAAATTCAACCATAATTGGAATTGCATATACATAAAATAACATTTATGTTTTATTTTTTGTACCATCAGTCAATATTTAAATCAATTCATTGTCCTGTTATTTGTTTTCATTGACTGTTTCTAACCCTTGTTACAGATTCCCTGTACCATAAAAGACTGTCAATCGATGGCAGGCAGTTGAATCTGGAAGTTTTTGACCCCTGCTCTCAGGTACAATAACACATGATAATGTGAGCTGGATCCGAACCTTTGGATAGTCAATGTGTAGATTTGAAGTGTTTTTAATAGAAGAGCAGCTCAAATTGGACTTCCCTTGTTTTAGCCATCCACAAGAAAGTTAAAAAGAACTTTTCCTCTTCGGCCCCCCTACAGGTTGGAAGGGAATTGTCCATTACTGCCGTCGTAAATAATTTAGCCTACCGCAGCCTACCGTCGCACGCTCGTTATTTGTTTGTATGAAGAACCGGCTCTGGAAACGATGAACGATTTGAACGATGTCCAGTGACAAGGTAGAGTAGCTAATGCCTTAGCTAAGATTAGCTAACATGAGCCATAGCGATAGTTACATAAAGTAAATACTCTGTGTTGCTTTAAATGACCGTATTTTATTTGACTTATGGTAATCATCACAAACAGCTATGGCAATCCAACTGTTGTTGATAAATCACTGCTGTCGACAACCTGTCAGGGAACAAGAGAAGCTCTCTGGTTTTAGCATTATTTCTAAATGCGTTTGAAATAGTTTTTAAAGCCCTAGTATGGTAAAGCATTTCTAAAATCCTTCAGCTCAGGTGAAAACCACAATTTTTTTTTAGCTAAAAGCACTACAAACCCGTGACCTTGAATGAATCACGGTTGTGCTCACCTTTGGGACAGCACGTGTACACACAGGATTTAAAGGTAAATCCAAAAGCTTTATGAGAGTATCCCGAGGCTCTTTGAAGAAAAGAGCCATATAACCTGCCGACTTCTCTTTCAGCATGACCAAAGAGCTGAGAGGCCTTTTACTGCGGAGGGAGTATTTTATTGGAATATGCTTTGGCTCAGCAGAACAAGAGCCAGCCATTGTCTAAGTTGGTTAAACTAACTGTAATGCCACTCTCTCATTCAAGTGAAAGAGCAGCAATGTCCTGCCCTTCTGACCTGGACTGCATAAAGAAACTATGGAGTCAATAAAGACAAAGGGATGAGTGAGTTTTTACAGTGCTCAGACAAGTCCTCAGGCCCCTCGTCCTTCCCACTCTATTTGTTTCTCCTCAAGGTCACTAGAACTTGTATAGTCCTATTCTCAGGGTGACGAGAACAGCAGGAAAAAAGCACTGGAAGAAGTGGGACAATGTATACCTAATATATAGGCCAAACTAATTACAACAACACGTGCTCTCAGCAAGTGATCTTGGTGGTCATTGACATTTGTATTTAGAGCTGTCCACTTGTGATCTAATTTCCCAAGACACATTAATACCAGGTGTCAACAGGGCCAAGCAGTAGCTGCTGCACGGTGATGTATTTCTGAGCAAAATACATGGGATATGAAGGGGATTCAACTCAAATCCTTCAGGTTTTCCTGGCTTAAAAGTTAGAAAACCGATCTAAATTAGATCCAAATTAAATACAAATACAAAATACTACATTAAAGGGTCTTTTTTTCTTTTGATTATTGGAACAAAAGCCACAATAAATCACATTGAATTATATATATTTCTTAATAACTATAAAATGTGAAAATGTCAATATTTTTGATATGCACTGTAATTCAATTGGGTCAGTGTGATGCCAAAAGTCAAAGTGTTTGTGGTCCTTGCAGAGCTCCGAGGCCAGGTGTATTCTGGAGGAGCCGGTGGACTGGGCAGACGGCTTCGTGGTGGTGTACAACATCAGTGACCGCACGTCCTTCAGCGACGCCGAGATCATCCTGCGGCAGATCCGGGAGGCACGCATGGACAACTGCAAAGGGTCAGAAACACGACCAGGTTGAGGTTGAAGCAGCACAATAATGATTTTAACAGTAGAGTAGGAAGCACGCAGAGCTATAAACTTCGTTAAAAATCAATACTACAGTGTAGAAATACTCAACTACAAGTAGACGTCTTTCTGAAATTTCAATTAAGTAAAAAGCACAAAATATACTTATAAAGATATATAAGAGTAAAATGCATAATGGTGCATTTAAGAATTATTAGATTATCGATGATTGTTGATGCATTAATGTATACATTAGTTTTCACTTTTTATATAATTTCCATATACACACACACACACACACACACACTATTTGTGGAAAGTATATATAACAGAACGAAACTAAAAATAGAATTCTACAAACATGAGTATCTATGAAGCATTGAAATAAATACAAGCACTTTTTTTAGTATTTGCTTCTCACAAAGCTTCATGGAAACTATACAGCTATTAAGATTTCATGGCTGTTGTGATTTTTTTTGTGCATCATATTATATGTTGGCTTATAGCTCAGAATTACATTTAAATCTTTGGATCTGGACTACAAAATAAAATAAAGTTCTGTGAGTTGGAACGATTCTTCTTCAGACAAATGGTTGGAAGTCATTTTCCAGGAAATGTTTGTTGGCTCCACTTGAGTCCACTCCTTCAGGTCCCACGTCTGTTTCAGGGAGGTGGAGGTTCCCGTGTGTCTGGTGGGGAACAAGCAGGACCTGTGCCACGCCCGGCAGGTGCGTGAGGACGAGGGCCGCTGCCTGGCTCAAGAGAACCGCTGTCACTTCCAGGAAGTGTCGGCCGCTGAGAGCTACCAGGACATCGCCAACCTCTTCACCCAGCTCATCCGCCAGGTGATGGAGCACCTCAAGTACAGAGCCGACCGCCGGCGCTACAGTGGCTCCAAGTCGATGGCCAAGCTCATCAACAACGTGTTCGGCAAGAGGAGGAAGTCGGTGTGAGGAGGTCAACTGGAGGCGCTGGGATGTTAAAGGGAACCGGCCCGGAGGTTCTGGACATCGTGTTGGCGGTCCAACCATTAACCTCACACTCACTCTGTGAGCAACATGTTGGACTCGGACGGTGTCCAAATGTATGGAGAGAGATTCTTCTCCTCTTCTTTGTCATGTTTTGGACTTTGGTTTTTTACTTTCATATATTTCTCTGCTTTGAGTTCAGGCAGCTATTTAGAAAGGACTTAGGAATTATGTTGCCGGGATTAAAACAAAGCAGGATATGACCTACTGTGTATGCCAACATATACTGTATGTTGTAAACAAAATAAAGTCTTTAATCAGACTTAAATGAAAATATAAATCACAAATCCCTCTTCCAAGTAAATCATGTTTTTATGACATTTCAATATTGGCAAAAGAACAAAAGGCAATTTCAGTATCAATTATCAGTTATTATCAGTTATCATAATTTGTTAATAGTTGAAGTTACAATTATTATTCATGTTGTGTATAATGAAAACAGGGTAAACATGAATCAATTAGGACTCATGATGTTTAATCTACCTGTTTAAACTGAATCGGCTGTATTTCCATGCTCCTGACTGGCACTCTTGTTTAAAGTTATTATTTAAAGCAACACTTTTCCTCTTCGGTCCCCCTACAGGTTGGAAGGGAATTGTCCATTACTGCCGTCGTAAATAATTTAGCCTACCACAGCCTACCGTCACACGCACGTTATTTGTTTGTATGCAGAACCGGCTCTGGAACGATGAACGATTAAACGATGTCCAGTGACATCAAGGTAGAGTAGCTAACGTCTTAGCTAAGATTAGCTAACATGAGCCATAGCGATAGTTACATATATATTAGCACAATAGCTAACGCCTTAGCTAACATGAGCCAATAAAATAATCGACAATGTATTGTACACAGATGCACACTGTTGGGAAAAAAAATGATTACCGGTATTATTTACAAGTCCAGCAGCAACAAAGCCAAGTCACCATCCGTCTTGCATTGCCTCCTTCAGCTCTCGCCAACGAGAGTGAGCCGGTATGATATTCACTCTCGTACGTGCTCGTTCTTTGTCATGTTCCCGGTTTCTTTTCTTTGCCTCATCGGACATTATACTCCTCCTTTTCTTTGCAGGCTCTGCCATGACGCCAATTTAAAAACTACCTAGCTGCAAGTTATCTTCCACGCACCTGCCGGGTGTTCTCCCACTGATCTCTACGCAGAGCCTCCACCTACCGGCTTTTGTAACGCTTGCCGTAAAACAGGTCAAATTCGTAGTCTCATTAGAACTACAAAAGCGCTACCCGATGAGGCAAAGTTACATAGTGCGGTTACAGCCAAAAGAGGGCTGCAGAGCGAATGCTGAAGGGCCGTTCACCCGGTTTTGAGGTGATGAACCACTGAAACTATTTTGGAAACATTATTTTAAGGCACTAAATACTCTTTAGTGTTGCTTTAAAAAGCACTAATCAAAACTGAAACAGAAGACATTTGATTGACAAATTGGATTAATAGAATAAAGTGTCTGAAATTTGACCAAAAGTGACCTTGGGGTCTGCAGGGACCCCAGATGGATGAGGGTTAAAGACCTGCAGACCTGCAAAACACACACAGGACCCCTCATTTATTCTGGCGAATGAGAGCTCTTCTCAGGTGGATGTTGGGTGGAGTGACAAGTGATGAAAACAAGCCACATTCTGTAAATATCTTCTGAAAGACCACAAAATCAATAAGAATCTAACTCATCATGCAGTACTAACATTTGCTTGTTACGAATGCATGTTTTTGATGCAGACACTAGTTCTTTGCAACAGATACTCAGAAATCAACAGCATGCGTTCCCAGTATCATTCCTGGCTCGATCATCAGTTTCCTTTCACACGAAACCTCGGACTTGTTTCAGACTTCTTTGACCTCGCCTCCCTCTTTCACTCATCAGACATAACTGCTTATCATTAAACATGATTACAACACGGAGGAATGCATTTAATGCAGGGGCAATGTGTCTTCAGTTCAGTGTTTCAGGTTTTATAGTGTTTTGTACAAAGAGGGAAAATGTCACTTTTAATGATTTTATACAGTGATGCTAATCTTTGGAAGCCATAGTGTTTGATAACATGGTTGATTGTTTACTATACTGTTGATTGTAATACGTCATACTCTCTCTGTCTCTTATATCTACCAGTACAATAATGTATGTAACTATTTAATCTCATATTTGTAACTGTAATAATTGTTGTATTTATTTGGTGTTTTTGAACTTTCTTTGGAACTCACGACTTTCCAACATTATAAAAAAAACACTACCACATACCAATTAAGGGTATGATCTCATCCAGCACCGTGCTGTTGTTCTTTATAAATCCCAGTTATGTCACCACGAAGCTGTAAAGAAGGAATGTTCCACCCACCGTGAAAAATAACTTCATGTACGCAGCGTTTTCTAAATGGTCCTTTTGTAAAAACTGTAAAAACACCAGCTGTCCCAGAGGAAATTAAAGTTAAACATTGCTTAATAAGATGCCTGCTTTGGTTTTTCAGAAGGGCTGCTGTTTCTGCTTTGAGCTCAACTTTAATTAAATGACCGTGAGAGGAGGCGTTTCTCTAAAGCCTTCAGGAAAGAGGAATTTCCTGTGTGTAGCTGCTAAAAATAGCTGGTTTGGAAGCAGGGGAAGTGCGAAATGTACCATTATTATGACAAGTTCTTTCCTCCAAAACAAAGACATGTTACTGAGGTTGCCAGTAGATGGCAGCACAAACATCATTATAATGTTTGTTTTGTATACTCTGGATGTTTAATGATTTCCTGCTCATCGGATCTGACCTATTACACATAGAATACATTCAGATTACAGAGAAATGACAGTAAGGACTAAAAAAAGTGATCATTTTGATCAGATAATTCAATGAATTAAGTGACGTCTATGGAGGCATCTGTATTCAATGTTTCTCGTTCATGTTTGTCTTTTAAACACATGTACTGCACTGAAGTACTGCATCTCAGGACGTAGGACTTCTATCTTCCTGTTGAGGTAAAGGGAGACCTGGTCAGGTCAGCAAACATTGCAGAAAAAACATTAAAACAATTATAAAACAGATCAAATCAGACTAAAAGCTGATAATGTGACTAAAATAAGAAGAACAGACCAACAAGATCTCACTCCTTACGTACCCCTCTAGCATCAGATAAAAAACATTAACTTTATCAGAATCATACACACTCAGGTACATACATGGAATTTAACCATTTAACCCTTACAGTATTTTAAGGAGCAGTGGGCTGCTGTTAAGGGTCCCGAGACTAGCTCAAGGTTTAGGCCAAATCCCAATGTCCCCTTTCACAGACTCACAGACTTTGATGGGCGTCCTGTTAAGTCCCTGAGGGTTCAGGTCTTTTGTTTATATTTCAGATAGACTATAGATCAGACAAACAAAGATGTTCCATGTAGACAGATGACAACATGAAATCATTTAAATGAATGTGTTTTTGATCAAATAGTTTCTCCTGATTGCTCAGTGCCACTTTCATGCATGAAGTGGGGGATATTTGGTGAAGAGTCGACAGGAAGCGCTGCAGCCTCCTCTTCTTCATCATCATCAGCACAGGCGGCAAATGAAAGCTGGATCTCTGCAGGAGTCTCGCCGGGAGTTGTTTTGAATTCAGTGAATGAAGCAAACACAGTCACACATTTAAACATCCTCTTATGTGCAGCTTATACTGTCTTTCATGCATTGTAGTTGTAAAGGCTTTTGTGTTTTTAAGCAAAGGATGCTTTCAGAAAAATGCATTTCTATTCTCTATAAAGACTTCTAAAAGAAAAAGAAAAAAACGAAATCCTTTTCCACACAGGGGAAGTCATGCATTTTACATTTCCGACAGCAACAGCAGCGGTTTGCTGTGAATAGATAGAGGAGCTATGTAGCTGGGAGGAGCAGCCATAACCACTGTGGCTACAGAGGAAAAGAAAAGAGCTCCACCTACAGAGACCCAGCGTCTGAGGAAAAAGACATCACAGCGCTGCCTGCATGCTGAGTTTGACTGACAGGTACTTTCTGGAGAGAGCGGGGCAGAAACACTGCTGGCATCAACACTTAATAACAAAGACGGCAGGAAAACACACATTCAATTAAACAAGGAAAGTGTAAATCTGAAATATAAACTCTTATCTGACTCTCTTCATCTTCCTCCCCCACCTCTTCTTCTTTGTCCGTCTCATGTTTGTCAGAGGGACGAGGAGTGCAGAACCTCCAAGCGTGGCCTCGGAGCTTCAGGTCAGTGATCTTATTTGGCCCCTGCGTGGAGGAAGAATTGGTTTTGGCTTGACCGAGGAAAAGCATCTGAACCAAGGGGATTGGATGCTGCTGGGACACCGCGAGAGCCAATCAGAAAGGCCATCGATCAGTTCCCCTTAATCTCACAGCTGGTGAGCACATCCCCACTCCAATCTAGAAACTCTGCAGCTTAGTCGGACTGACAGGGGATTGGATGGCTTCCAAAGACCTGAACCTCCAACTGAAATGGATCCATGTAAGAGCCACATTCAACATCCCTGACTGCGGCTGCAATCCTGACTGCGAAAAATAAATAGTAGTCACAGTTGTTTAGTCTAGTGATGCCTGAAAATCTCATTTTCCATGAAATATGTGGAAACAATATGTTAGTGTGGTAAAATAATGGATTTTTTCCAATTCAAATCAACAAAGGATGCAGGTGAAATTATCCTACAAAAACATGTTTCCCCCGTAATCTCAAAGAAACAGTCATCTGAACTGTGTGAGTTGCTCCGGGGGACATTTTACTTCGCCATGTGCTGCGTGTCATGCTGCATGAGTGCACACAGTGATTGCTTGCTGGATGTGTGTGTGTGTGTGTATATATATATACTGTATATATATATATATATATATATATATCTGAAGAGTTTGTTTTCAAAATGAGACATCCGCTCCCTGAAAAATGGTATGTATCCTCTGTAGCATGAAAGTACTTTATTTTTGTTGACTTTCCTGGGCACACGTTTTTTGATGAGTTAGCGAGATCATCTGGTTTCATTAAACTTTGATTGGATGTTTGGGAAGTTTGTAATCCTTTTCATATGTTAAATGAATTGCTCTCGGTCTCCTCAGTGCTCCGCGGTCTCCTGTTACACTAAAATGTGATGCCCTGCTGTCTCTGCACTGAATACTGCTTTGTAAGACGTCGGTATCTTCTTGCAGTGACGCTGCCAAAACTCTGCAAATGAAGTGAATTTGATAAAGAGCTCGATATCACAGAGATGCCCTCTAAAGCTCTTGTTGTCAGCTGCTGAATCAGAGCGTCCCTTGATGTCACAGCAGGAAAGCCACACGGTGTAAGTAATGAAATTAACGATGGCTGAATTCCATTAAGCTGCCTCGGTTTT